>NC_091727.1:38630000-38940568 GCF_042477335.2 Ovis canadensis | reverse complement strand
TTTGAGCATTGTTTGGCATTGCCTTTCTTTGGGATTGGAATGAAAACTGACCTTTTCCAGTCCTGTGGCCACTGCTGAGTTTTCCAAATTTGCTGCACTTCCACAGCATCATCTTTCAGGATTTGAAATAGCTCACCTGGAATTCCATCACCTCCCCTAGCTTTGTTCGTAGTGATGCTTCCTAAGGCCCACTTGACTTCACATTCCAGGATGTCTTGCTCTAGGTGAGTGATCACACTGTGATTATCTGGGTCGTAAAGATCTTTTTTGTACAGTTCTTCTGTGTATTCTTGACCCCTCTTCTTAATATCTTCTGCTTCTGTTAGGTCCATACCATTTCTGTCCTTTATTGAGTCCATCGTTACATGAAATGTTCCCTTGGTATCTCTAATTTTCTTGAAGAGATCTCCAGTCTTTGCCATTCTATTGTTTTCCTCTGTTTCTTTGCATTGATCACTGAGGAAGGCTTTCTCCTCTCTCCTTGCTATTCTTTGGAACTCTGCATTCAAATGGGTATATCTTTCCTTTTCTCCTTTGCTTTTCACTTCTCTTCTTTTTGCAGATATTTGTCAGGCCTCCTCAGACAGCCATTTTGCCTTTTTGCATTTCTTTTTCTTGGGGATGGTCTTGATCCCTGTCTCCTGTACAGTGTCACAAACCTCTGTCCATAGTTCATCAGGCACTCTATCAGATCCAGTCCCTTAAATCTATTTCTCATTTCCACTGTATAATCATAAGGGATTTGATTTAGGGCATACCTGAATGGTTTAGTGGTTTTTCCTACTTCCTTCAATTTAAGTTTGAATTTGGTAATTAGGAGTTCATGATCTGAGCCACAGTCAGCTCCCGGTCTTGTTTTTGCTGACTGTATAGAGTTTCAATCTGATTTTGGTGTTGGCCATCTGGTGATGTCCATGTGTAGAGTCCTCTCTTTTGTTTTTGGAAGAGGGTGTTTGCTATGACCAGTGCATTCTCTCGGCAGAACTCTATTAGTCTTTGCCCTGCTTCATTCTGTACGCCAAGGCCAAATTTGCCTGTTACTCCAGGTGTTTCTTGACTTCCTACTTTTGCATTCCAGTCCCCTATAATGAAAAGGACATATTTTTGGGGTGTTAGTTCTAAAAGGTCTTGTAGGTCTTCATAGAACCATTCAACTTCAGCTTCTTCAGCATTACTGGTCAGGGCATAGACTTGGATTACCGTGATATTGAATGGTTTGCCTTGGAAAGAAACAGAGAGCATTCTGTCGTTTTTGAGATTGCATCCGAGTACTACATTTTGGACTCTTTTGTTGACTATGATGGCTACTCCGTTTCTTCTAAGGGATTCTTTCGCACAGTAGTAGATACAATGGTCATCTAAGTTAAAGTCACCCATTCCAGTCCATTTTAATTCGCTGATTCTTAAAATGTCAATGTTCACTCTTTCCATCTCCTGTTTGACCACTTCCAATTTGCCTTGATTCATACGTCTTAGAATTTTTTATTTCCATTTTACTGAACGTATTTTTTAATTTCTCTTTGAGTCACTCATTGTCTAGTAACACAGTTTAATTGCCACATTATTTGTAAATGTTTCTACTTTTCTTCTTATATTTAATTTCTATGTTTGATACATTATGATCTAAAAAGATCATATGATTTCAGTCATCTTGAGTTGATGAAGGCTTGGTTTACAGCCTAACATGATGTATCCTAGAGAATGTTCTGTGTACACATGAGGAATATATATTCAGTTGCTTTGGATGGGATGTTCTGTATTTCTCTATTAAATCCACAGTTTAATGTGTTTAAGTCTGTTTTGTTATTGCGCTTCTGTTTGGATGATCTATCCATTGTTGTAAGCTGGATATTATTGTCCTCGCATTTTTCCTTTTAGGTCCGTTAATGTGTTAATATTTGCCTTGTATATTTATGTGCGTCCA
Source organism: Ovis canadensis (assembly GCF_042477335.2). Lineage (NCBI taxonomy): Eukaryota > Metazoa > Chordata > Mammalia > Artiodactyla > Bovidae > Ovis > Ovis canadensis. The sequence goes on along the minus strand of NC_091727.1, from coordinate 38,938,644 downwards.
TGCTGCTTTTATATATAGATATACATCTATCTGTCTCTCTATATATATTTACAACCATTGTATCTTCTTTCTGGATTGCAGACTTTATCATTATGTATTGCCCTTCTCTAGCTGATAATAGTCTTGCTTTAAAGTCTATTTTGTCTGATACAAGAAAAGTTATCCAGCTTTTGGTTTGCACTTGCATAGAATATATTTGTCCATTCCTTCACTTTCAGCTTTTGTGTGCCTTCACATCTGAATTCAGTCCCTTGTCAGCAGCATATAGATAGGTCTTTTTTTCCCCCCATTCAGCTACTCTTTCTTTTGATTAGATAATGTAGTCCACTTAAATTATTGATAGGTATATTCTTATTGACATTTTCATAATTGTTTTATGCCTGTTTTATGGATCCTCTGTTACATTCTTCTCTTGTTATCTTTGTGTGATTTAAAGAATCAGCAGTATGCTTAGATTCCTTTCTTGTTATTATTTGTGTATCCACTGTAGTTTTATGGTTTCTGGTCAACATGAAGCTTGTATATAACTTATGTTTATCATGTTTTTTTTTTTTAATTTTAAAATCTTTAATTCTTACATGCATTCCCAAACATGAACCCCCCTCCCACCTCCCTCCCCAAAACATCTCTCTGGGTCATCCCCATGCACCAGTCCCAAGCATGCTGCATCCTGCGTCAGACATAGACTGGTTTTTTTATTTTGAAAACAACTTAAGTTTGAATACATTCTAAAGGACCACAAAGATTTTTACAAAACAAAAATAGACTCATAGACATTGAAAACAAACTTATGGTTACCAAAGAGGATAGTAGGGGATTGAGGGAGACTGGAAAAAATTAGGAATTTCAGGTTAACATATACGCACTAGTATAAAAGAGAAGTTACAAAGACCTCTTGTATAGTACAGGGACCTATAGTGGAAAAGAATCTGATAAACAATATGCATATTTATGTATAATTCTCACTTTGTTGTACAAACAAAGGACAAACAAAATTGAAATTACTTCCATTTTAAAATAGTTAAAATAGTATTTTTTAAAAATTTAAAATGTAGATATATTAGTAACAGTAGTGGATATATAAAACTAGTATAAAGGTTTAAAGAGAAAAGTAGTAAAATAGCTGTCATAATTAATTACGGGATACACAGGACTAAAAGATATTGAATGGGACTTCAAAAACAAAACAAGTTCATTTAAATCATTTTTTTTAGATTCCACATATAAGTGATGTCACAGGATATTTGTTCTTTGTCTTTCTTCACTTGATATGATTATTTCTAATTCCATTCATGTTACAAATGGCATTCTTTTTTATAGTTAAGTAATTTTCCATTGTGTATATATTCTATATCTTCTTTATGCATTGATTTGTCAGTGAACACTTAGCTTGCTTCCATGTCTTGGCTGTTGTAAATAGTGCTGCTGTGAACATGTACATGAATGATTTCTTTTTTGTTTTATTGTAGCAGAGTTGCTTCACAGTGTTTTGTTAGTTTCAGGTGTACAGCAAGGTAATTCAGTTATACATATATTCATTCTTTTTTAGATGGTTTTTTCATATAGGTTATCACAGAATATTGAATAGATTTCCCTGTGCTATACATAAGTTCTTGGTTATCAATCAGATATATAGTAGTGTATATATATAAATCCAAAGCTCTTGATTTATGCTTCCCCCCTCCATGTTTCCTCTTTGGTAACCATGTTTGTTTTCCATATCTGTAAGTCTATTTCTATGTGTAAATAACTTCATTTGTATCATTTTTTTAAATTTATATTCTACACATCAGTGATATATTTGTCTTTGTCTGACTTGCTTGATTTACTATGACAATATTTTGGTCCATCCATGTTGTTACCAGTGACATTATTTCATTCCTCTTTTTTTGGCTGGATATTTTTATATGGCACGTGTGTGTGATGGAGATGTGGTTACTTTCATGTCCTCGCTATTGTAATAAATAGTGCTACTATGAACATTGGCATGCACATATCTTTTGAATTATGGATTTCTGCAGATGTATGCCCAGGACTGGGATTGCTGGATCCATTGTTGCTATTGCTCAGTGTTAGTTTTTAAAATTTTTAAATCTTTTATTACACTGGTGCTTCATTGCTGTGCAGGTGTTCTCTACTTGCAGTGAGTAGGGGGTACTCTCTAGTTGTGGTACACAAGGTTATCATTCCAGTGGCTTCTTTTGTTTTGGAGCACACAGTCTATGGTTGGCAAGCTTCAGTAGCTGCAGAACACAGGTTCAATAGTTGAGGTTCCTGGGCTCTTAGAGCCACGGGCTCAGTAGTTGTGACACACAGGCTTAGTTGCTCTGCGGCATTGCATCTGCCTTTTGACCCACCATACTTTGGCAGAGTGTCTGGAGGATAAAAAAACTCAGAAGGCCAGGGATATAGAACAATAAATAGGCCTGAATTCTCTTTAGTTGGAGGAGAAGCCTGGGAACACTCATAACCTTTTATTTATTCATTATTTGTCCTACTGCATTAGCATCTAGTACCTAGCACAGTGCCTGGTGCCATGTTGGTGTTAAGTAAATGACTCTAAACGGAATCAGCTTTACTATTTGCAGGGGTGACGGTACCCTTTAACAATATATTTATAATTACCAACAGTCCAATTTAAAGATAAGAAAACCTGAGAAGATTGTTGACATCTGAAACATATTATTAAAAATTTTCCCAGTAGGTTTCATGAAGCTATTGCTCATTTAGAACTGTGTCAATGATTTTTTTAAAGACCTGTTGTAGAATTTCCTAAAGGGATTGTAGGTATATAGAGAGAGTCTTGGAGAAGGAAATGGCAACCCACTCCAGTGTTCTTGGCTGGAGAATCCCAGGGACGGTGGAGCCTGATGGGCTGCCTTCTATGGGGTCGCACAGAGTCGGACACGACTGAAGCGACTTAGCAGCAGCAGAGAGAATCTTTATAAAATCTTGATGTGATTTTAAATTGTTTAAATTTGGATAGAAAAATCTGATTTAAGAAAACGTCTGATTCAGGTTGTATCTGTTGGGGCTACTGTAGACCTCTGTAAGCTAATGATGATGGTGTAAAAAGTAAATAAGCAGCATAAAGGAATTATACAGTGGTTTTCAAGCTTTGCCCTATCTCAGAATCTCCAGAAGAGCTGTTAAAACAGTATGGGGCCCCTGCCCCAGAGTTTTTGATGGGCTAGGTCTATGGTAGGGCCTGAGAACTTGCATTTCGAGGAAGTTTCCAGATGTTGCTAATGCTGCTGGTCTGGGGATCACAGTGAGTGAACCACTGCCTTGTGCTTTTACCAAAGGCTTCATAGTTTTGAAATGGAACGTGTATTGTTTTCAATGTACAAGTCCTTTGAATTCTTGGTAAAGTTTACTCTAGGTATTTATTGATTTTCATACAACTAGAAAAGTGATTTTTCTATTTCTGGTACTTTATTATTCTTGTTGTTCTTCATTCCCTCACTCATGTCCAAATCGTCGTGACCTCCACTGACTGCAGCATGCCAGGCTTCTCTGTCTTTCACTCTTTCCCAGAGTTTGCTCAAACTCATATCCATTGAGTCAGTGATGCCATCTAACCATCTCATCATCTGTCGCCCCATTCTCCTTCTTCCCTCAATCTTTCCCAGCTTCAAGGTCTTTTCCAAAGACGTGATTCTTTCCATCTGGTGGCCAAAGTATTGGAGCTTCAGCTTCAGCATCAGTCCTTCCAATAAATATTCAGGATTGATTTCCTTTAGGATTGACTTGTTTGATTTCTTTGCTGTCCAAGGACTTTCAAGAGTCTTCACCACCATACTTCCAAAGCATCAATTCTTCTTCGATCAACCTTCTTTATGGTCCAACTCTCACATCCATACATGATTACTGGAAAAGTGATAGCTTTTACTAAACAAACCTTTGTTGGCAAAATGCTGTCTCGGTTTGTCAAAGCTTTTTTTTCCCCCAAGGAGCAAATGTATTTGATTTTTGAGGCTGCAGTCACCATACACAGTTATTTTGGAGCTCAAGAAAATAAAGTCTGTCACTGTTTCCACCTTTTCTGTATCTATTTGCCATGAAGTGATGGGACCAGATGCCAGGATCTTAGTTTTTTGAATGTTGGATCTTAACCCAGGTTTTTCACTGTCCTCTTTTACCATCAACCAGTCTTTTTAGTTCCTCTTTGCTTTCTGCCATTAGGTTGGTGTTACCTGAGGTTATTGATCTTTCTCCTGGCAATCTTGATACCAGCTTGAGCTTCATCTAGCCTGGCATTTCGCATGATATACTCTGCATAGAAGTTAAATAAACAAGGTGACGATATATAGCCTTGAAGTATTCCTTTCCTAATTTTGAACCAGTCCATTGTTCCATGTCCAGTTCTAACAGTTGCTTCTTGACCCGCATACAGGTTTCTCAGGAGGCAGGTATGATTATCTGGTATTCCCATCTCTCTGAGAATTTTCCCCAGTTTGTTGTGATCCACACAGTCAAAGGCTTAGGATAGTCAACGAAGCAAAAGTAGATGTTTTTCTTGAATTCCCTTGGTTTTTGTATGATCCAAGGGATGTTGGAAATTTGATATCTGGTCCTCTTTGTTTTCTAAACAAAGCTTCTATGTCTGTAAGTTCATCTGGTCCTCTTTGTTTTCTAAACAAAGCTTCTATGTCTGTAAGTTCATGGTTCATGTACTGTGGAAGCCTAGCTTGAAGGGTTTTGAGCATTATCTTGCTAGTATGTGAAACGAGTGCAGTTGGACAGTAGTTTGAACATTCTTTGCCCATTTTTTTTGGATTAGAATGAAAACTGGCCTTTTGCAGTCCTGTGACCACTGCTGAGTTTTCCAAATTTGCTGGCATGTTGAGTGCAGCACTTTCACAGCATCATCTTTTAGAATTTGAAATAGCTCAACTGGAATTCCATCACATCCACTAGCTTTAGTCATAATAATGATTCCAGTGGCCCACTGGACTTCACACTCCAGGATGTCTGGCTCTAGGTGAGTGATCACATCTATGTGGTTATCCAGGTCATTAAGACCTTTCTTGTACAATTCTTCTGTATATTCTTGCCATGTCTTCTTAATATTTTTTGCTTCTCTAATGTCCATACCATTTCTGTCCTTTACTGTGCCCATCTTTGTATGAAATGTTCCCCTGGTCTCTCTCATTTTCTTGAAGAGATCTCTAGTCTTTCCCACTCTATTCTTTTCCTCTATTTCTTTACAGTGTTAGTTTAAGAAGGCTTTTTTTTTTTAATCTCTCCTAGCTATTATTTGGAACTCTGCTTTCAGATGGGTATATCTTTTGTTTTCTCCTTTGCCTTTTGCTTGTCTTTCTTTCAAAACTATTTTTAAGGCCTCCTCATGAGACCATTTTGTCTTGTTGCATATCTTTACTGGAGGAAAATTTTGGTCACCGCCTCCTGTACAATGTTATGAACATCTGTTTGCAGTTCTTCAGGCACTCTGTCTACCAGATCTAATCCCTTGAACCTGTCACTTCTACTGTATAATTGTAAGAGATTTGATTTAGGTCATATCTGAATGGCCTAGTGGTTTTCCTTTCTTTCTTCAATTTAAGTCTATATTTTGCAATAAGCAACTCATAATCTGAGCCACAGTCAGCTCCCTGTCTTGATTTTTATACAATATACTACTGGAGAAAAGTGCAGAAATAGCTCTAGAAGAAATGAAAAGGCTGAGCCATAGCAGAAATGATGCCCAGTTGTGGATGTGTCTGGTACTGAAAGTAAAGTTGGATGCAGTAAAGAACCATATTACATAGGAACCTGGAATGCTAGTTCCACGAATCATCGTAAATTTAACATGGTCAAACAGGAGGTGGCAAGACTGTGCATCAACTTTTTAAGAATCAGTGATCTAAACTGGATGAAAATGGGCAAATTATATCAGAGAACCATTATATCTACTACTGTTGGAAAGACTTTAAGATTTGCTTGTTAGTGTATAGAAATGCCCAAGATTTGTGTATATCCATTTTGTATTCAGAACTTTTACTGAATTTGGTTTATTAATCTAACAGTATTTTGTTGGAGTCTTTAGGGTTTTCTATATATAACATCATGAAATCCAGAAATAATGAGTTTTATTTTCCAATTTGGATGTCTTTTTTCTCTTTTTGTTGTGTTCCAAGTCTGGCTAGGACTAACACTAGCATGTTGAATCCAAGTGGCAAGAATGGGCATCCTTGTCTTGTTTCTGATCTTAGACTAAAAGCTTTTAGCTTTTTACCATCGAGTATAAACTTAGCTGTGGCCTTGTTTATATATGGGCTTTATAATGTCAAGATTTGTTCCCACTATACCCACATTGTTGAGAAAGTTTTTATCATAAATGGATGGTGAGTTTTGTCAAATGCTTGTCTGAAACTATTGGGATTATATGATTTTTATCATTCATTTTATTAATATGGCATAACATGATTGGTAGATGTTGAATCATCTTTGCATCTTGGAAATGTATAAATATGTTGAATTGTTTTACAAATGTTGAGGATATTTGCATTTGCGTTCACCAGGGATGTTAGCATGTAATTTTCTGGTGTCCTTGTCTGGTTTGGGTTACCAGCAAATGATGGCCTTGTAAACTGAGTTTTAAAATGGAACCTCCTCTCCTAGTTTTTGGAAGAGTTTGAGAAGGTTTAGTATTAATTCTTTGAATGAAGGTAGAATTCAGTTGTGTAACCATCTGGTCCTGGGCTTTTATTTGTTGGGAGGTTTTTGATTAGTGATTCAATCTTCTTAATAGTAATTAAAGAGTTTCTATTTGTTCATAATTCAGTCTTGAAGGGTTGTATTTTTCTAGGAATTCATCCACTACTAGGCTGTCAAATTTCTTGGCATGTAAATTTTCACAGTAGTCTCTTGTTCTTTACATATCTGTGATATCAGTTGTGAGTCTCTTTCATTTCTGATTTGTATTTGAATCCAAACTGTCCTGGTGAGTCTACCTAAAGTTTTATGAATTTTACCTTTGGAAAGACCCACCTCTTGTTGCAGTGGTCTTTTGTCTTTTTTGTCTCTCCATTTATATCTTCTCTGATCCTTATTATTTCCTAACTTTCTAGTTGTTTCAGATGTCAAGTTAGGTTTCTTTTGAGATTTTTGTTTTGATAAGTATTTATTGCCCTGAATTTCTCTCTCAGAACTGCTTTTGATGCATTTCATAAGTTTTAGGATGTTTTATTTCCATTTTCATTTGACTAAATATATTTTATTTCTATTTGAGTCACTTGTCCACTAACACGCTGTTTAATTGACACATTATTCTTAAATGTTTCTAGTTTTCTTCTTATATTTTATTTCTAAGTTTGATACATTATGATCAAAGGAGATGCTGTCTATGATTTTAATCATCTTGATTAAGAATCTATCCTGTAGAATGTTCCATATGCACATGAAGAATAGATATTCTCTTGCTTTCAATGGGATGTTGTATATATTTCTCTATGAAATCCACAGTTTAATGTGTTTAAGGCTGTTCTGTTACTGAGCTTCCATCTGGATATCTGTCCATTGTTGTAAGCTGCATATTAATGTACCCTGCTATCATTATCCTTGTACTTCTCCTTTTACGTCTGTTAATATTTGATGTGTGTGTGTGTGTGTGTGTGTGTGTGTGTGTGTGTTGCTATGCTGGTTATCGGAGAAGGCAATGGCACCCCTCTCCAGTATTCTTGCCTGGAAAATCCCATGGGTGGCAGAGCCTGGTAGGCTGCAGTCCATGGGGTCGCTAAGAGTCAGACACAGCTGAGCGACTTCACTTTCACTTTTCACTTTCATACATTGGAGAAGGAAATGGCAACCCACTCCAGTACTCTTGCCTGGAGAATCCCAGGGACGGGGGAGCCTGGTTGGCTTCCATCTATGGGATCGCACAGAGTTGGACACGACTGAAGCAACTTAGCAGCAGCAGCAGCATGCTGGTTATATACATTTACAAATGTATAAATTCCCTCCTCTCTCCTGGAATCAAACCCATGACCCATGCATTGGGAATCAAACTCCTAACCACTATACCACCTAGGACTTCCCAAACATCAAGCTCCTTCTTTCATCCTTGCTCTGAGACAGAGGTATAAAACTAAAGAAGCTGCTTTGAGTGATGGCTGACAGTATAGAGGGCAGGATAAGGTTGGGTAATAGAAATCTTCTTGCATTAGGAATTGTAATTACCTATTCTTGGACTGTCCTGTCCTGGAACACAAGGTTGGGTTAGTATGTTTTCATTGTTAGGAAAGATTTGGTGGACTTAGAGACACAGAGCCAGTTTCACGGGTGTGTGATCTATGCAACCACACAGGTCTCCACACTGAAAAGGGTCTTGTTTTTGGTGTAATGGCATGATGTTACCATCTTGACCTTCTTAATTTTTTCTGGCTTCTGTTTCAACCTAATTTTTTATTTAGCCTAAGTTTTTTTGACAATTGTCTGTTTTATATTTTAATTTCAGTAGAATATAGTTGATTTACAATGTTGTATGCTTCAGGTGTACAGAAAAGTCATTCACTTACACATATATAAAAAATATAAATATATATTTATTCAAGGAATATTTTCTCATACAGGTTATCACAGAATATTGAGTAGAGATTTCTGTGCTATACAGTAGGTCCGTGTTGGTTATCTATCTATCCTATATGTTTCTCTATTTTTATATAGAAGAACATATATTCCTTTGTTTCTTCATTTTAGTTGGCTCTCTGTTGGTTTCTGTGCATTAGCTGCAATGGGCACTTCTAGTCTTGAAGGACTGGCCCCAGGTAGGAGATGAACCCTAGTTTCTCTCGCAAACCTTTGTGATTGTCCAAGGAGCTTATTTTAATTTCAGTAGTTCCCAGTGTTTGAGGGTGTGCCAAGACCTGTTAATGCTCCAGTGGAGAGGATCAGTGAGCACTTAGATTCGGGCTGATTGGAAGGCAGACCTGCAGGCAGCAGCTTTTAAAGTATGCAGATACAGTCCTGAGGGACTGCAAGCAAAAGGCCCTGTTGGCCACCAGAGCCACGGGGGTGGAGGGGTGGTAGATGGTACCTGCTGGCTTTAGTAAGGCAGAAAGAACATAGGAAAATGTCTGTCCTGGGTGGACCATGGAGGTGGCAGTCGGCCAGAAAAAGAGGTAAGAGATGGTTTCTGCTGGCTTTCACCCGGTAGAGGGAGTTTGAAAATTGCTCACACCAACATACCCCTGGCCCCTCAGTCTGCTTACTTAAGATTATCAAATGAGCCTATTCACATAAAGCCTGGGTACTTTTAAATGGATACTTCTACACTGTGTCTTGGGGTGCATTAGTCTTTGCTTCAGGAACTCTTTCTGAGTTTGTGACAGCTCAGCAGCTCTTATGGGATGAGCCCCACTGGTTTGGAGAGATATTTGGGGGTTGTCTCTCTGCGGCAGGTCTTAAATGCTGGAGAGCCTGCTGTGGGAGAGGAACTGTCTACTACTCAGGGAGAAACTCCAGGTTATGAGTGCCCTCCTGACTGCTGGTCCCCACACATGGGTGGGGACTGTGACTGGAGATATTGCTGGGGTTTTGGCCAAGATTGTCTCTCACCCTTTTATGCCTACTGTGATGTGATTTCCTTCTCATTTTCCTGACATGCAAAAGTCACTCTCCTAGTTTTTAGTTGTTTTTTTTTTTTCTGGGGAAATTGTATGTAGATTTGGTGTGTCAACGGGAAGAGGTAAGTTCAGACTCTTCCTACACTAGGATTTTGAACTGAAACCTCCCTTAGTGTTTTGTCTAGTTCTGTAGAACTTGCTCTGAAATTCATATCAACCTGATATTTGAGTAACTCTGAAATATTGCTGGTACCATCCTTCATCCTGTAGGATGTCTTATCTCCAAAAGTTCTGTGGTTTCTTAGCCATGGTGGGATGCATTTCTATACCTGGTGGTAGCCTGCTGATCTGACAACTCCTCTCTTCTCATGGCAGTTTTCCCTCTTAATATTCTGTGTCAATCAAGGCACAAGGCCCACAGGAAGAATGTGTGTGGTAGCAGCAGATGGTGGCACCATGGGGGATTTTTGTCCTAACTTAAGTACTGTGACAGCAAATGCTCCGATTCTATATTGGTCACCCTCTCCCATCGGCTCCAGCCACCACAATATTGCCTAGTTCCTTTTTCCTTCCAAATGTACTTCTCTCTTGTTTCCTATTCTGTTCTTTTAAAATCCCCCTTTACTGTCAGCAGTTTAGCTGCTGTGTGTACCTATATACCTATGTGCACGTGGGGAGATAAAGACAGGTAGGTGTGCATCACTTGTGTCCAACTCTTTGAGACCCTATGGACTGTAGCCCCCCAGCCTCCTCTGTCCATGGAATTGTCCAGGCAAGAATACTGGAGTGGGTTGCTATTTCCATCTCCGGGGGATCTTCCTGACCCAGGGATCGAACCCGTGTTTCTTACGTCTCCTGCATTGGCAGGTGTGTTCTTTACCACTAGCATCACCTGGGAAACCGCTAATTAGTCTTCTTTTTAAAGAGGCAGAGAAGTTTAGTTCTCCATTCTAACATCACTTGCATGCTCAAGATTTGAATGTTCCCAAACTCATTAATGCACTTCTTGAGGTCATCTACTCCCAAGTTCCCCTCTTACCACCACGAGAAACCGTGGGAGATATGGTAATGCTGTCTTTTATTTCTACTCACTAGAAGTGGACAGAGGAGCCTGGTGGGCCACAGTCCATGGGGCCACCAAGAGTTGAACATGACTAAGCAACACACACAAGTGGATGAACAGTTTAGTTTCCCACTGGGATAAAACAAATGATTCTCATCTCTCCTGCAACTATCAAAAGCCAGAAGAGGGACTTCCCTGGTGGTCCAGTGGTTAGGACTCTGTACTTCCACTGCAGGGAGCACAGGTTCAGTCCCTGGTTGATGAACAGAGATCCTGTATGCTCAGCCAAAAAAAAAAAAGGCAGAATAAAGTATAGTCAGCTTGGATTTTGAATAATGATTTTTTTCCCTTAATCTATTTGTGTGAGGGAAAAAAATAGTCACTTTAAATCCAGATGGCAGTATGTACTCTATCTTGAGATTGTATGTGAGATGGTCTCTTCTCCAGATTTTGTTGTGTAGCTGAGTGGGCTCCTCCCCCCGCCCCAAACCCATCTGTTTGCTTTCCCTGGCTTTTTTTCATCTAAACAGGTTTCTAATGAAATACATTACTTTATACATTTGAAATTCTAATGGGGTAGAACAGAAAAAACAGGCCCTTGAAACCACTTCAAATGCTTTTTGAAATTACTTGATGTATTTAAAAAAAAAATAATCACCCAAGTGAGTAAAACTAGGGTGAAGAGCAAGTTCTGTCCCCTCTTATGCAGTTGTGAGCTAGATGGGCCACAGCTGGAATGTTTGGAACATAATTTCAATTAGCTTCACCTAGACTTGGCAACTACCAGGCCAGGATTGTTCAACCACGGCACTATGGACAGCGGGCTGTTCTGTCCATTGTAGGATGGCAGGCAGCAGCCCTGGCTTCCTAGCATTAGAGGCCAGTTGCACCCATCACACATGGTGAACATCAAAACTGTTCATACAGAACCAAATGTCCCCTGGGGTCCAAAATCACCCTGCTGATAACCAGTGGCTCTATTGCATCTGTGGTTGTGCAAACCTCATCTGCAATTAGGGGTTGACTCCAATATAATACAAAAAATTGTTAGCGTTGTTGAACATGCCTTGGAGCAACTGTTGGTACATAGCACCATTGCAGGTCTAAAGTCTTCCTGCCATTACAGTCTAAAGCTGTCCTACTCAACCAGTAGAGTGAATGCAGCTTCTAACTCAGTAGTTTGGGTGGCGGATGGAGGGGTGGTGCCTGGGATTCTCCATTGTTAAGAAGTTCCCATGCGATGTACCACACTTTGACAAGAAAAGGTCTAAAGGATAATTGAGTCCTTAGTGGTATTAAGCCTTTTTGTGCACACAGGTTCACTCTAGGACTCTGGTTTACCAGTCCTTGGGAAGACAATTCTGACCTAGTCTTCTCTTTGTCCTAGGCTGTTACTGCGAATTCCACTCTATTCCTTCAGCATAGTGGTACTGGATAAGCATGGCGTGGACAAGGAGCGCTACGTCTCCCTGGTGACGCCTGTGGCCCTCTTCAACCTGATCGACACTTTCCCCTTGAGAAAAGAGGAGATGGTCCTGCAAGCAGAAATGGGCCAGACCTGCAACACCTGATGGGCTGTGTCCTCTCTCAGTAGTGCCTCTTCTCTCTACATCGAGCTACACGCACAGAAAGGCCTGAACAATATCCTTGATGTACAGATTTTTATTTGTAATTTTTAAAGTCTATTTTATTATTATAAGCTTTCTCGGCACTTAATTTTGCACTGCTTTTTGTACTTTGTAGCAAAAACGGAATATACTTACTCTGTTAATTCCATCATGGCTGGTTACTTTGGTAGAGAAACTAGAAACTACAACTATATACAGGCTTCCCATGCATTTATAGTGTGACACGTATGTATCTTCTGTTTTATATAAAACTTACTAATAAAATATTTTAGAGCAAATGTGCTAAAAATCATTTTTTCTCAAGCACTAGCCATACTTGCTCAGTGTGGTCACCGGTCTTCAGACTGTGACTATTGGTGTTTTAGGAAAGGAAAAATTAAGTCTCAGGAGGAGCTCAGTTGAGCTGAGAGAGCTGAACTTTCAAGTGTCAGAGGAGCCCCTAAAGCAACAAGCTGGCAATGAAAGAGGTAAGACTTTTATCATTTACTGTGCTGCTATAACCAAGAAGCTAAAACTGGAGCTTCCATCTTCTATTTTTCCATCTGCATTCTCTCCAGTGGACCAGTGGTCACCAGGTGAAAGCTCAGGTGGGTTACAAAGACATGAGGTCGTCACATTGTTGAGGGAGACCCAGCTCTGGCAGCTTTATGGACTCTGGGGTCATGGAAGGATGAGCAGCCAGGAGTGGGAAAATACTGGCTCCTGAATCGGGGGGAAAGCTTCCCTCCCTTCCTCCTGTAAGGCCCCAGGAGAGGAACGTGAAGACCTCTGCTCAAGGCCTCAGAGACCTAGGAATGCAGTCACTTGGGCTAGGAATACAAATAGGTGACAGGACACTTCCAGTCCTTGACTACAGTTCCAGCCAGTGGCTGTGATTCATTGACTGTATACCACCAGTCTGTGTGGGGCAAGTAGCTTCCCCTCATGAGGCCTTCCAAGGGAAGGCTCTGTATTAGTATTTGCCTAAGGTCAGGCCTGAAAAACCATACTTTTACAACTAGGAGTTGGACTCTCTCAACTCTCATAAGCAAACCCTGATCCAAACTGACATCCTGAAACTGAAGGGAAAATTTCAATCAATTCCTGAACAAATAACTAAATCCAAATGGATGGAAAGTCCAAATTCCAACCTGGAGGTTTAAAACTAGAAGCAGATTTGACACTTTTGAACATTAGACAGTGATTGCTATCCTGTGAATAGGTTTATATTTCATTTACAAATGATTTTTCCCCTAGTAGCTGCTCTTTGACCCCTGTCTTCCGCAAATGTACCTATCAGATGAAAGGTCAATGACATGATTGGGAAAGGAAGATGAACCAATGGTGAGTATGTGAAGCCATGAACATTTCAAAAGACCACTTGTCACAATTCAGTAAATGTATCAGCCCACTTTAAAGCGCTCCTGTCTGTGAAAAGCCAGCCTGTGCCCTTTGCCCCATACATGAAAGATCCAAGGCTTGAAGATGGGCTAATGTTTAAGGAGCTGCTCAGATTTCTTCAAACAAGTCTTCTGTTCTGTTCTATTCTATTACAGACACTTTGCCTGATAAGATATAGACTATTTGAAGAATGAGTACAGTGTGGTATGTCATGGTACGTGAGTCTTACCTTTTTCTTTCCTCCCCTCTAACTTGTAGTTCAGCTCAGTTGCTCAGTCATGTCTGACTCTTTGCGACCCCATGAATCGCAGCACGCCAGGCCTCCCTGTCCATCACCAACTCCCGGAGTTCACTCAGACTCACGTCCATCGAGTCGGTGATGCCATCCAGCCATCTCATCCTCTGTCGTCCCCTTCTCCTCCTGCCCCCAGTCCCTCGCAGCATCTGGACATGCATAAATGAATGAAAGAACCTTTGCACAGGCCAGCAAAGAAATCCGTCCATCTGTGCCTACAAAAGTGAGTAAATAGGAGCTCAGAAGAGGCTACCGAGGTAAAGGGAACTGCAGAGGCAGCCGTGGAAACATCAGTGGCGACCTCTCTAGCAAAGGAAGTGAAGGTCTGTCAGGCCATGGGTGCTACAGCTGGAGGCTCCCTTTGCTCTTCAGCAAAATTGTGCATCGCTGAAGTGAGACATCCACAATTTCGGGGAGGGAGAGGGAAGAAGGCAGACCAAGGGAACTAGAGGAATGTATCTCCTGCTGTCTGCCCTGAGATGCCCACCACCCCCTACTCGAAGATTCCCCCGACCAGGCCATGGGCACCCAAAGCCCCCAGTACGTACACATCTCACACTCTGCTGCCACCTTTTAAAAAACGTTTTCCCCACCATTGTTTTTTCCCTATATACACTCCCAACCCTAGCAGGGAGTTGATGCCTCTAATAAGGACTAAAACTTTTGCTATAGCGCCACCTTCTGGAAAGCAGAAGGAAGGCTCTTGACTACTAATCTGAATGGAAGTAAACAAAATCTTACCTAAATAAGAAAGGTGCTCCCTATGACAAACAAGGCAGCAGAGGCTCTCAAACACTACAAAGAAAAAACTCATAGTAACATGGTATCACAAAAAGAAGATGACAATTCTCCAGCAACCGAGGCCAAAGATACAGAATATTGCAATCTAACAAAGAAATCAAAACAGCACTTCTGTGAACTCAGGAATAAAATGAACGGACAGGACTATTTCACCAAAGATACTGAGGTTCTATAAAGAATAGAGAAATAAGAAAAAATGTATCAGAAAGCATTTGAAATAGAGATCAGATGGAAAAGAGAATAAATAAGCTTGAGGATTGGAATTTAGAAATGATATGAGTATAAAAGGGGAGAGAGTTAAGATTAATGGGTATACCAGAAGAAGAAAGGGAGACATGGGCAGAGGGCTTAAAGTAACAGTAGCTGAAAACTTACCAAATCTGGACAAGGAACTGTATTTACAAGTCCTCGGAGCTAATAGAACCTTATCATCTCAATGCAAAAAGACTTTCTCCAGGACACATTATAATAAAACTGTCAATAGTCAATGAAAAAGAATTTCAAAGGCAGCTAGGTAAAAGATGAGAGTAGCCCACAAAGGACCCCCCCCCAACCCATATTAGGGTATATTAGTCGCTCAGTTGTGTCTGACGTTTTGCGTCCCTATGGATTGTAGGTCAGGCTCCTCTGTCCATGGGATTCTCCAGGCAAGAATACTGGAGTGGGTTGCCATTTCCTTCTCTAGGGCATCTTCCAATCCAGGGATTGAACCTGGGTCTCCTGCATTGCAGGTAGATTCTTTACCATCTGAGCCACCAATGAAGCCGAATTAGTGTATCAATAGGTTTCTCAAAAGAAGCTACAGGCCAGGAGAGTCTGGAATAGCATGAAACTTCTAGAATAAAATATAAGGAATAAGCTTCCTGATACTAGACTTGGCAATGATGGTTTTTTCTGGCATGGCACTAAAAGGGCAAACAACAAAAGCAAAATCATCAAACTCAAAAACTTTTTCACAGCAAATAATCAACAAATATTTGCAAATCACAGAGCTGATATGAGATTAATATGCAAAATACATAAAGAACTTAAACTCGATAGCACAATACCAAACCAAGTGGACAGAAAATCTGATAGACATTTTTCCAAAGAGTACATCAAAATGGCTAAGAGGCACATGACAAGATGCCCAGTTCACTATTCAGCAGGAAAATCAAGATCAAAACAACAACTAGTTATCTCATACCTGTTAGAATGCCTGTCTTCAAAGGAGACAGAGACAACACATGCTGGTGAGGATGTGGTGAAAGGGAATTAGTCCAACCACTATGGACAATATGAAGGTTCCTCAAAAAATTAAAAATAGATCCATCATAGAATCCAATAATCCCCCTTCCATGTACCCAAAGGAAATGAAAACAGGATTTTGAAGAGATAATAGGCACACCCGTGTTTATTGCAGCATTAGTAACTATAGCCAAGATGTGAAGATAAGCCACATGCCTATCAACAGATGAATGGAAAAAAAGATGCGGCATGTATACCATAATGGAATAGTATTCAGCCATGAGAAAGGATGATACCCAGCTTTCTGTGACAACATGAATAGACCTTGAGCATATTATACCAAGGAAGAGAAACCAGAAAAAAATAAGTACTGCATGATATCACCTATATGGGGAAACTTCAAAAGTCAAAAATGTAGACTAGAGTATAATGGTGATTACCAGTGGGTGGGGCATAAAACTGATGTTGTTTAAGGGCACAAACTTATAATGAGTAGTAAATACTCATAATTCTATGACATTTAATTCACAGTATAATGAATACAGACAAATAATATATACTAAATGATATAAAGTGATAAATACTGCTACAATGGCAATCATATTGCAATATTTAAATATAATAGCACCTTAAATCCACAAAATGCTGTATGTCAAATTTGCTCAATAAAAAAGTACACAGATGCATGCATGCATCTGTATACATACCCTACAACAAACTTTGGGGCCATTTCAAAATAATAGCCTGTCTTCTAGAGGACTGGTTGCTCACAGCAAATCTTACGGGATATTTCTATGTGCCTTTGGACCCCAGAAAAACAATCCTCAGTTATGTCTGGTCACACCATTTGGCACAGCAGCACTCTTATTGATGTGCATGCGTGTGTGTATAATAACGGGGCAGGCGAATAAATTGGCTGAATTCAGACTCTGCTTTGGTAGATAGCAGCTGGAGTCTCAGTTCAGTTCTTTTAAACTTCACTGGGCTACTTGGAACCTGCCCCCCACTCCTCACCTGCATATGAATGGCACAGTGATCTGTGAGAAATGCAGGTAGTTTACACACAGAATCAGGAGCTCCCCTTCTTGCTCCTTACCTTTGGCTATCTCCTTTCTGAGATTTCCCTTCTGACTTCTCAGTTGCCATGGTTGCTCTTTCTGTCTCTGGTGGCTCTTCAAACCATTTCAGACTATCTTCAGTAAAGCCTCCTCCCTAAGATCAGCCTGGTGCACACAGCAACCAGCCCTTACACAAAACCCAGCAAACCCTGATGACTCACATAGTATATGTGCCCTCTTCCAACTGATGACTGCCCTCCAGTATCTGCCTGCATTTTGGTCACTCTCCAATTCCTGCCGATAGCTATTTTCTATATTTCGTCCACATATAATTGTTTGCGGGAGGCAGGTCTAGTAGGAGCTGCTGGACCATTATCAGAAGGCTAGCGAAGGGTGAACCAGAAGGCTGAAGCGTCTAAGCCATTCTCAGAGAACTGCAGACTTCACCTCTACAGGCCTTCAACGCCGGGACTTCAGCTTAGATGAATGGGGTGGGGAATGAAGGAGAAAAAAGGCAATGAGATCGTCTAAAGCACATTGAAGATAAGATCAATGACTGACATGCTGGTAACCATATCACACATCTATTCATGCACTGAAAATTACCCCAAAGCTTAGTGATGTCACAAGAAATGTTTATTCTCTCTCACATTGTCTGTGGGTCATGAAGTTGAGAGCAGCTTAGCTGAACAATTCTGGCTTGTACTCTCTCATGAGGCTGCAGTCACCTGAAGGCTTGGTGGGCTGGAGGATCCACTTCCATGGAGGCTCACTCACATGACTGGCAAGTTGGTACTGGTTGTTGGAAGAGGCCTCTATTATTCCCCACATGAGCCTCTCGAGAGGCATGAGTGTTCTTATAACATGGTGGTGTCTTCTTCCAGTGGAAGTGATCCAAAAGAGAACAAAGCAGAAGTGACAATATCTTTATGACCTAGCCTCAGAAGACATGCAGTTACTTCCAGGGAATCCTAGATCTCACATACGTCAGCCCTATTCAGTGAGGGAAGGGGATATATAAATGTATGGATACCAAGAGGGGGAGATCATGGTGGGGAGAGACAATTTGAAGGCTGGCTTCTACAGCATCTAAACACTCTTATATTAGAGAATCATTCAGTGATCTTTAGGATGGTGTGGTCAATAATGTAGATAGGTCTGCTTAATATGTATTCAACCCTTTTTAGCATGCAGATGAAGAAAGACAAATTATATTCCCCAGATCCTATTGCAGCCGTAGTTTGAGAAGTGATGAAAATTCTATCAGACAAGGGAGGTTGGGGTGAGAGATCAAGTGGGAGTATGGGGTTAGCAGATGTAAGCTATTTTATACAGGATGGATAAGTAACAAGGTCCTACTGTATAACACAGGGAACTATATTCAATAGAAACCATAATGGAAAAGAACTTGAATATACATATCTATATATATATCTGAATTACTTTGCTGTACAGCAGAAATTAACACAACATTGTAAATCAACTATACTTCAACAAAAATTGAAAAACCAGATTCCATCAGTCACATGCACTCAAAGTGTGACTTGGTTTTGAAACCAAATCAATGTGTGGAAAGAGAAAAATGCAGAACAAGCATATTATTCTAGACTGTGGCTGAGGCAGTGTGGTTTTTTGCCAATAACTGATGGCAGCTTCTTAATTGGGACCATGACTTCTTGATGGTGGCAAGAATGGAATGATTCTAGAACAAGCAAATCTACTGGTACCTTCTCAATCTGGTAGGCAAATTCCTGATTTTCTAGTTTCTTGGCAGCTCCTTTGGCATTCCCAAGTGGCTTGGGGAGGTGTTCACCAAGTTCAGCATACAGCCTATTTCTTCATCTTTCACCTCTAGATGATGAGGGAATCCTTTCTGTTTAGCTGTAATAGATTCTATTTTCTGAAACTCAATCTTGAGTGATACTGATAGCAAAATAAAAATTGTCATCTTCAAACACTGGATTTGTTGGACTTTACTTCCTTGAAATTCAAGAGTTAACAGAGATATTTAAGTACCTCTTGGAAAAATATCTTATAAGCCATACTGAAACCAATCAGCACAAATGAGCATTTATTTTTCAGCAATGCTTCATTCTCCAGGTAGAGGATGAGAGAAGGCATGTTAGAGAACTGATCTAGGGGTGGGGGCTTGTGCTAAAGGTGTGGTGAAAGGACAAGGGTGAGGGAGGTATATTGTAGGACTGAGAAAATGTGATGACCAACAGTGACCTGGATCAGTCTGAAAAGAAAAGACAGCAACAGCACTAATATATTGAACACATATAGGGAAGGGCTGGTGATCCCCAGGTGGTTGAAGATTGAATATAGTCAGTAAAAGATAAGTGGCATTTAGAAAATATGTGATGACAGAGAATGGAGGAAAACATCCTTGGAATTGTGATGTTAGAGAGGTGGATGGGCTGTCCATATGATAAGTCCTCTTGGCAAGACTGAAGACAGAGAAGATAAATGAGATTGAAATTCCAAACGCTTATCTAAGTGTGGAGGAGAGAACCGAATGTAATGTAGATAGATGCTTGTAAGGGGAGGTGATGGAAGTCATATGTTAGGAGGCAGGAATCTCAGAGAAAGTCTTTTGCTTAGGTTAGGTTAAAAATGAAGAATTAGAAAGGGCAGTGGAGAATTGGAATGATAATGACAGTGCCTCTCAACTAACAAATACTGAAGTATGGAACAAAGTACAGTATCCTCTAAGAAAAGTTATGCAGGATAAAGTCAGGATTTACTGAGGATTGTCCTGAAAAGATACCAAAGATATAGGAAGCCTAATTTACTATGATGTGTGCGCACACATGCACGTGTGTGTGTGTGTGTGTGTGTGTGTGTGTGCACGCGCGCGTGCCCACACATGGTAGTGGTCCGGAAGGCATCAAAGAATGTCTGGGGGGGGGGGGAGTTCAGTGCGGGAACACTCAGTGTTCAGAGCAGTATGAGAATGACAGGACAAAAGAAGACTAGTGAGAAGATTGGTAAGACATGTCAGGCTTATAACTGAAGGATTATAGAAATAAGCATAGGTGAATCTGACAGCTTTGATGTTCCCATTTTAGGGTATAATGCTTTGGTGCCAGAAGTGACTTGCACAGTAATTTCCAAGTATCCCATCCTAGACTCCAAGGCAGGAAGAGCCAGGGCCCTCCCATGGCCAGAACTAACTCTATGGTGAGGGCTGGGCCCAGCTCTTCCTGTTTCAGGGTCTAAGAAACACGAGTTATCATGAGTTGTCACAAAAAGTGACAGGATTCCCTAGGGAGTACAGCTGACCTTTGAACCACATATGGGTTAGGGATGCTGACATACACAGTTCAAAATCCATATGTAACTTTAAAGTGGGAAAGTAGGCCCCTGTGTCTGTGGTTCTGCATCCCTGGATTCAACCTACCTCAAACCATTTAGTTCTTCAGTATTTGCTATTGAAAAAGAAAAACACAAAACACATATATTTGGATCCACACAGTTCAAATCCATGTTGGTCAAGGGTCAACTGTAGTTGGTTCCATCTGTAGGGCAGGAAAACTCAAAAGGGATCCTGAGACATCTCCTTATTGTTAAAAAGTAAGAATGGTTTCAGAGGTAACTGAAGTAATATTTTGTCTTAAGCGAAGATAAGGATCTCCTGCAAATCAATAATATAAATAACAAAATAGTGAAAGATTTAATCAGTTCAAAAAGAAGACATATGAATGGTCAATAGTATATGAAAAGATGTTCAACATCTTTAGTCATCAGGGAAATGAAGACTGAAAACTACAATAAAAGACGCTTGAGTGGACTTCCCTGCTGGTCCAGTGGTTAAGAATCATCCTGCCAATGCAGGGGACACAGTTTGGATCCCTGGGCCAGGAAGATCCCCCAGGCCGCAGTGCAACCAAGCCCGTGCCCTACAACTGCGGAGCCCGTGTTTCACAACAAAAGAAGCCACCACAATGAGAAGCTCCTGCACCGCAACGAGAGAGAAGCCCCCGCTCTCCACATCTAGAGAAAAGCCTGTGTGCAGCAACGATGTCCCAGCACAGTCTAAATAAACATATATTAAAAAAAAACTTTGAGTGGTTAAAATTTTAAAAAGACTGATAATACTAAGTGTTGATCAGAGGTAGAACAACTGCAGCTCTCATACACTGTAACTAGGGGTGTGAAGTGGTAAAAGTACTTTAGAAAAATGTTCAATTCTTATAAAGTTAAACATACAACTTCCCTATGACCCAACAGTCTCACTCCCTGGTATTTATTTAAGGGAACAAAAAATGCATATACACTAAAAGGCTTTAAGCTTTATTCATCATAACCCCTACTGGAAATGGCCCAAGAAAATGTATAAACCAGCAAGACAGAATAAAGTTCAGCAGCAAAAACAACAAACTACTGATACGTGCAACATTCAAAATCATCTGGAATGAAAGCTTGACCCAAATGAGCACACACTGTATAATTCCATTTATATGAAATTTGCAAACAGACACAATTAGTCTGTAGTGACAGAAATCAGCACAATAGTGATTTCATCCATCGGGGAGAAACTGGTTGGAAGGAAGCATAAGGGAAACATCACAGGGTGTAAGAATGTTTCATCTTGATAGGGATGTGGGTTACCTGGATGCATACAGCACAAGCTGGAATCAAGATTGCTGGGAGAAATATCAATTACCTCAGATATGCAGATGACACGACCCTTATGGCAGAAACCAAAGAAGAACTAAAGAGCCTCTTGATGAAAGTGAAAGAGGAGAGTGAAAAAGTTGGCTTAAAACTCAACATTCAGAAAACGAAGATCATGGCATCTGGTCCCATCTCTTCATGGCAAATAGATGGGGAAGCAGTGGAATCAGTGGCAGACTTTCTTTTGGGGCTCCAAAGTCACTGCAGATGGTGATTGTAGCCATGAAATTAAAAGACACTTATTCCTTGGAAGAAAAGTAATGACCAACCTAGACAGCATATTAAAAAGCAGAGGCATTACTTCATCAACAAGGGTCTGTCTAGTTAAAGCTATGGTTTTCCCAGTAGCCATGTATGGATGTGAGAGTTGGACTATAAAGAAAGCTGAGCACTGAAGAATGGATGCTTTTGAACTGTGGTGTTGCAGAATACTCTTCAGAGTCCCTTGGACTGTAAGGAGACCCAACCAGTCCATCCTAAAGGAAATCAGTCCTGGATATTCATTGGAAGGACTGATACTGAAGCTGAGACTCCAATATTTTGGCCACCTGATGCGAAGAACCGACTCATTTGAAAAGACCCTGATGCTGGGAAAGATTGAAAATGGGAGGAGAAGGGGACGACACGACAGAGGATAAGGTGTTTGGATGGCATCACCAACTCAATGGACATGAGTGTGAGTAAACTCTGGGAGTGTGATGATGGACAGTGAGGCCTGGCGTGCTGCAGTCCATGGGGTTGCAAAGAGTTGGACATGACTGAGTGACTGAACTGAGCTGAACTGATGCAGCTTTCAAAACACATCCAACCCTACACTTTAATAGGTGCATTTCATCGTAGCTAAATTACGCTTCAATAAAAAAGGGTTAAAAAAAGGAGTAAATTAGTTACCCTGAAGAAAAAGCTAGTAAAGGCTAACTGAATATCAAAAATATGATAATGATTACTGTCAACTGGAAATGTAAGTCCACACTGATGTAAATGGTCAAAAAGCAGAAGGCGTCCTTTAGAAAGACATATATAATAATGTGAATTAATCACAAAATGCCAGTGTGAGCCAAGGATGTTGGATAGATGACTAACTACCAAAGACGAAGGGGTAAACTGTGAGGAGATTATGTTAGCCCAACATCAGAAGCACATATATAGAACAATATTAAGTGGGAATCAGTATGAGGATTGTGGGAAGAGAGATTACAGAACACTGCACAGCTGGAGGAGGACATTTTTCAATGACCTGGTATTGATTCTGTTGTGTCCTTACAGATCAGGACATGACCTGTTGATCTTGGTTCAAATATGAGAAAAGACAATAACTCCATTTCATTCCACAGCAGTGCAGCTTATACTATACTACCTCTCCTTGATGATGATTATAAATCTGGAAAAATAGAGGAAAAAAAAATCACCTGAGTTCATTGGATTTCAAGCAAAAGCAGGCAAAAATTATAGAGGATACAACCCTCAAAGAATGAAGCACACTGGATGAAGCACACACATTTAGTTGGCTTTTACTCTGAAAGCTCCTCCATTTGCTTGGTGCATTGGACATGGAGCTCAAGCAGAAGGCTGCAGTCTTAACTGGGCCCCGGCTCCATCAGAGGGCAGACAGGATGAAAACAACAACCACAGAAAACTAACCAAACTGATCACATGGACCACAACCTTGCCTAACTCAGTGAAACTGTGAGCCATGCCATGTGGGGCCACCCAAGATGGACGGGTCATGGTGGAGAGTTCTGACGAAACATGGTCCACTGGAGAAGGGGATGGCAAATCACTTCAGCATTCTTGCCTTGAGAACCCCATGAATAGTATGAAAAGGAAAAAAGGTATGACAGTGAAAGATGAATCCCCCAGGTCAGTAGGCGTCCAGTATGCTACTGGAGAAGAGAGGAGAAATATCTCCAGAAGGAATGAAGAGGCTGAGCCAAAGTGGAAACAACGCCTAGTTCTGGATGTGTCTGGTGGTGAAAGTAAAGTCCAATGCTGTAAAGAACAATATTGCATAGGAACCTGGAATGTTAGTTCCAGGAATCAAGGTAAATTGGAAGCAATCAAACAGATGGCAAAAATGAACATCAACACTTTAGGAATCAGTGAACTAAAATGGATAGGAATGGGTGAATTTAATTCAGATGACCATTATATCTACTACTATGGGCAAGAATCTTAGAAGAAATGGAGTAGCACTCATAGTCAACATGAGAGTCCAAAATGTAGTACTTTGGTTCAATCTCAAAAACGACAGAATGATCTCTGTTCATTTCCAAGGCAAACCATTCAGTATCAAAGTAATCCAAGTCTATGCCCCAACCACTAATGCTGAAGCAGCAGAAGTTGAACAATTCTATGAAGACTTATAAGACCTTTTAGAACTAACACCCAAAAAGAGATGTCCTTCTCATCATAGGGAACTGGAATGCAAAAGTAGGAAGTCAAGAGATATGTGGAGTAATAGTCAAGTCTGGCCTTGAAGTACAAAATGAAGCAGGACAGAGGCTAACAGTTTTGCCAAGAACACACTGGTCATAGCAAGCACCCTCTTTCCAACACAACAGAAGACTCTACACATGGATATCACCATATGCCCAAGACCGAAATCAGATTGATTATATTCTTTGCAGTCAAAGATAAAGAAGCTCTATACAGTCAGCAAAAACAAGATCAGGAGCTGACTGTGGCTCAGATCCATGAACTCTTTATTGCAAAATTCTGACTTATATTGAAGAACAACATAGGGAAAACCACTAGGCCATTCAGAGGGCAGCTATGAAGAGGCTAGAAATCTAGGAGGAGACTGGAGAGAGGAGAAAGCCACAGGGAGGGAGGCTCCAAATCTGCATATAAATTCATCTCAGATCCGTTAAGTGCCCCCTGAGGAGTGCATGTGCAGAGCCAAGCTCAAATTAGTCCAGGGAGAAAACAACAGTTGAAAGAAAAAGATCTGAACAGACATCTCAGTAGCTGATCAGTGCTGGAGATTGAATCAAGGTAAAGGGGCTTTTTGAACAAGTTGGGCTTCCCTTGAAAACCCAGAAATAAAGATTAAGCCTTTGGTCTAAGGTAAACTGAAACAGATCTGCTCAACAAAGCCTACAGCCAAACTTCCATAAGATCAAGATGACTGAATTTAACTGGGCAAGAATGAAAACAAAGCTAGCCTATGTGTGTAGACATTTCCTTAAACTAGCAGTTCTCAAACTTTTGGAGCACTGGCTTAAAGCTCAACATTCAGAAAACTTAAGATCATGGCATCTGGTCCCATCACTTCATGGGAAACAGATGGGGAAACAGTGGAATCAGTGTCAGACTTTATTTTTCTGGGCTCCAAAATCACTGCAGATGGTGATTGCAGCCATGAAATTAAAAGACGCTTGCTCCTTGGAAGGAAAATTATGACCAATCTAGACAGCATATTAAAAAGCAGAGACATTACTTTGTCAACAAAGGTCCGTCTAGTCAAGGCTATTGTTTTTCCATAAGTCATGTATGGATGTGAGAGTTGGACTATAAAGAAAGCTCAGCACTGAAGAATTGATGCTTTTGAACTGTGGTGTTGGAGAAGACTCTTGAGAGTCCCTTGGACTGCAAGGACATCCAACCAGTCCATCCTAAAGGAGATCAGTCCTGGGTGTTCATTGGAAGGACTGATGTTGAAGCTGAAACTCCAATACTTTGGCCACCTGATGCAGAGAGCTGACTCATCTGAAAAGACCCTGATGCTGGGAAAGATTGAGGGCAGGAGGAGAAGGGGACGGCAGAGGATGAGATGGTTGGATGGCATCACCGACACAATGGACATGGGTTCAGGTGGACTCCGGGAGTTGGTGATGGACAGGGAGGCCTGGCGTGCTTCAGTTCATGAGGTTGCAAAGAGTCAGACATGACTGAGTGACTGAACTGAACTGAACTGAAAGTACTTTCATTTATGTGGGTTATCCTACTGGTATTTACTGTGTTAGAAATTAAAACTGAGAAGAAATTAATCCCATTTACAATCACACCAAAAAGTAAAATACCTAGGAATAAATTTACCCAATGAGGTGAAAGACCTATACACTCAAAACTGTTAAGACACTGATAAAAGAAACTGAAGACACAAGAAGATGTTCCATGGTCATGGATTTTAAGAATACTGTTAAAATCTCCATATTACCCAATGAAATATACATATTCAATGCAACTTCTCAAAATTTCAATGGCATTCTTCACAGGAACAAACAATTCTGAAATTCATATGGAACAAAGACCCTGAATAGCTAAAGTAATCTTGAGAAAAAGGAACAAAGCTGGAGGCATCATAGTCTACATCCTGATTTCAAAATACATTACAAAAGTATGGTAGTCAAAACAGTATGGTATTGGCATAAAACCAGACACACAGACCAGTGGAACACAACAGGGAGTCCAGGAATAACAGGGAGCCCAGGAATAAATCTATGCATATATGTTCAATTAATTTACAACAAATGCGCCCTGAATAGACAATGATTTTAATAAGTGATGTTGGGAAAACTGGACAGCCACATGCAAAAGAATAAAACAAGATCACTGTCTTAACATTGTACAAAGAAATCAACTCAAAATGGATTAAAGACTTGAAAGTAATACCTGAAACCATGAAACTCCTAGAAGAAAACATAGGCAGTAAGCTCCTTGACATCTTGGCAATGATTTTTTGGATCTGACTTCAAAAGTGAAACCAACAAAAGCAAAAAGTGAGGCTACCTCAAAACAAAAAGCTTCTGTACAGCAAAAGATATTATTAATAAAATGAAAAGGCAACGTATTAGATGGGAGAATATATTTGCAAATCATATATCTGATACAGGGTGAACATTGAAAATACATTAAGAAGTCATATAACTCAATAGCAAAACAACAAATCCAATTAAAAAAACAAGGAAAATAAATGATACACCAATAAATTTTTTTTAAACAGATCTGAATAGAAACTTTTCCAAGTAAGACATACAGATGACCAATGAGTATATGAAAGAATGTGCAATAGTACTAATCATCAGGGAAATGCAAATCAAAATCACAGAGATATTATCTCACACTTGTTAGAATGGCTATCAGCAAAAAGACGATAAATGTTGTGAGGATTTGGAGAAAGGGGAACTCTGGGTACTGTTGGTGGGAATGTAAATTGCTGCAGTCACTATGAAAAACAGCACAAAAATAGAACCACCACATAATCCAGCAATTCCACTTCTGGTTATTTATCTAAAGAAAATGAAAACAAATTCAAAAAAATATGTATGCACCCCCATGTTCATGGCAGCATTACTAACAATAGCCAAACTATGGAAATAACCTAAATGCCCACCAATGGATGAATGGATATAGTAGCTGTGTTGTATACTACTCAGCCATAAAAAAGAATGAAATAATGCTATTTGTGGCATCATGGATGGACCTAGAGATTATACTAAGTGAAGTAAGAGATCGAGAAAGACAAATATTATATGATATCACTTACATGTGAAGTCTAAAAAGCAAACAAATAAACAAACTCCAAACTCAAGAACAGATTGGTGGTCACCAGAGAGACAGAGGCAATAGTTGGTGAAATGGGTAAAGAGGATAAAAACTGCACAAACTTCTAGCTACAAAATGAATAAGTCATAGGAATGTTATATAATAGCAAGGTTGTTGCAGGAAGGAGGACCTCTTCCAGGGCCCAAAACTGGGCTCTTGTCTAACACTTGGAAATGAATTGTCTGAGGAGACACATGTGCTGACAAAGCAAGAGATTTTATTGGGAAAGGGCACCCAGGTGGAGAGCAGTAGGCTAAGGGAACCCAGGAGCACAGCTCTGCCACGTGGCTCCCAGTCTCAGGTTTTATGGTGATGGGATTAGTTTCCGGGTTGTCTTCAGCCAATCATTCTGACTCAGAGTCCTTCCTGGTGGTGCACGCCTTGTTCAGCCAAGATGGATGCCAGAGAGGATTCTGGGAAGTGGTTGGACATATGGTTTCTCCTTTTGACCTTTCCCGAACTCTTCCAGTTGGTGGTGGCTTGTTAGTTCCTTGTTCCTTACCAGGACCACCTGTCGTAAAACAACTCATGCACATGGTTACTATGGTGACTGGCCTGGGTGGGTGGTTTCAGTCAGTGTGCCTCCCCTAACAACTCATACTAAGTGAAGTAAGAGAGATCAAGAAAAACAAATATTATATGTTATCACTTACATGTGAAGTCTAAAAAGCAAACAAGTAAACAAACTCCAAACTCAAGAACAGACTGGTGGTCACTGGAGAGACAGAGGTGGTAGTTGGTGAAATGGGTAAAGAGGGTCAAAAATGCAGCAATTTCTAGCTATAAAATGAGTAAGTCACAGGAATGTTATATAATAGCAAGGTGACTATTGTTAATAATACTGTATTTCACATTTAAAAGTTGCTTACAGAGTGGATCTTTAAAATCATCACAAGAAAAAATATTTTGTAAATATGGATGATGATGTTAACTATACATGTTGATCACTTCACAAGATACATAAATATCGAATCATTATGTTTTACACCTGAAACTAACATAATGTTATATGCAGTTGTACCTAAATTAAGACTGAACACATTTTTCAAAACTTATCTTTCAATTCATTTAGGAAAAAATTATAAACTCATGTTAATGTAGATAACATTTTTAAGAAAAACTGCATATGCATCACAAAATTTTTAAAAAGTCAGATAAATGGCATTATTTTGCATTATTGTAACTCTTCAAAAATATGCCATAAAAGCAGACTTCTAGATTTTCACATATGCTTTCCATTCAATCCATTACAATATCAATGTTCTTTTAATTAAAGTATATGAAGATAATCAGAATTTACAGAAAAGAGTTTAATAGCCCTATTTAGGTATCTGGATATTTTTCTTTGATACTTCATCAAAACTCAGGAAGTAGTAGTTCCTTAAATATTGATGCCAATATGGACAACTTTTTACACTGTGTTGCATTAAAATCCATTGATCTAGGACCTCCCTGGTGGTCCAGTGGTTAAGACTCTTTGCTTCCACTGCAAGGAGCACAGGTTCAGTCCCTGGTTGGGGAACTAAGATTCTGCATGCCATACAGTGTGGCAAAATAAAACAATAAAACAATGATGACCCTATATGTGAGACAGCAAAAGAGACACAGATGTAAAGAACAGACTTTTGGACTCTGTGGGAGAAAGCGAGGGTGGGATGATTTGAGAGAATAGCATTGAAACATGTATATTATCATATATGAAATAGATCACCAGTCCAGGTTCAATGTATGAGACAGGGTGTTCAGGGCTGGTGCACTGGGATGACCCTGAGGGATGGGATGGGGAGGGAGGGTCAGGATGGGGAACACACATACACTCATGGCTGATTCATATGAATGTATGGCAAAAACCACCACAATATTGTAAAGTAATTAGCCTCCAATTAAAATAAAAAAATAAAACAAAATCCATTGGTCTATCTTGTACTTTGAATGGATCTTTAACCACACATGATTTTATAACTCATGCATTGGTCATTGAGAACATATTGGTTCACTGAGTTAGGCAGATCTTCCTAAGGTCAATAAGATTTGTTATACAATATAAAAAATTCACCTTGGTTAATGTCATCACCGAGCCTATCAAAAACATCTCTACGCGCTGGGAAGCTGTCATAACACAAGTTTTCCAAAATTCTAGTTTTTGCTTCAACTCTCAAGTTTTATCATTAAGAGCAAATACTGTCAGTTATTTTCCTTGAAATGACAACTCTTTTTGTTGATTTTGAGAAAATGTGTGCCAAGTCCTCAAGCCTACATAATTATACTTTATCCATCATTCATTCATTAAAATAAAAATGGTGAAAAATATAGCCAGTTCAATATGCAACTAAAATGCCCAAGTGCTTTTCCCTGAGCATGCATAAAACATCTGAAAAATCACACATCCTTAAAGGTCAAGATTTAAACACATTAATAACTTTTACTGCTGCATCAGGACTTTTGAAAATGAAAGTGGTATGTTACTTTTTATCATATGTGTGTACTTGGGCAAACAAACTACTGAAGTGTCTGCAGTTTTACTCACCCTTGCTTCTGGACCACCCCAGCAAATGTCAACACAGCAAAAAAAAGTAAATAAGGAAAACCGCTTTGGCCTTGCTGACCCCTCAAAAAGGTTTTAGGCTGCCCAAGGGTCTGCAGACCACACACCATGATCTGTTGCCTTCAACTGAAGTGCACTGATTGTGAATATAATTCTGGAATGGTGACAGAAGCTTGAGTAGGAATGTGTGTAAGCATAAAACTTTGGCTCTTTTTCTCAACTCGGGCAGGACTCGTGGGCAGTGTGCCTTGTAGAGACCCAAAGCACAAGGGAAAATCACTTCAAATTTGCTGCATCCACTTCTGTTGTCTGTAGCTCTCTTTTTATCAATAAATTCTATTAATAATCCTTCACTAATTTAATCAGAAATGAATAGAAGGCTGATTGAGAATCCAAACATTGCACGCACATGATCTCATTTCATCTTCACAAGAAGTCACAAGTATTTCCTCTCCTTGCAGTTTTAACTCCTTTTTAACAATATTAACTTTGGAAACTGGAGTAACAGAAGAGGTGCTGGAAGGTTCCCCTTAGCTTAGTGCCCTAAGGGGTATGCCTTTTTTAGCAATCATTCTACCCTTAGCCTACAGTTCTCTCAGTACTCTTTGTGTCAGTCTTTCTTAACCTTGGGTGCACACTGAATTACTTGTGTGTGTGTGTGTGTCTGTGTGTCTGTGTGATCAGTTGTGTTGGACTCTTTGTGACCCCATGGACTAGGGGAGTTTTAGAAGACTGATGCCTATGTGCCATCACTGGAGATTAAGATGTAAATTTCCTGGGTGCAGACAGGTCCTGAGGAGACTTTAAAAGCTTCTGAGGGGATTCTCATGTGCAGCCAAAAGTGTGAGTCACTATTCTGGGTGAGGTGAGAAGGATGCCAGTGTAATCAACGACATAAACACTCACTAAAGTCATTGGATCTCTGCTTATGGCCAATGTTTAAAGTTTGCATTACAAGCTTAGAAGTATGCTTCAGTTCAGGTCAATTCAGTTCAGTCGCTCAGTCACATCTGACTCTCTGCGACCCCATGAATCGCAGCACACCAGGCCTCCCTGTCCATCACCAACTCCCGGAGTTCACTCAGACTCACGTCCATCGAGTCAGTGACGCCATCCAGCCATCTCATCTTCTGTCGTCCCCTTCTCCTCCTGCCCCCAATCCCTCCCAGCATCAGAGTCTTTTCCAATGAGTCAACTCCCTGCATGAGGCGGCCAAAGTATTGGAGTTTCAGCTTCAACATCAGTCCTTCCAATGAACACCCAGGACTGATCTCCTTTAGGATGGACTGGTTGGATCTCCTTGCAGTCCAAGGGACTCTCAAGAGTCTTCTTCAACACCACAGTTCAAAAGCATCAATTCTTTGGCCCTCAGCTTTCTTCACAGTCCAACTCTCACATCCATATATGACCACTGGGAAAACCATAGCCTTGACTAGATGGACCTTTGTTGGCAAAGTAATATCTCTGCTTTTCAATATGCTATCTAGGTTGGTCATAACTTTCCTTCCAAGGAGTAAGTGTCTTTTAATTTCATGTCTGTGATCACCATCTTCAGTTATTTTGGAGCCCAAATAAAGTCTGACACTGTTTCCCCATATATTTCTCATGAAGTATGCTTAACTCATCTAAAATATAGCATTTGTTTCTCCTTGAAAGACATAGGAATGATACAAGAGAAGTAGCTTTGTTAATCAGAATCAATTTCACTGGAGAATGTGCACATGAAAATGTATTTCTATTATTTTTTAAAAATCATTGAAGTTTAGTTGATTTACAATGTGTTAGTTTCTGATGTACAACAAAGTGATTCAGATAATATATATATATTCTTTTTTATGTTCTTTGCCAGTATAGTTTATTACAGGATATTGAATATCTGTGCTATACTTTAGAACCTTGTTATTTATCTATTTTATATATAGTAGAGTATATTTGCTAATAGAAACTCCTAATTTATCCCTCCCCACCCCCTTTCCCCTTTGGCAACCATAAATTTGTTTTCTATGTCTGTGAGTTTGTTTCTGTTTTGTAAATAAGTAAATTTGTATCATATTTTAGGTTTCACATATAAGTGATATCATATGCTATTTGTCTTGCTGTTGTCTGTACATTCGGTATGATAGTCTTTAGGTCCATCCATGTTGCTGTAAATAGCAATATTCCATTGTTTTTAATGGAAAAGTAATATTCCATTCCAGTGCATAGCAAAGGAAACCACAAACAAAATGAAAACACAACCCACGGACCGGGAGAAAATATTTGCAAATGATGCAACTGACAAGGGCTTAATTGTCAAAACATACAAACAGCTAATACAACTCAATAGTAAAAAAAACCAGGAAGACAACATAAACAGACACTTCTTCAAAGACATACTGATGGTCAACAGGCACGTGAAAAGATGCTAAAACATCACTAATTATTAGAGAAATGAAAATGAAAACTACAATGAAGTCCAACCTTACACCAGTCAGAATGGCCAACATGAAAAAAAAGTCTACAAATAACAAATGCTGGAGAGGGTGTAAAGAAAAGGGAGCCCTCCTACACTGTTGGTGGGAATGTAAATTGGTGCAGCCACTATGGAAAACAGGATGAAGTTTCCTTAAAGAACTAAAAATATTGTTGCCTTATGATCCAGCAATCTCATTCCTGGGCATGTATTCAGATAAGACTCTAATTCAAAAAGACACGCGTCCCAATGTTCATAGCAGCACTATTTACAATAGCCAAGGCAAAGAAGCAACCTGAATGTCCACTGACAGACAGACAGACAGATAAAGAAGATGTGGTTTATATACACAAGGAATACATTTCTATTATTATGGTATCACTTTTGAAGATGCTCAACCTAAGGATTTATTTTCCTGTTTGTTCTATGGCTACACTGGAACTCGGGGGAAATTGAATTTAAGTGCACAGAGGTTGGAATTTTATTTGGTCTGTTTGTCTCTCTATCAGAAGTGACAAGTTTCCCTGTAGAATGATGTTATACTTCAGCAGCAGTGCCCTGGGACTAACAAACTGATTTCAAATGGAACTGAAATGTTGTCTGACCACAGAGCAAATCTGAATCCTTCTCTCTGAGTATCTTTCAATGTGTCTGTTAGTCTCATGGAATTACATTTGACTGCTGGGCAGGCTATTAAGTGGGTTTCTGATGCCCTCTGAAACTAAGCATGGATACAAAGGCTTGGAGAAAAGAGGCACTTCTTGGAATGTGAAGTAATACTCACATTTCTCAGCAAGTGGCAGCACTTCTAGATGATGGTCCTGTGAACGGACTGAGTTCTAAGACCCTCCAGGGTAATGCTCCTTGGAGTATAGTCCTCCTACTGGCTACTGGTCCCTGGACCATTTGTTAGTGGTTAAAAAAAAAAAAATCAGGAGCTGGCCCCAGAATGTAAATCAGCAATGTCCATAAATGCATTATATAGTTTGGCTGATATTTTTTTGATAGCAAATCTTTCTCAGCAAAGGAAGCAGCACGTTAATTTACATTCTGATGGGAAGTTCCTTATTTTATCATGGACCCATGCTCTGAGTAGCTTTGCTCCAGAGAAGGGCCAGAGAACAGACACTTGTTTGTCTCTATGGGAACAATTAGGAACTTAAGAATTAGAAAAAGGAAACACAGTAGACTTTTCCAAATGCACAGTAGCTCTTGTACTGGCCTGAGTAACCTCAGTTATTGCTAGATTTCAGCAGATAGCCTCTGCAGTTTGGGTCAGTAGCTTTGCTAAAGAGTTCGTAAGTTCTAAACAGGCAGCCTAGACTAAGTGATGTCTGTAAAGAAGGCCCGTGAGTGTGTGCTAAGTCACTTCAGTTGTGCCCAACTCTTTGTGACCCCATGGACTGTAGACCTCCAGGCTCCTCTGTCCATGGGATTCTCCAGGCAAGAATACTGGAGTGGGTTGCCACGCCCTCCTCCAGGGGATCTTCCTGACCTAGGGGTCAAACCTGCATGTCTTATGTCTCCTGCATTGGCAGGGGGGATCTTTACCACTCGCACCACCTGAGAAGCTCAAAGAAGGCCCATGGCTGTTCAAGTAGGCTGGGCCAGAACATATTCCAGTTGTCACACAGGCAGTGAATGTGCGTTAACTGCAGCTTGTGAGGACTGATGATTTCTCATACTGTTCTCCTGCAGAAAGCTTTGAACTCAGGTCATGAGGAATCACAAGCAACAGTCATTAGGCCT
Source organism: Ovis canadensis (assembly GCF_042477335.2). Taxonomy (NCBI): domain Eukaryota; kingdom Metazoa; phylum Chordata; class Mammalia; order Artiodactyla; family Bovidae; genus Ovis; species Ovis canadensis. The sequence continues at coordinate 38,904,653 of NC_091727.1, read as the reverse complement.
GCTTCACCAAACACCAAATCGTACCCCTGTCGGTAGCTTTTCCTTTGGAGTCATCTTATTTCCAGAGAAAGGGAATCACTCAAGAGCATTCTGATATTTTTGTTCTGATGTAACAATTAGGCGTCCTAGGCAAGGACATGACCTTCATATTGATTACCCGTCTCAAGACTGCACGTGAAAAACCATCTAGGTACATAAGAAGAATCAATGTTGATTCTGATTGTTGAAGTTCATTCTGAAAAACGCACCATCTGGCACAGCACTCCACTGCATCTGTCCTTTGAGGTAAGCTGCACTCTGAATATGAATCATTCCTTGATTCATTCATTCATCAGGAAGATATTGCAATTAGCATAGTTCACTGATCCTGAAATGCACCACCCCCCCAACACACACATTTTAACATCTCTGAAGTGGAGAGTGTCTTACAATCAATGACATTCTAAGGTCTAGTGGGGAACAGATGGCAGATTCTAATGGGAATTGAAGAAGACATACTGAAATAATTATTTATAATGAATGAGCATGGTCAGTGGTAAAGACTCCACCTGCCAGTTCAGGAGAGGCAGGTTCGATCCCTGGGTCAGGAAGATCCCCTGGAGAAGGAAATGGCAACTCACTCCAGTGTTCTTGCCTGGAGAACTCCATGGACAGAGGAGCCTGGCAGGCTACAGTCCAGGGGCTTGCAAAAGAGTTAGACACAACTTAGCAACTAAAGAACAAGAACCAGAAATGGTAAAGGGAACTATTAAGGAATACTGAAGCACTTTAAAGCTAGCAGCATCAGAGGACATTTACCACCCTAGGCCTGAAGGGCAAGCAGAGAGAGTGATTACTGGAATCCAGAGAGAATGCCACGTACAGTTTAAAAACAGACCACCTCTGAGGAGCCGTGGTAGAGGAAGCCAGCCTTTAACAACCCTCGGCCCAGCAGGGAGGGAGCCTGGGGAATAAATGACCTGAACTTTCTCTCCTTCTGTCTTTTTATCTCCTGCTATTGGATCCAGTTGGTCAAACCCAACTGAAAATTAGAGGGCCAAGGAGCAAAGCAGAAAGCAGTTTTGAAAACTGCAGAGAGGAACTCTGGTGGGGCAGAGAGAGAATACCAGCACAGTTCATCCCTTTTACCCTCAGCATCTACTCTTTTGTCTGAATAAAAAAAAAAAAAAACATCTCAGGTCTCAGGACCTTCCTGGTGGTCCAGTGGCTAAGACTCCATGCTTCCAAGGCAGGCAGCCCAGGTTCAATCCCTGGTCAGGGAACTAGATCCTGCATGCTGCAATGAGGACCATGCACATCCAAATAAAATAAATATTAAAAAAATCTCATGTTCCTATCAGTTCAGTCACTCAGTCGTGTCCGACTCTTTGTGACCCCATGAATCACAGCACACCAGGCCTCCTTGTCCATCACCAACTCCTGGAGTTCACTCAGACTCACGTCCATCAAGTCAGTGATGCCATCCAGCCATCTCATCCTCTGTTGTCCCCTTCTCCTCCTGCCCCCAATCCCTCCCAGCATCAGGGTCTTTTCCAATGAGTCAACTCTTGGCATGAGGTGGCCAAAGTACTGGAGTTTCAGCTTTAGCATCATTCCTTCCAAAGAAATCCCAGGGCTGATCTTCAGAATGGACTGGTTGGATCTCCTTGCAGTCCAAGGGACTCTCAAGAGTCTTCTCCAACACCACAGTTCAAAAGCATCAATTCTTCGGCGCTCACCTACTGCAAAAGTCAGCAAATTACAGCGCGTAGTCTGGCCATTTGTTTTTGTCATTAGTCTTATTGGGTCACAGGCACACACACACATATTTTTTTTTCTTTTTTTTATTTATTGTTAATGGCTGCTTTTGCTCCACAGTGGCAAACATCAGTAGTTACAGCTAAGACTGGATGGCCCATAAAGCCTAAACTATTTACTATGTACCACATACAATCAGAACATTTCCCCAACTCCTGACAACCAGATCATTGCAGGGTAATATCAGTTCTCTGATACACTCACCAGAAACCTAAAATCTTAGCTACCACCGGCGTTCTACCCAGAAGCTAGTTGGAGGAGAAAGAGGTTGGAAGAAACAGTTAATGTCAAACAAAGGTGCTTCAATCTCACTCAGGTAGCTGCTCATGAGATCTGTGTTAATCATTTCAGATTCTCCTGTGACTCTCTGCCAGCACTTCAGCTGAATTTCTTTACCTGGAGGATTGACCCAAACCTTCACTGTGGAAAGGACGTGGTTTCCTAGTGACCATTTTTATTGGTTTGCTGCAGTTTTCCCCTGACCAGGATGACTGAGCACTGGAAAACTGGCAGATATCTCGATAAATTCCCTGAGCTCTAGACACAGTTCTTATGGAGACAAGCAACTCAACTGTGGATAAGCAACTCAATTTCTTCCTAATAATCACCTGAGCTAGTACCTCTTCTCTGCCTGTAGCTTTAGTGGTATGAGGGGCCGTACCTATTTAAGAGGCATTCTCAGCTTGCAATATAATAGCACCATGACTGTTTCCTATGTAAAAATGCTAGTGCCTTCCTTGGGCACTAGAGCCCTTTGGCTCATTGCACCCAAGTTCATGTAGACACATAGGAAAAACTACTTAAGTAGCTTATTAAGTATAACAACAAGAAGGGACACTGCCAGTTGCACATCTTGGTCCCTGAACCCATGGGTTTCTGCTATGAGGGCTACAGCACTGTATAATGGCAACCCATTCCAGTCTCCTTGCCTGCAGAATCCCCTGGACAGAGGAGCCTGGTGGGCTATGGTCCATAGGGTTGCAAACTGTCAGACATGACTTAGCAACTAAACAATAGCAACTTAATGTATATACTCTATCATGTAAGACATCTCTCCAGCCTCACTAAGCATTGTCTATCAGTGCTTTCTATAACTGACCTTTGAGTAAACCATTTCATTCCTCTATCAAACCAGCTACTTTGGAGGTGCTGAGATATGTGGTAAAACCAATGAATTCCACGGCATGAACTCACAGCTGTGCTTTCTTCACCGTAAATTGAGTTTCTAGGTCAGAGGAGATACCTTGTTAGACGTCCTTGGAGTCTAAGTATAATGATGCATTCACATGACAGAGAACAGTTTATCTTTACTTTCTGACCTAAGAAACACTCACCACCTCTGTGGCTCTTTGTTATAAGGGGCTCTGGAGGAATCTTCATTGTCTTTACAGAGGCTCATCCATCATATTGATGACGTTCTTGCTAGTCCAGACGCACTATCATTACTAGAGCAAAGCAATAAAGTCTAGGACTTGGTAACCAAGTATTGACCAAGAAATGCTTTCTTAATTCTTATCAGCAGACATAATCAGAAGCAGGGATGTCTGCTGTAGAGAGCCAATGGAATCTTTTAAAGGGAACATATATCTTTCGATGACCATCTTTGTACATATTAGGAAACCTTAGCGATCCCTCTTAATTTATGGTCATCTGAGTTTTTATGGTTATTAGAGGTGCAAAGATTGGAAGATCATTTTTTTCCATTCATTCCAGCAAACTAACTAAGCATCTTTTACTTTGCCAAGCACCCGCAATGCTCCTCAAATATGGGAGTGACAAACCTAAAATTCTATTTTCAGGGACCACTTTTTAAGAATACCCCCCAATACCAATTACTGTATCAATGAGGGTCCCAGCCAGAAACAATGGAATACTAAAACTATGAATGGAATCTTAAGGAAAAAGTAACAAAAGGACTATTTATAAAGGGGTGGTTGGGGTTAGAGAAAAGTGAACAGGGACACTGCAACTGACCATGGTCAAGACTACCCCTCTTAGGCCTAATGGGGGTGGAGAGAAAGAGTGGTGGCCATACCTCCAGCTGGGGAAGGCCACCTGCCAGGAGCTCTAGTCCTGGGCAGAGGAGCATAACCCCCGTGATCCAGTAGGAAGGAGCCAGGGGAAGAACTATATTGATCTCACCATTCAATCTCCTACTGGTCCCTTCCTTTGGCCAAGCCCAACCAAACTCCACATGGCAAGAGAGCCCCTGTGAAGCAGTTCATTAAGGTTGGCTTCTTAGGGTACAGATCAGTGTGAAGAAGGACAAAGAGGGAAAAAAGCAGGGACAGAGGTAGAGCACCCAGAACAACATCTTACAGTTAGAACTGGCTGTATTTTGCCCCTTTTAGAGTGGTATGGAAGCCCTGCTACACCCGCAACAAAGATTGAACATCTGATGTGCCGCAACTAAGACCTGACGCGGCCAAATAAATATCTTTAAAACTCCTTTAAAAAAGATACAAATGAATTTATTTGCAAAACAGAAGTAGAAAACAAACTTATGGTTACCAAAGGGGAAAGGGATAAGTTAGGAGCTTGAGATGGAAATATACACATTATTATGAATAGACAACCACAAGGACCTACTGTATAGGACATGAAACTATACTCAATACCTTGTAATAAGAATATGTGTGTGTGCGTGTGTATATATATATATATTTCTTTTTTACATTCTCTTCCATTATATGTGGGACTTCCTTGATAGGTCAGTTGGTAAAGAATCCACCTGCAATGCAGGAGACCCCAGTTCGATCCTGGGTCGAGAAGATCCACTGGAGAGGGGATAGGCTACCCACTCCCTCTGGTATTCTTGGGCTTTCTTGTGGCTCAGCTGATAAAGAATCCACCGGCAATGCGGGAGACCTGAGTTCAATCCCTGGGTTGGGAAGATCCCCTGGAGAAGGGAAAGGCTACCCAATCCAGTCCATGGGGTCGCAAAGAGTCGGACATGACTGAGCAACTTGCACTTCACTTCAATGTGTGTGTGTGTGTGTGTGTGTGTGTATGTATAGATATAAATTTGTTTGCTTAGTCACACAGTCATGTCTGACTCTTTTTGCGACCCCATGGACTGTAGCCTGTCAGGCTCCTCTGTCCATGGAATTCTCCAGGCAAGAGAATACTGGAGTGGGTAGCCATTCCCTTCTCCAGGGGATCTTCCCCACCCAGGGATCCAACCCAGGTCTCCCGCATTACAGGTGGATTCTTTACCATCTGAGCCACCAGGGAAGCCCATATATATATAATATATATATACAACTGAATCACTTTGCTGTATACCTGAAACTAACACAATATTGTAAATCAACTATAGTTCAATAAAAGTTAAAAAAAAAAGACTGATAAATGGGGTGTGTCTTAGGCCAATGTTCACAACAATCAGGCTATAGTATCAAGTACCTTAAATATTAAGGTCCAGTCAATGCTTCTTAAAGTTTATTGTGATTTCAGGTCAACCAAGGATCTTGTTCTAATGAATATTCTGATTGAATCTGGCTTAAAGCACAACATTCTTCATTTCCAACAAGCTCCCAGATGAAGCTAATGCTGTTGGTTCATGAATCACACCCTGAGAATCTGGGGTACATTTTGGTGAAGAACTAAGGACATGGGCTTTGGGATCTGAAATGTAGGGTGGGGCCTATTACATACTAGATGGGTTACTTAACCTGAGACTCATGTCTCCAGTTTTGTCCTTTGTCTTTTTTAAACACAGATAATAGGTAATAATTTATAAAGTCCCTGATGTATAGTAGGTGCTCAATAAATGTCACTTCTTTGATCCCTTCTCTTATCACTGCCCAGAGCAAAGGGAATGATGGTGTCAGGGTTCAGCTTTACAAAAAGAAAGGTGAAGAAAAACCAAAATGAGAGATTCAATAGCTAAGCAACAAGAAGAGTTGTTCAACATCATCCGAATCTTAGACACCAGACAGTCATCCAAACTGTGTGTCTCAATTCAGCAAATGTGCTTTGCTCCAAAGACAAATAAGTATAAAAACAGGAGGACTAGGTGACACACAACACATTTTCAAGTATATGTATCTTCAAGCACCCAGGAATAATTTGTAATAGAACACATGAGAGATATTAGGAAAGTGAATTTAATGAAAAAGATATTACACTTTGCAGCAAGTACAGAGTGGCACAAAGCTTTGGTCTGGGGGACACAATCCATACAGAAGCTTAGAAGTAGGCATATTAAGTGTTTAAGCATTGCTACTGATTTTGCACTATACATGGCAAAACAAGTAAATAGGAACAATCATTTGTAGCCAATAATAAAACCAAGAAAACCAGCAAAATAAATGCAGACCTCCCATCTCCTCCAGGTAATTTTTTTAATGTTTGAGAAATTTTAAAGAAATTTTACATGTTTAAGAAACAATAATTCTTAAATCTTCCATCCTTTTCCCTCTCTCCTTAAAACCAACGATACTGTATTGTGCACTTAAAAATTTGTTAAGAGGGTACATCTCCCATTAAGTGTTCTTACCACAGTCGAAAAAAAGAAATCAATGAGTTATTAAGCCACAAAATACACGGAGGAATTTCAATGCATATTGATAAGTGAAAGAAGCAAGTTGGAAAAGGCTATATACTGTATAATTGATTCCAACTATATAACATTTTGGAAAAAGGCAAAACTATAGAGACAGTAACAAAGACCAGTGGTTGTTAGGGGTTGGAGTGCAGGGGATTTTTAGAGCAGCAAAAAGATTCTATATGAGAATGTAGTTGTGGATACATGATGTCAAGCATTTGTTAAAACCCATACCACTGTAAAACACCAAGAGTGAGCCCAAATGTAAACTATGGACTTCAATGAACACACCAATGTTGGTTAATCAATTGTATTAATGTATCACACCATCACCACACCAACAGAAGATGTTAATTACAGGTGAAACTTGCAGGGGGAGGGGAATGGTAGTATATGGCAACTCTGTACTTTCTGTTTAATTTTTCTGCAAACCTAATACTTCTTTAATTTCTTAAAGTCTAATAGTTTAAAAACAAAGAGATCAACTTTCTAGCAAAGCCAGAGCTTAGGAGAGTAAATTGGCAGACAAAGTAGCTGCGTGCTAGGGACAAGGCAGATACAGGTGACCCAGTCCTTGGCAGAGTTTGGAAAATTTCCACCCTTACTTCCTCCCAAGGAGAGCTGCCATTCCAATGTCCCAGGAACCCAGCAATCCTCAGGTGTTCTTAGGGTATTGCAAGTGCATCTTCCCTCTCCAGTCCACTAAACGCTTGGATTCATCTTCAGGCCCAGAGAAAAACAGCCTGCCTGTGACAACCACACTCAATCCAGCAACAGGGACCTAGTGCATTCAGAGTTGGGCCAGTTCTTGCCCTGATAATGTGGTGTCCGTCTCTGAGGCTCTTTAAATATTTATATTGATACAACATTTATTTTGAGAAATGCTGCCTAGTGGAAGGGATAAAGGAAATGTCCAAAGGAGGCCACCCTTCTCCCCCTTTCCCTGTCCTTAGCGATTCATGCCTGGCCCAAGTTACATACTCCATTCAGGAAAACAGAAGCCCAGTCTCTAATCAAACCTGTCATTCATCAACCATGAATTGCTGTTCAGGCATGGGGTCCCTGCCTCACTTCTCTACTCAAGAAGACAGTATTTCTTGCTAATACCATAGTCTTTCCAGGAGGAGTTCCCCATCTCATTATACTTTCTCAGGGCTGTTTAGTAGCCCTTGCATTCTGATTCCTTAGGAAGCAGTCAGGGTAACTCCTCCTCCCCCAACCTGGCTTTGTGCATTCAGATGCTTTGCCAACAAATGACTGTAACAGAGCTGGTTTCAGAGGTGATAGAAAAGACCTGAAAATTACTAATAACATTTCCGTTAATCCAAAAACATTAAGGACATCTCCCATCTTCGGAGCTACACCCCATCTGTCAGAGGCACAATGTAAGATGATACTTAGGAATTAAGAAGGACAAATTAATTAAGGGTAATAAAGAAGGTCAAAAGCAAGAAGATTCAGAAAAGTCTAAACATTTCTTTCTTCATAGCAACTGAAAACCAACGAACTCTCTTCAAGACGTCAATTTATGAATAATGAATATTGGAAAGGATGGAAAAGCAAATATATTCCTGATAGGCAATCACTCTAACTACAGTTCAAACATAAATGATTGACATAAACTGTTTTGTAAGGGAATGGCTCCCTTCTCTATTTTCAAATGGGAAAGATTTTAAAAGATTTTACTGGTAGAATGGGCAGGGGTGGGAGAGAGGCTGAAGAAGGGATATGAGTGAGTATACATATGGCCAATTCATGTTATTGTCCAGCAGAAGTTAATGCAACATGGTAAAGCAATTATATCCCAATTTTAAAAATCCATAAATAAATAAATAAAACATTTTTACTGTTGGGACCCATCAGTTTCCATAGATTTGCACAAACAAGTTTCATCTTTCTGAAGACAAAATGAACCTCTGGCTAAGTAGAAAATCATACTTGGAAGGAGCAATTAGATTCCTTCCCCCAGAGTAAGCAGACAAAGACAATAAAAGGGTAAAAGTATTTTGACTCAAGTTCATATCTAGTTCTCTGTCCTTCTATAGACATTTTTTTCCTTAGCAAATGCCAATGATTTTAACTTTTGCTTTAACTATTATACCGAAATATTTTACTTGCTTGTTGTATTAATTTCTGCCTCAATCAGAGACAAAGGAAAACAAAATAAGAGACATTTATCCTTCTTTGCTGAAATACTGGAAAGAAAAACATGATCTACTCCCTATAGGTGTATTTTGTCACTTATAGACAATACTAACTATATATTCTATCTCCTTTTTCCAAGTATGAAAGGAACCCTCTGCCGGTATAAGTCAATAAATTCTAATGCGGTAAATGAGAAAGAAGTACTAATCTTTGAAACACCATGCATTCCTCATAATGACCACAGCATTTGTATTTCTATGGAATTTGTTTTGACAGAATGGTAAATTTCCTTCTGTAGATAAAAAGTGAGATTCTGAACAACCCTGTGAGGAAGGCAGGTTTGATCTCCCTGACATAGGAGATAAGTGATGGGCCATAGTAAGAAATGGTCATTACAATGAAAATGTTAAGGAAAAGGGTGGAAAGATAGTTTGTTTATGGATTCTACAAACTCTTAACAAAAAGCTGACAAGTCTCTCTTTCCATCAAATGGAACACTTTTGCAAAAATTACTATCTAATCAGATGAAGTAGGAAATGCCACAATGGGTGATACAGCAAAGTAAGGAGTTTTTTGGGTATTTTTTGTATTGTTGCTATACACTGGAGACTACTTCATTATAGAATGATTAAGACCTAGCTAAACACCCAGGAAAAGAAGGGCTTAAGAGATTATGAACCACAGATTGCTATCTCTCAGTTCAGTTCAGTTGCTCAGTAGTGTCCGACTCTTTGTGACCCCATGAATCGCAGCACACCAGGCCTCCCTGTCCATCACCAACTCCCGGAGTTCACTCAAACTCATGTGCATCAAGTCGGTGATGCCATCTAGCCATCTCATCCTCTGTCGTCCCCTTCTCCTCTTGCCCCCAATCCCTCCCAGCATCAGGGTCCTTTCCAATGAGTCAATTTCCTGCATGAGGTGGCCAAAGTATTGGAGCTTCAGCCTCAGCATCAGTCCTTCCAATGAACACCCAGGACTGATCTCCTTTAGGATGGACTGGTTGGATCTCCTTGCAGTCCAAGGGACTCTCAAGAGTCTTCTCCAACACCACAGTTCAAAACCATCAATTCTTCGGCCCTCAGCTTTCTTCACAGTCCAACTCTCACATCCATACATGACCACTGGAAAAACCATAGCCTTGACTAGATGGACCTTTGTTGGCAAAGTAATATCTCTGCTTTTCAATATGCTGTCTAGGTTAGTCATAACTATCCTTCCAAGAAGTGAGCGTCTTTTAATTTCATGGCTGCAATCACCATCTGCAGTGATTTTGGAGCCCCAAAAAATAAAGTCTGACACTGTTTCTACTGTTTCCCCATCTATTTCCCATGAAGTGATGGGACCAGATGCCATGATCTTAGTTTTCTGAATGTTGAGCTTTAAGCCAACTTTTTTACTCTCCTCTTTCACTTTCATCAAGAGGCTTTTTAGTTCCTCTTCACTTTCTGCCATAAGGGTGGTGTCATCTGCATATCTGAGGTTATTGATATTTCTCCCAGCAATCTTGATTCCAGCTTGTTGCTATCTCTAGATCACTAATAATGATCTTTTTTTCACAGTGGGTTAGAAGTGGCAAAGCATATTTACCTATATTATCTCATTTGATATCTTCAATTTCTCCAAAGCAGCCCAATTATCCCTATTTTCCAGGCAACTAAATCAAGGCCTAGATTGGATAACGAACTTGACTGAGGTTACACAGTTGGTATGTAGTCAAGACTTGAGCTTCTGTCAATGTGAGTTCAAGTTCAGGCTCCTTCCATCTCACCATGGTTGGCTCACAATGAATAACATTCAGGTTAATCAAATCCAATGTGTTATCATGATGCAGAGTTGGTGCAAATAATATAGCTAATGTAATTTCTCCTCAAATACAATCTTCCTCAAACTGTGATCCGTTTGTATTAGAATCACCCAAGAAGCTTGATAAAAAATGATGGAATTTCATGGAGATTTTGTTCAGTAGGCTTGGAGCAATGCTCTGGAATCAGTGTATTACATTCATACCCCATATTCAGATAATCCTGTGGAATCCTTGATATGGCCCAATTTCCATGGCTCTTGCTCAAGCCTTGCAAGATCCAATGTTTGCTATAATGGTGCCTATATAAACTTCCTCATTCTTTTTTTTTTTTTCATTAACTTCAGAGGTCATAAATATACCATTGTGGGAGGAAATCTTTTCTGCCAACTTCTAAAAGCAATGCTCAGTTTCATGTGAAGTATCTACATGGAAGAAAAACACTGATCACAGCCCAAAATGCCATCATAGTTCACTCTGAGTTGCTTCTGGGACTTGATATCCTGATCCAGTTTGCTTCTAAGAGTGGGCTTTACCCTTATTTTTTCCACAGCTATCTCTTCCCCTGCCAAATAGAAACCTTGGAGTAGTAGATGCTGCTGCTGCTAATATTACTGTCAATATGGTGGGCTCGATTCACCCATTAGTTAAGTACTTAGAAATGATTTATCATATATTTAAGCTTTTTCTAAGGCAAAGGAAATCAAAATAAAAAGTCCCATCAAAATATCTTTGTGGCTGGTGCTTTTGTGAACTGGAAAATCCATATCCTGATGATTCCAATAACATTAACAACAAACAGCAAACTGAAAGCTGATATACTGGTATACACACCTTCCATGTGTCCTGTAGGTGCTATTTACGAATGGAACGGTTGAAATCAGGCTTGTAAGCTTGCCAAGGTCTCTTTATAACTTGTCTGATTCAACTAAGAAAAAAATTGAGGGCTGCTTAAAATAAGGAGTAGGATCCTCCAGGTAAGGCCATGGTCTCCTCTTCTGAGAAGCTGAGATGCTAGGCTGGAGAGAACACTCTGTGCTTTATCTATGCCAAGAGAAGCTGAAATGTGCTGTCTAGGATTGAACTAAAGTACTTATAGTGCTGTGCTGTGCTCAGTCACTTCAGTAATATTTGACTCTTTGTGACCCTATAGACTGTAGCCTGCCAGGCTCCTCTGACCATGGGATTCTCTAGGCAAGAAGAAAGGTTGCTTTTAAAAGACCAATCAGAGTCAGATATTTTTCTTGATCTATGTGGATCCCAGTTCCCTGTAACAGTGATCTCTAAAGATACCTATATTCTAACTTTTTTTTTTTTACTGTTTTTTCACTTTCACTTAATCCACAAATATTTTATTACCTGCTCTTAACTAAGCATGGGGGATGCAGCTATGAAATAATATGAATACCGTCTCTCTCTGCCCCTCTGAATCTTATATTCTTGGGATGTGGTGGGAAGGGAATTGACACAGGCATGATAGGACTCATTACATGAATAATTTATTAAAATTCTGATGTATGTAGTGAAGGGGAAAGAGAGGCAGGTGACCTAGTCAGGCAGAGGGGCATCAGGAGAGATTTCCCTGAGCAGGTAACATTTTAGACCTGGATGATGAATGGAAATCAGGTCAATAAAGAGAAGGAGCAAGAAGATTCCATTGCAAAGGCTATGAGAGAGACTAGAGGCTGGCACAATTGAAAAGTAGAGAAATGCATCGTGTGGCTAAAAGGGGAGAAAGGAAGGAGGCATGGTGTGGGGTGAGCTGGAGGCAGCAATCATCTAATACAGGGCCTGGCAGGCCATGAGCAGGAATTTGGATTTTATTCACAGGGCAATGGAAAGCCACAGAAGGTTTTAAAGGATGATCAGATTTGCAATTTTTAAACGATCATCACCGACTCAGTGGACATGAGTCTGAGTAAACTCCGGGAGTTGGTGATGGACAGGGAGGCCTGGCATGCTGCCATCCATGGGGTCACAAAGAGTTAGACAAGACTAAGTGACTGAACTGAACTGAACTGAGGATAGACATATAGCCAATGATGTGTAAGTATAGCCTACTGGTAGAAGTTGAATTTAGGTGGTGGGTATAAGGGTGTTCACTATAAAATCATTTCAACTTTCCCATATGTTTAAACATTTTAAATTAACATGCTGGGAAAATCTGGCCACTGTGTGGAGGGTAGATTGAAGGAGGGCAAGAGTGGCTACCAAAATAGCAGTTAGGAGATTAGTAACAATTACAGAGAGGGGTCAGTTCAGTTCAGTTCAGTTGCTCACTCGTGTCTGACTCTTTGTGACCCCATGAATTGCGGCACGCCAGGCCTCCCTGCCCATCACCAACTCCCGGAGTTCACTCAGACTCACGTCCATCGAGTCAGTGATGCCATCCAGCCATCTCATCCTCTGTCGTCCCCTTCTTCTCCTGCCCCCATTCCCTCCCAGCATCAAAGTCTTTTCCAATGAGGGTAATGGTGGCTTATACCTAGGTGGTGGCATGGAGATGGTGAGAATTGGATAGGTTTTTGAGATCTTCAGGAGATATAATCAATACGATTTCCTGATTAATTTTGCCTCAGGGTAAGGAAGAAGCATAAATCAAAAATCACTAATTTGGAAAGATATATATACCCAATGTTCACAGCACCAGTATTTACAATAGCCAAGGTATGGATGCCACCTAGATGCCCATCAACAGAGGAATGGGTAAAAACGACATGGTGCATATATACAATGAAATATTACTCAATCGTAGTAAAGAGTGAAATAATGCCATGTGCAGCAACATGGATGCCCTTGTAGGGCATTATGCTAAATGAGATAAGTCAGAGAAAGACAAATACTGCATGCTATCACTTGTATGTGGAATCTAAAAAATACAACAAACTAGTGAATATAATAAAACAGAGGGGCTTCCCTGACGGTTCAGAGGTTAAGAATCTGCCTTGCAAAGCAGGGGACACTGGTTTAATTACTGGTCCAGAAAGATTCCACATGCTTCAGAGCAGCTAAGCCCATGGACCACAACTACTGAGCTAGCTCTCTAGAGCCTTCGAGCCACAACTACTGAAGCTGGGGTGTCTAGAGCCCAGGCGTCACAAGAGAAGCCACAGCAACAAGAAAACCCCACACACTACAACTGTACAGAGTAGCCCTTGCTCGCCATAACTAGAGAAAAGCTTATGCACAGCAACAAAGACCCAAAGCAGCCAAAAATTAAAAAAACAAAAGAAATTCACAGTTACAGAGGACTAGCGGTTACTAGCGGGGAGAAGTGTAGGGGGAGGCGCAAGATATGTGAGTGAGTTAGTGAAGTCGCTCAGTCCTGTCCGACTCTTTGTGACCCCATGGACTGCAGCCTGCCAGGCTCCTCCGTCCATGGGATTTTCCAGGAAAGAATACTGGAGTGGGTTGCCATTTCCTTCTCCAAAAATATGTAAAAGGAGGTACAAATTACTAGGTATAAAATAAATAAGTTATAAGGATACAGCACATGGAATATGGTCACTATTTTATAATAAGTTTACATGGAATATAATCTATAAAAATATCAAATTACTATGTTGTATAGCTAAAACTAATATTGTAAGTCTGCTACAGGTCAATGAACAGAAAAGGTCACTACCCAGTGTCTAGTTAGTATAACCTGGTGGATGATGGGACAAGGTACTGAGACAGAATGTAGCGGAGCAGAAAGATATAGGTGTAAGAAAAAGGGTGGAATAAAGAGTTCATTTTTCACTATGTTGAGAGTATGAGCAATCCTGGTGGAGATATCATATAAACTGCTGGATCAGGACCTGGGGCTGAGAGAAAGGGTCTGGGTTGGGGATGCAAATTTGAAGTCATAAGTATAAGTAAAGTAAAGTTGCTCAATTGTGTCCGACTTTTCGAGACTCCATGGACTATAGCCCACCAGGCTTCTTGTTTTCCAGACAGGAATATTGGAGTGGGTTGCCATTTCCTTCTCCAGGGGATCTTCCCCACCCAGGGATTGAACCCAGGTCTCCCGCACTATAGGCAGATGCTTTACCCTCTGAGCCACCACGGAAGCAAAAGTGAAAGTGAAGTCACTTAGTCGTGTCCGACTCTTTGCGACCCCATGGACTGTAGCCCACCAGGTTCCTCCGTCCATGGGATTCTCCAGGCAAGAATACTGGAGTGGCGTGCCATTTCCTTCTCCAGGGGAATCTTCCTGACCCAGGGATCAAACCCAGGTCTCCCACATTGCAGGCAGACGCTTTAACCTCTGAGCCACCAGGGAAGCCCCAATTAAATCCATCAATGAAGTGAGTGAAGTGAAGTGGCTCAGTCGTGTCTGACTCTTTGCAACACCATGGACTGTAGCCTACCAGGCTCCTCCGCCCGTGGGATTTTCCAGGCAAGAGTACTGGAGTGGGCTGCCATTTCCCTTCTCCAGGGGATACTCCCAACCCAGGGATCGAACCCAGGTCTCCCACATTGCAGACAGATGCTTTACCACCTGAGTCATCAGGGAAGCTGGTCATAAAACAATGAGGATACCATACATGGTAATACCTGAGGATGGATAAAGTGAAGAGGAAAGAGAGAACAAGCATCAAAGAATCCAATGTTTAGAGGGACTTCCCTGGTGGTCCAGTGTTTAAGAATCCACCTTTCACTGCAGGGGATACAGGTTCAACTTCTGGTAAGGGAAGTAAGATCTCACATGCCATGGGGCAAGTAAGCCTGCCTGCCACAACTAGAGAGCCTGCGTGCTCCAGAGAATAAGAGAAACCCATGCTCTGCAACTAGAGAAAGCCCCTGTGGAAGGGGCAATGAGGAAGACACAGCACAGCCAAAAAAAAAAAAAAAAGAATCCAAAGTTAAGCATTTTACAATCCTTAACAGACAAGGAAAGGGAACAATTAATGAAATAGAAAAATTAGGCATGAATGATATTAGAGGCCTCTATTGATGGGCTTTTGGATGTTTTCCAATCTTTTTCAAGAAATATCCTTGTATGTACTCATTTTTAACATATTTATCAATCTCTGTAGGATAAATAACCAAAAGTAGAATTGATATGTAATATACAGATCTCATTTTGAATTTAGAAGTGTTTACTCTGGGAAAAAAATTGCTTCAAAAAGCCACCAAACATAGATAGCTTAATTAACCATATTAAATGTGGTATTTGATAAGAATGGTTAAATAAATTTAATATACCCCTATAATGTAGTACACTGTAGCCATATAAAAAGAAAGAGACTGTTAATATATTCTGATATGGAAGAGGAAACGGTAAGACTTGCTTTTCACAATTTTGAACTATTTTAATTTTGTGCCATTCACATGTATCATTTATATTAAAAATCTTTTTTGTACCTCTACACTATACTTAACAAAAAGTAACCTAAAAGATCAACTTGCCTTTTATTTCTGAGAGTCACACCAACAGGATTCTGATGGACTTCAGCATACCTGGGCCTTACATTATGGAAACACCCAGTTAGATGTTGGATTTTATGAAATCATAATACTCTTACAATTGCTCTAACTGTGGCAAAGGTCCGAATACATGAAATTCATGCTCATCTGGAGTTCAAGATATTTTGGAATTAATTTTGCCACTTTCATTATTAGTGAATAAATCTAACTCAGTCTGTCTACTTTAGAAATGTCTCCAGGCTTACCCTCTCACCTCCCCTAAAAATGTCATTGAGGATATACTGAGCCATGTCAAGTCTGAAGACATTTATTCTTCCAATATAGGAAGTAGTGATGATCGTACAGTTTTTGTTTTCTGTTTTTAAGAAGGGCAACATAGAGATACAGGTGTGAGTTTTAAAAATTGTATCATATGCACTAAGCTACACTAAACTAATAACTTCCATTTCCTAGAACTGGATAGCCTATTTCTGAATAACAGTCAATATGGATTGCTATTCACCTTACTAAGAATAATGGTAAATCTATTCTTAAATCTGTTTTCAAAATTCAAAAAGAAATTTCGAATATGGAAGAATTAGCTACCTGAAGATGATTCTAGCTTTCCTACTACTAAAATTCAGTATCCACCCTTTTAAGGAATTTTACATGAATTCAAGTGAAAAAATGAGCTGAGAGGCTAGAATATGACTCCAGAAGAAGACTGTGTCAAGTATACTCATATACAAACATGCAGACTTGACTCCACCTCCTGCCATCTATGTGCTCTTGCCCATCACGATTAGCATAGGATCATGCCAAGTGGAAGACCACAGTCGACAGAACACCGGCTTAGAAGTTACACCCTGTATTTAAGTCCAGATACACTCACAGATTTTATATGATCTTAGGCAAGTCATCTTTGCTCTATGGGCTTCAGATTTTGGACTGTGCAAAATGAGGAACAGGTCCAAGGTCCCTTGTCAGCATTAACTCCCTTTGCATCTAAGTTTGGTGGCTAAAGCCTCTGCATTTCCAAGTGACAGAGGTGGGATGGAACTATTGGCCACAATCCTTCATCTCTTCCAGCACCCTCACTCTTGCCATGGCTTCAGTGTGAGCAGAGTATATTTCCCTACCTCTTGATTTGGGGCTTGGCCATGTGACTTCCTTTGAGCAACAGGATATAGCAGATGTAATACAAGTAGGGGCTCAAAAATGTGCATTGCTTCTTATTCCCTTTTAGTTAATGGCTTAGGACATTTTATAAATGTTTACAATACAGCTCTCTCAATAGCTAGGTCATAATTAGGGTGACCCTACATCCCAGTTTTCCCAGGTCAGTCCTGTTTACATCTGATGTCCTGGTGTAATGATTTAGGTCTCTTCACTCCCCAAAATGGGATGATTTAGAGTATCAATTACACAGTCACCACAAAAATAAAAACCTCAGTTCATCTTGAAAATTCACCCAGCTAATCCACAAGTTAGCTACAACAACAGGACCACCCTCTTTCCCGAGCAACCATGCCCACAGTGCCTTCTTTGGATCATGGGGATTCCTGGGGTGAGGAAAGGGTAGCCAGTATCCCTTCTTACTCTACAAGAGGCCTACGTTCCAAGTGGTTCCCTTTTCCCTTCAACCTTGAGAAAACCTAAAGTCACTCACAATTAGAAGAAGCTGGGGGACTCCCAATCTCAACTGTAGTTTCAAATAAACACATGCCATTTCCCCTATGTGATAAAGCCCATGAGTTATTGCACAATGTGTTTGTTAACAGGACCATGTGGTATACTTTTTATCATCCAGTCAAAAAAGCCCTAGCCTGTGGACATAGAGAGTACATGCTTTTATAAGACAGCTGGCAAGATCCTAGCTATTCATAACATTGACATCTCTCCCCTTATGTCCCAATAGGCTCAGGTGAGAAATGGCAAGGAAGCCGACTCCAGGTAGTGAGCCTACCACTGGTAGGAAATAACAACCAGACAGTCCCGGGAGGCCTCACTTTGGAGAGCTGGTACCTTCAGAGCTTGCTCTTCCCCATGCTGGCACGGAGCATGAGTACGCCCTCTACAGGAGTTCCGGGATTGTCCGCCATCTTCTGCCAGAGGCGCTGCTCTTCCCCTTGAGAGTCCATCCAATCCACGTTCTTCCCATGGCTCACACCTAAAGAAGCGAAGGGGGGAGCATTATACTTTAGAAGTGAAATGTTTTCATCTTCTGGACTGATACCTATCAACCTCTGCTGACCAGAAAGACCTTCACTGGTTTGTTCTCACCATATCTAATGAGTGATGTTAGCATAGAATACATCCTTTGCAGGCGACATTACTCTCTTCTGCCTAGGTGATGGGGAACAAATTATGATGGCCCTGGGGGCTTGTTTCTTACTCACTTTGGTAGCTTAAGTAGAAAGCTGGCTCATCTCGACTGAGTTAACATGTCAGAAGAACAGGCTGAACTGGGCTCCAAGGCTCTCCCTTTTGAACAAGGCCACTTCTGTGACCTGGGAGTTGTCATTTTAGTGACAGAGACAGCCTTAATCTATACATAAGTAGAGCATCACAGGGGTGGGGGTGTTTTCTCCACAGGAAAGCCGACCCTGTTGCATGCAGACTGTGGCTGGTCTAGTGTTAGGATAATGAAAGTTTGCAGGGCTGCACCTGCTCTGCTGCTAAAACTTTCCCAATTCACTCTGGTATAGCTGTGTCTTGTGGCACCAGTTCTGCGTTTCTGTGACCTGTCTGAACATGAGACATTATTTTTTAGGGAAAAATGGATTTCCTTTCAATTCAACCAGTGTTGAGTAAAGGCTGCAAGACCTGGACAGCACTGAGAAGAACATGAAGTCAAGTTGGTCTGGGAAGTCCTTTGTGGTGTACTGTCATTGTCAGAAGCGTGTATCACCATGGTGATTGTCTCCTAAGCAAATCCTGAAGTAAGGCCCAAGAAAGCGGTTGAAATTCACTCAGACTAAAGTGTAAATGATATAAGAAGTCCAAATATAAGCATTATGCACCCCAAACTTCTAGCTAAAGGATACAAAGTTACAGAGTACTATTTTTAACAGTGAACCGAACCTTGGATAAAGGAATAGAGCATCTATAGAAATCTCGAGAGTCAGCTAAGCAGAAATTACAAATACACCTACGACACATTACACCTGTAGGAACCACTCCCCTGCCCCATGCTGAGTCAGACTATCTAAGGGTACCCTAGTCCCTCACCGCTTCCAGAATTCAAACGAACTCCTCCCAGAAAGATGTTGCTGGAAAAGGCCTCCTTGTCCCAGATGGTAAGTTCTAGGCAAACATGCTTTATATCCTGGGGATGCAGGCCACTGAACACGAAAGTATGATTCCACTGAGGGTTCAGACTCTTTTTTATTACCAGAGTTTTGTGCTTGGTGGCTTTGCTATCATCAGGGAGCAGGTAGCTGCAGGAGAAAACACAATCAAGTCATCAGTGAGACAGTGAAGCAGAAAAGGGCATCCTTGCATAGAATATCAATTTCCCATAATTCCTGGTGTGTACATGGGTGTGTGTGTCTGATTATCTTTCCCAGCACCTTATATGCTTACATCTGGGTTGATATAGTAGAATGGTTTATTATCTCTTTTAAGTGGGGGCAAGAGTAGAATGCCCACACTCTCCTTTCTAATCTTGTTGGTCCTTCCCTCATCTTGAAATGAAAATACCTCCTGTGGGAGACATTCTGTAATAATGTCATGCCTCCCATCATCACTGGCTCACCTCTGTGGGGACGTGATGCCAGGATGAACACTTCCTGTCATGCTGACAGGTTCCCACCTTAAGCGCCTGTGTCTCTTGGCTTCTCCAGTTAAGGACTTTGGTGCTCTGTGAGCTGACTCAGCTTACATGCAGGAAACCCTGGATTACTGGGAATTTCATGTCCCTCAGAACCCTCAACCACTGAGTTTTAGAAATTGGTGAGGAGACTTCCCTGGCGGTCCAGTGGTTGAGACTCCCTGCTGATATCACATGGGGCACAGATTTATTCATCAAGGAACTAAAATCACACATGTTGTACAGCACAGCTAAAAAATAAATTGAAGTAAAGGAAATTGGTGGATGAATCTCCCAGCTTTCCTGTCCCTTGAAGGGACAATCCTAAGGTATATTTCAAAGAGTTGCTTAACACTTCATTAGTGGAAATGAGCCCCATTTGAACACAGTAGGAACCTGCCTAGTAACATTTTTATCAGCTTCTCTCCCTTCCCTGTCTCATTTTCCTTACTCTGTTTTTGATCATAGTACCTGATGAGTCAGGCACTTTTGGGAAGGAGACTTATGGATATGGAATTAGTACATCAAATTAACATGAACAATACCACAAATGATCTTATAATAAAGATGACACATTATGACACTTGAGATTTCATTTCACGTACCAAATAGATACTGCTTATCTCCCAATATTCATTCTCTCTCCTATTTGTCTCCAAAAAAAGAGAAAGTCCTCATTTTTTCAGTTAGGCACAAGATTGTCCAGAATAAAGACTACATTCCCTAGCCTCCCTTATAGCCCATATAGTCAGGTGACTAAGTTCTGGCCAATGGGATACCTTACCTTTAGTGTTTGTTTCCATACAAAGACTGTTGTTTAAGACACTCTTATGTTGGCTCATGGACCGAGTATTTAAGGTTATATGTTATAGTATTAAATTTTATAGAAGGGACTATTCTTGCTCTCTCATGCTCTTTAAAAAAAAAAATTGAGGTCCTTTTAAAATCAGCTCAATGGTTAACTGTAACTAGGGACAGAATTTACTAGAAAGTTACTGGCCTTAAAAATACATCCTTTATTTTCTCTTCTTTCATACATGTTCAACATGATAAAGTAAAAACTGTTTCAGAAGAATGTCAAGTCATTTGTGCAAGGGCACAATGAGTTCATGAGCAAGGAGCCATCCCCTCATCCCACCAGTGAGCAGGAAGAGGCCTGAATGGGATGGTAGGGCTGGGGAGACACATTTCAATGGCAGGATCCACATAAAACCTTTCTTCTGTGCTTAATCCTACTGTGAGAAAGAGTCAAGGACAGATGGCCGGGAATTCAGGTACACACACTCACCAGTGGGAAAGACCCAGACATCTGGCTTCCCCTTATTATCGCCCTTACCAAAGCTAGAAGTGTAAGCATAAAGGTTTGACTCATTTCCTCATGGAGGAAATTACACTTTTCTAAGGAGGAAGGAGGAGAGGAATGATACTGTCATCTGACAAAGAATTAACCTCACGGCAGGCATCACAGGAATTTTTTTTACCTTATGTAGTGTGTGGTACTCTGTGAGAGCAGGGTCCTCATCTTATATTGGGAACTGCAAGACTTAACTGCTTGGAACGTGCATTTATGTGCTTGTCTGTATGGATGAAAAATATCCTTCTGGTGCTAGTTTTTCTGATTATAAGAGAAAAATCTCAAAAAGAAATCAGGAGGGATTTGTCATTTGGGTTACCTCGAATGGGTAAGATGCCCATCAAAAGGGATGTATTCCCTCAAGAAACTGCCCTAGGTTCCACAAAATGGGCACAAATGCCCAAGAGTCCGTCTTGGAGCTTCTCCAAGGCTCTTCCCAGTGGATATCTTGAGGGATGATGCTCTGGCATCCCCACTTTTTACAATTTCCCCCAAGAGAGAAAAATTCCAAAGATCCAATATTTTGGTTGTTGTCACATACTGCCAGCACCAAAAGATAGTAAAGCACAATACAAGAATATTACATATAGAAAGCTAAACCTTTTCCTCCTTTGAGAAATAAATCTCACAGGAAAATTCACCAGGCTTGAGGGTGAGAGTCACGGAAATCCTGAAACACGCTAGAATAAGCAGATCCCTCTCATGTTTTTTGCAATGTAAGCACCAGCACTCAAGGGGAGCACTTTCCTAGCACACGTTTAGAATAAGAACAAGACAGAAACCTTACCGCCACCCCTGTCTCCTGTTTCATCTCTCACTAAGTATCATTGAAAATGAGCTCAAACCAAATTACCCCTTCACAAAGCTATCAGAAGTGCCTCCTGATTTCACCGCAGTCAAATTCTTTGCCTCTTTGATGAACACTTCTAGGATTCCTCCAGAGACGATAGATGAATCCTTCTTTTTTCCTCGTTTAAAGGTCTTCTTTCCTGCATCAGTCATCAGAGACAAACACAGAGAGATGAAGGGTGGGAGGGAGAGCAGGGAGGGAGGGAGGGAGTTGGGGGAGAGAATGAAAGAAAAAGAGAGAAAGAGAATGAGAGAGGGGGAAGAGAAAAGAAGGGAAGAGAAGAGAGATAGATCATGGGGTCCATTTCAAAACTGACAAAGACTACAAAGATTTATTTGATTTGGTGAGTGAATGAGCTATGTACATTACTGTACATGTTTCTATGAATTCACTTGAATGTTTTTTACCCTAATGGAATCTTTCTGGATCTATCGTTCATTTGTATTTGTTGAAAAAAATAAACAAGTTAAAAAAAATACTCCCCTAAATCATAAAAAGGAATAAAACAGAAAAGACCCCAAGAGCTGCCTGGGCCACATCCCTGCTCTCCATGAGAAACAGCTACAATGAAAGCCACACACATGTGCCAAGATGCACATAGAGAAAATTCCATAACTCCTGCCTTGGATATTATAGTCAACTCCACGCCTGGCTAGCTCTAAAGGCTAAAGCCCAGGCACAATGACATTTCAGGGTGAGAGAAAACACTCCCCACACCACATTTTTATTCTGATGAAATACTCTCAACTGCCGCCACCACCTTTATTTAACAGTGTTGTAAGCACTTTACAGGAATGAACCTATTTGATTGTTGCAGTATCCCTATGAAGTGAGGAAACTGAGGTCAAGAGATAGGAAATTACTGGCAAAGGGTCACCATGACAAGGGTGATATGAACAGAAAGATAATGTATGCTGCCTGTAGGAGTTGAGGAAAGAAGGGCAAGAGTGATTTAAATGTGGACTCCATCTGGAATTTTCCTTTGTATTCTGTGTTCCAGGTTAATTTCTTTCTTAAGATGCCCTGAGTAGCTGTGAATCTCATAAATCCAGACAGCTTCCTACACCTCCCCTCTTAGCAGACCATCCCCCATTTCTGCCCCCTTCCCCAACCCAGGGGAAGATCTATATACCTTAGACCTCCAAGAAACAAGTATCAACATAAAGGTTCATTTCTAATTATGAACTCTGTCCTTTTCTTGTAACAACCCTTTCCCATATATCGCATGTGTACATGCAAAATCACTTCAGTTGTGTCTCTTTGTGACCCCATGGACTATAGCCTGCTGGGCTCCTCTGTCCATGGGATTCTCCAGGCAAGAATTCTGGAGTGGGTTGCCATTTCCTCTCCAGGGGATCTTCCTGACCCAGGGATCAAACCCATGTCTTGCTTGTCTCCTGCATTGGCCGGGGGGTTCTTTACCACTAGCGCAACCTGGGAAGCCCCATATACAGTATATACTTCTCAACTCTCCATAAAGGACAGTGATACTTAACCCTTTTCACTTGATGTGAGTTGGCCAAAAAGTTCATTACAGAAGATGTTACGGAAAACGCCAAATGAACTTCTTAGCTAACCCAATAACATAGTCCACCCAATCCGTGCTCCCTACTTCCACACTTCTAGAAATGGAACATCACTGATCAAAGTCAATGATTTTTTTTTTCTCTACCTTGAAATTGTCCTAGTGGAGGCATCAGTTTCTCTTCTGGTGGTATGTAACGTAACATGACTGTCAGCTCTCCTTTGTACTGAAGGCTAATATCAGCAGCACATTCCACCTGGCCAAGAGGAGACAGGTAAAAAGAAAAATTCAGAATGCTTATAATTTTGTAGCCCATGTTTGAATATACAATATTTACTAGGTGGCTTAGATGTGACAATTTATTCCACTTGAATTATGTTGGCACTTACTGGTTTAAGAGCTGCCTCAGGCATGACAAAAGAGAGGCTGGAAAATTCTATGAAGGCATTTGCATATAAATCCCTTCAGTCCCAGGTGACTGTGTGACCCTATAGACTGAAGTCTGCCAGGCTCCTCTGTCCCTGGGGATTCTCCAAGCAAGAATACTGGAATGGGTTGCCATGCCCTCCTCCAGGGGATCTTCCCAAACTAGGGATTGAACCTGTGTCTCTTAGGTCTCCTGCATTGGCAGATGGGTTCTTTACCACTAGCACCATCTGAGAAGCTCTTTAAACCTTAAAGTAAAAGGAATTTTAGAGGGGAAGTATAACACACATTTGGTGAGTCAACGGACACTGAGCGCCAGTGATGCACTGAGGTCTGAACCGATCACTAAACGTATACAAATATTTTGGGGGAATGAGGTGAAGATAAAGATCTCACTGATAACAGCCCCAGAAGATACTTCTTTCTGTCTTCCCTTGATGTCACAAGGGTTTCCTACCTCCGTGACCAAGAAAGGGAAAGTAGGCATAATGTCTGATTCAAATTGGGTTTCTAGCCACCAACTCTGAACAGCTACACTGGTAATTCACATCATTAAAATTCAATGTGGAAAAAGTGGCACACTCCAACATTGCTGGTGCGACTGTAAAATGGCATAGCCTCTCTGGAAAACAGTTTGGCATTTTATTAAAAGATTAAACAATACTTGGGCATTTATCCCAGGAAACTAAAAGAATGTATACATTGAAAAATTCTGTACATACATATTTGCTTCATCTTTATTTGCAGTAGTACAAAACTGGAAAGAAACTGTATGTCCTTCAATAGGTAACTAGTTAAATAAACTGTGGTAAAGCCATACCACAGAGTACTACTCAGTAAGAAAAGGGAATGGCTAGTGATACCTGCAAAAAGTTGGTTGAATCTCTAGAGAATGATGCTGAGTGAAAAAAGTCAGCTTAATAGGATAACATACTATACAGTTTCATTTATATAACATTCTTGAAAAGACAAAATAATAGATACAGAGAACAGATTCAGGGTTGCTAGGGGTTCCCAGGTAGCTCAGATGGTAAAGGATCTGCCTGCAATGCAGGAGATTCAGGTTCAATTGCTGGGTCAGGAAGATCTGCTGGAGAAGGGAATGGCAACCCACTCCAGTCTTCTTGCCTGGAAAATCCCATGGATGGAGGAGCCTGGTGGGCTGCAGCCCATGGGGTCGCAAAGAATCGGACACGACTGAGTGACACAAACAGTTGTTAGGAATAGGAGGGGCAGGAGCGAGGTGGG
The DNA here is from genome assembly GCF_042477335.2 of Ovis canadensis. NCBI lineage: Eukaryota > Metazoa > Chordata > Mammalia > Artiodactyla > Bovidae > Ovis > Ovis canadensis. The sequence continues at coordinate 38,879,753 of NC_091727.1, read as the reverse complement.
TGTGGTTATAAAAGACCACGAAGGATCTTTGTGAGGATGGACCTGTTCTGTATCCTGGTTGTAGGGCTGAATACACAAAGCTACAGTGCTACAGTGCCAAGTCACTTCAGTCATGTCCGACCCTTTGTAACCCCATGGACTGTAGCCCACCAGGCTCCTCTGTCCATGGGATTTTCCAGGCAAGAAGACTGGAGTGGGTTACCACACTCTCCTCCAGGGGATCTTCCCGACCCAGGGATCAATCTGTGTCTCTTACACCTCCTGTATTAGCAGGTGGGTTCTTTACCACTAGTGCCACCTGGGAAGCCCAACATAAAGCTACACATGTGGCAAAACTGCATAGAAACTAATATGCATGCAAACAAATGAAAACTGAGGAAATCCGAATAAGACAAGTGGATTATATCAACGTTACCACCTTGGCTGTACCACTGCATTATAGCTTTGTCAGATGTGACCACTGGGGGAAACTGGGTAAAAGGTATATAGGATCTCTCTGTGTTATTTTTTACAATAGCATGTGGATCTACAATCTTCTCAAAATCCAATTTTAAATTTGAAAATTCAGTGTGAGCACATATCTAAAGCCTTTGTTCCGTAGGTTTCCCAATGAGACAACTGAACTTTAGATTTTTCATAAATAGTGTAAGAAAAGTAGAGTACTTCCTCAGACTTTTCTTGAGGGAACTTGACTGCTGAGTAATGATTCAAGGGCTGAGAGCTGCTCTGCTATGAGAGAGGGCAGACTGAAAGAATTCAGAAACCCCCAAATCCACAAGAAAGCCCGAGGCCATTCAAACCTCAGCAAAAAGGACTGAGACTGACAAAAGGAAACCTTGCCGGACTTTCCTTCAGTTAAATTCAGTCTCTCAGTCATGTCCGACTCTTTGCGACCCCATGGACTGCAGCACACCAGGACTCCCTGTCCATCACCAACTCCCGGAGTTCACTCAGACTCGTGCATTGAATCAGTGATGCCATCTAACCATCTCATCCTCTGTCGTCCCCTTCTCCTCCAGCCTTCAGTCTTTCCCTACATCAGGCCCTTTTCCAGTGAGTCAGTTCTTCACATCAGGTGGCCGAAGTATTGGAGTTTCAGCTTCAGCATCATTCCTTCCAATGAATATTCAGGACTGGTTTCCTTTAGGATGGACTGGTTGGATCTCCTTGCAGCCCAAGGGACTCTCAAGAGTCTTCTCCAACACCACAGTTCAAAAGCACCAATTCTTCCATGCTCAACTTTCTTTATGGTCCAACTCTCACATCCATACATGACCACTGGAAAAACCAGAGCTTTGGCTAGATGGACCTTTGTTAGCAAAGTAATATCTCTGCTTTTCAATATGCTGTCTAGGTTGGTCATAACTTTTCTTCCAAGAAGTAAGCGTCTTTTAATTTCATGGCTGCAATCACCATCTGCAGTGATTTTGGAGCCCAGAAAAATAAAGTCTGACACTGTTTCCACTGTTTCCCCATCTATTTGCCATGAAGTGATGGGACCAGGTGCCATGATCTTCGTTTTCTGAATGTTGAGCTTTAAGCCAGCTTTTTCACTCTCCTCTTTCACTTTCATCAACAGGCTCTTTAGTTCTTCTTCACTTTCTGCCATAAGGGTGGTTTCATCTGCATATCTGAGGTTACTGATATTTCTCCCAGCAATCTTGATTCCAGCTTGTACTTCTTCCAGCCCAGCGTTTCTCATGATGTACTCTGCATATAACATAAATAAGCAGGGTGACAATATACAGCCTTGACGTACTCCTTTTCCTATTTGGAACCAGTCTGTTGTTCCATGTCCAGTTCTAACTGTTGCTTCTTGACCTGCATACAGATTTCTCAGAAGGCAGGTCAGGTGATCTGGTATTCTCATCTCTTGAAGAATTTTCCACAGTTTGCTGTGATCCACACAGTCAAAGACTTTGGCATAGTCAATAAAGCAGAAATAGATGTTTTTCTGGAAGTCTCTTGCTTTTTCCATGATCCAGTGGATGTTGGCAATTTGATCTCTGGTTCCTCTGCCTTTTCTAAATCCAGCTTGAATATCTGGAAGTTCATGGTTCATGTACTGCTGAAGCCTGGCTTGGAGAATTTTGAGCACCACTTTCTTAGTGTGTGAGATGAGTGAAATTATGCAGTAGTTTGAACAATCTTTGGCATTGCCTTTCTTTGGGATTGGAATGAAAACTGACCTTTTCCAGTCCTGTGGCCACTGCTGAGTTTTCCAAATTTGCTGGCATATTGAATGCAGCACTTTCACAGCATCATCTTTTAGGGTTTGAAATAGCTCAACTGGAATTCCATCACCTCCACTAGCTTTGTTCATAGTGTTGCTTCCTAAGGCCCACTTGACTTCTCATTCCAGGATGTCTGGCTCTGGGTGAGTGATCACACCTTTTTGGTGGTGATAAACCTTATTAGTAAGGCTAGGAAAATCATCTGAAGCTTTTATTCAGCTATCTTCCCAGAGGCACAAATGAGATTAGGTGGTGAATCAGACTATCCATTTAACATTTAATCTTATTATTCTAAATCAAGTGCCTTATATGAGGAGTTTTCTTATTGCTTCCATGGTTTCAGGAAAGTTTAGTTTATGTGAAAGTCACAAATGGAAAATTATCATGGATATTATGACAGATAAAAGAGGTCACTGGGTTTGGTTTTCTTTTTGATACTATAGCTAATGAGGGTTGAGGTATTTGCCCTTTCTCTTTGGATCTGAGTGGGCTCTGTGACTGCTCTAACTAGTAGAATATGGCAGACGTGACAATGTGCCAGTTTCTGGGCCCAGATCTTAAGATGAACGGCTTCCATTTCTTCTCTTGAAATGAATATTCTTGGGATTCTCCCTCTGGGAATCCACGATGTGAGGTCCACATCACGTGGAGAAACCGCACATAGGTGCTCTAGTTGGTGGGGTTAGATGAGTTCTTAGCTGGCAACCAACGTCAAGTGTGAGACATCCAACTGGACCAACCAGCCCAGTCAAGCCCTCAGATGACTTCAGCCTCAGTCTACCATCTAGATGCAACCACATGAGAGATCTTAAATAAAATCACCTTGCTGAGCCCAGTCACCCCCCGCCCCCCAGACTCAAGAACAATAATAATAAATGGTTGTTTTAAGCCACTAAGGTTTAGGGTAGTTTTCTATACAACAATAGTTAACCAGTGCAAGCTCTATTTGCTTTCAGCTGAGACCTCTGGGTAGGAAAATGTATTGACAGGGAAAAGTATATGTTCAAGTGTCATATACTCTAGATGTCTATACTATACTATCTATACTAATAGCATATTTGCAGAGATTGCAGGGTGAAAATCACATACAAAAGAAAGTCCAAGGAGGGAGTCATCTTCAACCTGCACACAACTAACATCTTGGGGGTGTTTTGGGGTGTACACTTGCAAGGAAGTTCCAAGGCAATATCCTCTCCTGGCATACTACCATTTTCCACTATTCAACGAACTTCTGCTCAGAAAAAGGTTGCAGAATTCAATTCAATTCATTCCATGCTACCAACACATATGGAAGGTCTCCTTGTATTGGGTTGGACAAAAAGTTTGTTCAGGTTTTTCTGTACAATGGTATGGGAAAATTTGAACAAATTTTTTGGCCCACCGAACAGTAATGATTCTTCAGGCATTTTGCTAAGTGCTATGGGGACACAGAGAGATCCTGCTTTCTGTGAGTTTTCATTCTATCTAGAAGGAATATACTTCATAGCAACTCTATCAATCTGCTCTTGTTTAACTGATTTGTCACATGAATGCTCTCTATTTCCACTGAAGAGCAGGATGCTCTATACAAAGACCATGTATGCCTGCTCCCATCAGTTGAGTCAGCTGCATTAGTCCCCAGAGCTCTTTATGCCAGGCATATTTGTGGCTCTAATTATATAACTGAATGGCACAAACTGAAGAGTCCCAAAAGACAGCTGCTACTATAAAAAATGAGGTTGACCAACTTATAAGATCTAAAGATGTGAAAATAAATTCGTTATTGGATTCTATTTGGGCTTGAAGCTATAAAAGATTAGAGGAAAGATCATGAATATTCAGAAAGATTTTGCATTTGGTTGACTTTGCAAGTATTCTAAAACTTTTGTTTCACTCTAGGGAAACTCAAACAAGAAATTGTTGATTAGGATACATTAGGGGCAGAATGTATTCCAGGAGGATATGACAGAGTTTCAACTACTGAAACTATACTAAAAAAAAAAGTGCCCCTGTATTAGAAAACTTGAAAATGAATACACATTTAAGTTAAAATAAGTGATTAATAAATGCATTGGAAATTCCATAAGGAATGCAATTGGAAAACATTGTATGTTTGACTTCTGTGACTTTGTCCATGAACTGACCTATAATTATTGGTCCTGATTTCTTGAAGAAGGCTTCTACCATATAGCAAGCTCGGTGTCACACAAACCATTACAGTTGCTCCAAATGCAAGTACAGTATATTCCCTACTGAATGAGTTAAGTTCCAAGAGAGTGCATTTGTAAATCCAATTTATTCATAAGTCCAACAAAGTTAGCCTAGGTACCCAACTTTATATGTAATGCCAGAGACTTGAATTAACTTGCATGATTGGACATGTGAATGCACTTTCGCATCTTCAAAAGCTCACAACTCGAAGGTTCGTATGTAGGGGACCTACTATAAAAGAAACTACTCTGGGGGACTTCCCTGGTGGTCCAGTGGTTAAGAATTCACCTTCCAGTGCAGGGGAGGCAGGTTCAATTCCTGAACAGAGAAGTAAGATCCCACATACCTTGGGCAACTAAGTCCTTAGGCTTCAACTAGAGAAGCCAGTGGGAGAAGGCAGTGGCACCCCACTCCAGTACTCTTGCCTGGAAAATCTCATGGATGGAGGAGCCTGGTAGGCTGCAGTCCATGGGGTCGCTAAGAGTCAGACATGACTGAGCAACTTCACTTTCACACACTGGAGAAGGAAATGGCAACCCACTCCAGTGTTCTTGCCTGGAGAATCCCAGGAACAACAGAGCCTGGTGGGCTGCTGTCTGTGGGGTCGCACAGAGGCGGACACGACTGACGCGACTTAGCAGCAACAGCAGAGAAGCCAGGGCACTGCAACTGCTGAGCCTGCTCGCTCTAGAGCCTGAGCTCCATGACAAGAGAAGCCCACAGGCTGAAACTTAGAAGCTCCCATGCTGCAATGAAGATCCAGTGCAGCCAAAAAAATAAAAACTACTGTGGGAAGAGAGAGTAATCCAGACTGGGATAACAAGGGGGCCCTTGTCTGGTTCTTATAGGATGGCAGACATGATGACACATGAAGATAGGGGGGTGGGGGAAGATTAGCCTGGGTTAAGGACAGAGGAGCCTGGCTGGCCACAGTCCATAGGGTTACCAAGAGTCAGACAGGACTGAAGTGGGATGAGTGGAATTCGGTGGGGATTGTGTAGAATGTGTCTGAGCGCTGGTTGGGAGGTGTGCTCAGATGTGTGTGTACAGGGAGGAAGCAGCAAGGAAGATGAAAACAAGGTGTCTACTCTGGGGTCTTCAGGAGATCTGAAGACACAGATTTCTATTATAGTGTTTTATTAGGATGGGCAGTAGGGTAGCTGGACTGTGAAGTGAAGAGAGGCTCACCAGGGTTACAAGGTCAGGCCAAGTTTCAGGGAGAGTAACCCTTGCTCAGTTCCATGGGGGAGCTGTGAAGACAAGACAGATCACACCTTGGAGTGCTCCTGATCAAAGCAAAGATGCTAAGATGCAAAGCAAAGATGCTGTTATACTCCTTCACCCATCAGTTATTGACCAAGGGTCTGCCCTCAACTCCCACAAGACTGAAATACCCAGACTATTCTGGCTTTTGACATCCACATTCCAAGCCCACTCCAGCAGCCCGAGGATGCCTATCCTACGAAGATTGGCAGGTACTGGCTGGCAGGAGGGACAGCTGAGGGGAGCCATGTTTGAATGAAAATGAGGATACAGGTAAAGCACTGACATACTCCTCTGCTCCAGAAAACTGGGCCATACCAAGTGAGTGCTGAGTGCCAGGGTGAGGGTTAGGATTTACTCAAACAATATCCAGAGTCAACAGGGAAACAGTGAGGGAATCTGACTCAGCAGGGGTGGGGAATAATCTGATAATGCCCATTATCTTTTGCTTTTTGAAGAGACAGGGATCCACTGCCAATCAGAGTAGGAAGCAGAGTTCCCAGCACATTTACAGGGCTAAGGTGGGTTCATCTACTATGGACACAAGTCTGTCCAAATACCACATAAAGAGAGCCCTTTAGCTAGGCAATGACTCTACAGGATCTCCTGTACATTGACTCTGCCTGAAGGTGGGACAGAGAAGGCTTCCTTGGAAAATCACTTAAGCTTGCTGTTGACATTCAAAGGTCCTTTTTATAATAGCACCTTCTGGGAATACATGAAAGGCAATTTACACTGACAAGCTCGTCTTGTCTTTCAGTAAGATAATGAATTACAGCTAATAAACAATCCCACATCACGCTATAAAATGGGAGTTATACCATGAAACTACTTTACAGTAAGTATATCTGGCATCTTGAGTTCTTTCTTCTTTGTCTGCACCAGCCTCCTGATGGGAAGACATAGCAAAATCAAAGGTAGGTGTCCAGGGACTTTTCACCAACAGATAGTCGATAAGCAATAAGGCACTCTGTCTTTCCAGTCTTCCCACTGCCAAAGGATGTCTGCCTTTCTGAATGTTTAAGGAATATTATTTCTGATCCTCTGTTACCAAGGAAATTGGTCCCTGTAGCTCACCCTTCAGCTCCTCAGCTGGATAATCTATGAGAAACATCAAGTGTCTGGGGCGGCTCATGCTAGAGCTATAGTTGACAAAGTGGCTACTGCATTGAAATGACTGAGGAGGGAGATGGAGAATCAAGTTTGGAAGGCATGGTACCTAAGCAAGTCTGAATAACTTGCAGCCTTTCCTCTATACATGTCAGAGAACGCTTGGGAGGAAAAGATGATGTGGATTAGACACTAATTTAGACTGTGTTCCTAGGAGATGGTAAAGAATCCACCTGACACTGCAGGAGACGTGGATTCAATCTCTGGATCAGGAAGATCCCCTGGAGAAGGGAATGGCTACCCACTCCAGTATTCTTGCCTGGAGAATCCTACAGACAGAGGAGCCCAGTGGGCTACAGTCCATGGGGTCACAAAGAGTCAGACATGACTGAGTGACTAACACCTGGCTATTCAACTTCTTGCCAGAAACCAACGCTGAGATGAGGATTCTTTTGCAAGTGACCTATTAAGGAAAGGCTCCCAGGCCAGGCCAGGGAAAGGGTTGGGGAGATAGGTTGGGGAAGAGGAGGAAGCCAGGCGAGGGCTTCTGATCCATCAGGAGAGCTCTGGAGGGTAAATAATGCCTCAGAGCTTTTCCCTCTCTCAGTAATGGAACTGAGCTTTCAGACTCCACCATCTATCAGTTACTGGTGAAGACTTGCCTTGTGGCAGGAGGGACAGAAGCTCCTAGGAATTTCTGACTCTCTGCCTATATGGGAAAAATCTACAATAGCCTGAGGACAGTCTTCTAAAAACAGAGTCAGGTAGAGGCTGCTGCTGCTGCTGCTGCTGCTGCTGCTGCTAAGTCGCTTCAGTCGTGTCCGACTCTGTGCAACACCATAGACGGCAGCCCACCAGGCTCCCCCGTCCCTGGGATTCTCCAGGCAAGAACACTGGAATGGGTTGCCATTTCCTTCTCCAGTGCATGAAAGTGAAAAGTGAAAGGGAAGTCGCTCAGTCGTGTCTGACTCTTAGCGACCCCATGGGCTGCAGCCTACCAGGCTCCTCCGTCCATGGGATTTTCCAGGCAAGAGTACTGGAGTGGGGTGCCATTGCCTTCTCCGCAGTTGGAGGCAAAATTCACAACAGACATGGTTAAAGGAATCCAAGGGGTTCTGGCAGAGGATCACAGGAGTTCCACTGACATTAAACACCATCAGAATGTTTCCACCTCAAGCAGCCTCAGAGAGATATTTCTCACTTGTAATTAAAAAAAAAAATCAAACCACTCAATGTCAACGTGAAGGTGATTACCATGGAAAGCTGCTGGCCCCTAAGCAAAATCAATGTCTAAGAGAGTGTTGATATCATCTCAGAGCAAATCCTCCAACCATTTCCAAGAAACTGACTTCCAAAACAGCTCCTCTATGCTCTTATGTTACATTTCTGATGGACAAGCTAATTTCATGGACTTAGATGCATGTTACTTGTCCTTCATCAGTGTCACACATCACATGATGTACTGGACATTTCCTATGATTCTTTGATACTCACTCATTATACACAAAAGGAAGCAAGTGCCAGAAGATTTAAATCAACTTAATTGCTATCCTTTATGGTGAGGCTTTTCATTCAAATCGCAGAACTTTAATGCTGTAGTGACCAAATATTTCTCATATTTATTAATAATGTCAGAGAAATGTTACTCTATTGTGGACTTATTTGTTGTTAACATCGTACTTCCTCTCTCTACCATATTTATGTGAGTCATGGGAGTGAGGCTGGTTTCTGTTTGAGGATCCCTATTTCATTGTCAATTTTACCCAGAGCCAAAGTAAACTTCCTAAAGGTTGTCCATGAGTTACTTACACCAAGTTTTTGAGGTCAACACTTATAAAATCCACCAGAAAGTTGTATTTAACTTCTGAGTCTCAAGTTCCTCATATAAAATGGGGATAACAATGCTTAGTGGTGGTTGTAACCATGAGATGTGAACGATGTTACTACTCATGATGAACAAACGCTATTATTGATGATCGGTGTTTGTTTTTGCTGTCTAGCACACACTCACCATTTTTGTTTTTTAGTATTACTGTACCTGGATTTCTTTGGGGGTGATACCATCTTTAGGACCAGTTTTATGTTCTGATGGTCTTAAGCCCCTCAATGTATCTCCCCTCTCTGGCTGCAATGATTAGCTAAGGATGGGCAAATATTGTAATGAGAATTAGGAACCAGGTCCAGGATGTTGGCTTAACTATTGGAGGAGGAGGAACTCTTTCCTGTCCTGGACAGTGTGAGGCAAGGATGAGAGGTTTGCAGCTGCTGTGGTGTTCAAGAGAAGCAGACCTAGGATTAGTGAGGGGAGGCCCACAATGGATGAAGTCTGCAGGTGAAGCCAATACAGAGAAGAGAGATCAAGACACTCCAGGGCCTTGCTAAGATCTGAGCATCTGGGATCAAGCCATGCTTGATCATCTCTGGTCAATAATTTCCTTTCATTTTTTGAGTAGTGTGAGCTGGGGTTTCTGTCAATTACAATATAAGGATTCCAACGTAACAAACACTGCCTAGCATTTATTGAGAAGCTTACAACGTGTCTGACACTACAAGTATCACAAGGCAGGCTTCTTCAAGCCTCACAGCATCCCTAAAACTGATGTCCAATTCTTACATCACCAATGAGAACACCAAGGCCTGGGAAGTTAAGTAACTTCCCCAAGGTTACACAGAGAGTCGTGAAGCCAGGATTGAACCCAGGAAGTCTGATCTGAGTCCACTATCTTAACCATCATGTTCTTTTTTCCCTTCTCTATATAAAGAACAATCTTTGGTTACATAAGTGGGACCTTTATCCTATCTCACTTTTGACTTCAAAAATTACTGTAGAGATACCAACTGCATAGAGTGAATCCCAGGCACTGTTGGTTTAGTTTAGAACATACTATAGTAGCATTTAATTTCTAGTATCAGCCTTGAAAAAAATTTTTTTGATCTAATAGGATCATATAATATATTCTTTTGTTTATCCACGGTGACTATTGAATACTGACTATATTTTTAGCAGGTCAAATTAATAAGAAATATCATTATGCAACATCATGGTTTGCATTTTACAGACAGTCTATCTCAAAGAAGGATTTCCAAAAGAGTGTATTTACATTCATTATATCATTCCAAAATAAGCTGCACTAATCTTTTCGGATTATCACTTGACAACTAGAGGTCTTCAGATTCTTTAGGCCTCTGACATCAGTTTTGCTCATTCCCTGTGTAAGTGTTTGACTCATCTGGAAGCATTTCCTACCTTGGGTTGAAGCACAAACCACTCATCACTTGGATTTTCAAAGTTCCATGAGTCAAAAGGAATCTCCACCTCCCCCAGGAAGCTATTCCGTCCAAATCGATCATAATGCCAGACTGAGAGCTGCAGAGTTTTCGTTTCCAGCTGGGCATGGCTGATGGTGTACTGCAAAACCAGATTTATAACATCACACTCCATATCCATTTCTAGGACAGGGTGAAATTTACTTCTACCGGCTTCCAGATCATATGCAGTAGTAATACAAACAAAACAAACCCAAGAGAAAAACACTTCATTTTTATTCATTTCTGCTACAAGTCAGGTTCTATTCCATAAACTCATTTGCATGAGACCTAGCACTGAAAGATCTATTGACAGGCTTTTCATAGGGTTTGATAAACTTCAGATATTATATAAAAAGTGTGAGGTGATGAAGCTTGTCCCCTTTTCAGCTTTACTTGCTTTTTATTTGCCTAATTATTTTGTCGACAACTACTTTGTAAGTGCAAGGTTTAATGTATCAAGTCTATAATTTCTCTGTCTTATTTATAACAATAAGACCCAAATCCAGGAAAGTTTGACAGTGAGAAACTTGCAAATGTCAAACTTCATAAAGTTCAGCCTAAGTGCAGGGGTGCAATTGATATATACATAGATCGAGCAGAAAGAAAATATTGCTGGCATGGTTTTCCCTTTTCCAGCAGAACATTATCTGGGGCCACATACCCACACCCCCTCAAAATCTCCTGATTGTCCTCCGCAAATACCACCTCAGACACACTTCAGACTGACTGATTCCTCATCTTGGATTCGCATCATCCTTGCTGATTCTGGAATGATTCACCTTGGCCCTGCTTCCCGGATCTGCCACGTCATTCTTTTTATCTGTTCTGCTTCGGCTCATCTTTGCGATCCTGTCATGGCTGCTGGATTCACCCTCTGCATATATTCATTCCTTTTCACTTTGATCCGTCTTGATACTGGCTCCTGCTTTCACATATGACCCTGCTGACGTATGCCCCCACTCGCCAACTTCCTCCTGTGCTGGACTCCATGACTCCATCATTCTGGCTTCAACATCCCCATCCCCTTGGAACTTTCTTACCAGGCCAACTGTGTCCAGGGTGAGGGAAGAGGTTACATGGAGGCCCATGGGACAAAGTAATGTCTCTAGAATTGGGGCCTGGGTTATATCTTACGTAGGCCACTGTCTCTGAGATTTTTCAAATCTAGCCCCGCATCTCCACTGTTCATTAACCACATGGATAAATTTAGCCAAATTCTGAAACCCTAACAAGAAACAGCACATTTTAATGCTGCGTTAGCAGAACAGTGAGTATGTATAGAGTGACCTGCTAAGTTGGGGCCAAAACTTTGACAAACTTCTTTTATAGGGAACTAGGGAAAAAAAATTGTTTTCCCAAGAGTGAAACATACTATTGGACAAGAGGTATTGATACCAAGTCAGATGTAATTTTCCTGGATTATCTCTACTTCCAGTGCAATCTTCGGAGCAGCAGAGAAATAAACTAAGAGTGGTTTACATTGCTTTCTTTTCCAGAAACAGAAAGCCAACTGATTCACATTCTACTTTTCTAAAATACATATAAGCCTTGACATGCAAATCCTTTACAGTTACATCTAAACCAATGAGGTAAATCGAGCCATTAAAGTTACCATGAAAGAGTATTGATTTACCTTTAGGGTTTCATTGAATTCTGGATTGGTGCCTGTTCTTATTTTGGTCTTGCGCTTGTTATTTCTGGACTTGTCAGGAAGAAGGTATGACTTGACATAACTGTATAGGATTAAAAAAAATGAAAGTAATCCTTGGGGAGCATCCACTTTGAGAGAAATGCTCAGGGACTTCAGTGAATAAAAGGAGTAAAAGAAACAGGCTAGTGAGTATAAGAGACAGAACCAAAGAGAATGTGGTTTACATACCAGGACATTTTGAAATATAACTCTGGCCCTTCAATAAGAGAGAAGTTGTTAATTCTTGCGGTAAAGAGAGTAGGTTCCAGAGTCAAGCCAGCTGGGTTTGAATTACTCGTGGTGTCAATGGTTTGGGGGAACTCAAGAGCTTACTTAATCTCTCTGTATCCCAGTTTCATCATCTGCAAACCTGGGATGATGACTTAGGGGATGATCAGGATCAAATGAGCTGACATATACAAGGAGCTAATATATTATACTATTGAATAAGTATAATCTATTATTATGATCAGTGCTCTTGATCATAGAGGTAATTTTCCTCTCCACTCAGATGTCTGGATGTCTGATGAGTGGAGTCAATGAGTGAATAAAGAAAAATGGTGAAAAAGAGGAAATTAAAATTAACAACCTGAAGTCACAATAGCAATTCTCCCCAATACCAGGCCTTGAGCAGTCCCAGGAGCAGGGCATCATGGCAGACTCAGAAATGCACAAGACGTACAAGACTGAAATGTCAAAGATGCTACCAGACTCCTGAAGTCCACCTACTGTGGCTTTAGATGATCCCTTTGAGACTGATGATACCAATCCTGAAGCTCTCTGATATTTAGCTAAGGAGGTAACCAGACCAATCTATTTGTCTACTCATTTGTCTGTTTTGGAAACAGATTTGATGAGCTATGTATTAAACGTAGGTTATCTATTATGTAGAAAAAGGGTAAACAGTGGGTCTGAGACTGCTCTCATTCGAAATATCTGTTTATAAGTTTGGCTCTTGGCTAGCATGCAGAACCTGGGTTTCAGGAGGATTTTCATCACTCCAGGAACAGAAATAAGTGGCTCACTGTGCCAAAAATCTTTGTGGAAATAGTATAGCTCCTGCTGAACACCTGCTTTCATGTAGGAGACTGGGATTTTGGTATGTGACCAGTTGAGTCTCTCAATGAGCTTCCCTGGTAGACAACACTCCCCATGTGTTTTCACCACTTGTGGCTGGAGGACTTAAGCACATCCTGTGTGACTCCACTGGGAGAGGTCCTTGGAAGCTTAAGCCTTGATTCTCTTGATCTTTGCCACATATGCCTTTTCCCTGTACTGCTTATGACTGTGTGTGGAGACCTGTGAGTCCTCAGAGTGACTCACCAAACTGGCAGTGGTCCTGGGAAGCCCTGAGTCTTACCTTCCCATGGTCTTACCTGCCCTCCCAGGCTGATTCTGGAAATCCCAAGAGCCTCATAATTGCCCTTTCAGGTTGTTCAATTGGGCAAACAGCTTGGTAATTTTTTCTGGAGAGTTTCCCAGAGCAAAAATTAACAGGATACTCTCATACAGCCTGGGGTATGCCAACGTGTCAGCCTTGTATAAGAAAGAGCTGCCTCTGTGTGGACTACAAATCTGTGAGTCCTGAATCATGCTGAGTCATAGCTTCTTTAAAATCTTAGCGTTCCCTGGTAGTCTAGTGGTGAGGATTTGCTGCTTTCAATGCCATGGCCTGGGTTCAATCCCTGGCCAGGGAAATGAGATCCTACAAGCCATAATGTGCAGCCAAAAAAAAAATTTTTTTTTTTAATAAACTAAGACTCAGGTAACTACAAATGTGACCATTATACATGCATGTCAGAGAATATTTAGAGGTGGCAGAGGAAGAAAGTGATGATCAACCTTCTGATTCTAGATGAATGCTAAAAGGCTTCTGAAAAAAGAAACACACAGGCTGACAAATACATGTAATTCACATGGGCAGTGACTGAAACAGTCTGAGGAACATGCTATGTGCTTACGCATCTGTCCTCTGTTTCTTTTCATCTCCTATGGCCAGATTTCTGCAGTTCTTGACAAAAATGTAGAGCCCGCCAGTTTCATAGCTGTAGCTGATGTGCAAAAGGATTTCCCCGCTGACCTTCACGTTGCCATAGTCTCCTGTCTCACTGTAAACACTCATCATGCTGTTCAGGCTGGTCTGGAATCAACAAGATGAAAAGAGGCATCCCAGGTTATGCTAGTGATCTCTCCATAGAAGCTACCTCCCACCATTTAATTACAATTCCCACTGTTCATATGAGCAGGGAAGCTTACTGTGAAGGAAGAAAGCAAAAGATGGCTTGTTTTTCTGGTGTCACATAAAATCCAAGCCTGAGAAAGGACAAAGTCTAGGACCATTAGTAAGGAAGGAAGGACACTCGCTGATAGGGGATGCATTGCCTTTTTGGGTTAGTGAATAGCCTTTGTTTATTCACTTCTTCTAATGAATAGGGGGACACAGGCATTTCCCATTCCATCTCCTCTCCCCATCCCTGTAGCTTTCTCCTCTTTCACTGGGAGACTCAAGGTCAGTCTACTTCAAGGTCTAGAATGCATTGATCAGGACAAAGAAACAAATACCCATATTTCTGTGCAAGGATAAGCTACAAGCTTCTCTCTCTGATACCTACATAGAATATTCCATCCCATAAGTCTCTGAGAAGCCATACTATAACCCAGCAGGACCCTATGGGGCCTTCCCAATGTAGCCCCTCACCTTTATTCTCTACTTTATTGCCTCTGAAGTACCTTCAGTTCAGTTCAGTCACTCAGTCATGTCCGACTCTTTGCAACCCCATGAACTGCAGCACACCAGGCCTCCCTGTCCATCACCATCTCCCAGAGTTCACTCAAACTCATGTCCATCGAGTCGGTGATGCCACCCAGCCATCGCATCCTCTGTCGTCCCCTTCTCCTCCTGCCCCCAATCCCTCCCAGCATCAGGGTCTTTTCCAATGAGTCAACTCTTCGCATGAGGTGGCCAAAGTATTTAAGTTTCAGCTTCAGCATCAGTCCTTGCAGTGAACACCCAGGACTGATCTCCTTTAGAATGGACTGGTTGGATCTCCTTGCAGTCCAAGGGACTCTCAAGAGTCTTCTCCAACACCACAGTTCAAAAGCATCAATTCTTCGGTGCTCAGCTTTCTTTCTAGTCCAACTCTCACATCCATACATGACCACAGGAAAAACTATAGCCTTGACTAGATGGACCTTGAAGTACATAGATAATATTAATAGAATCTGATGCACATTTCCTGAGTTGTTTTACAGATGCCAAAACCCTCATCAAATGGAAGATATTAATGATTTGATGACCATGAGCACATAGCCCTCAGACCTTCTGTAGCCTAAGGACTGATCATCATCAACAAATCAAAGAACTGTGCACAAGCTGATCACATGCTCTGAGACCTGCGACCCTCACCTGGCCTTTAGAAATGCTTTGCTCAAACCCTGCAGGACGTTTGAGGGGTTTCAAGCACCAGTCATCCATCCTCGACATTTACACAATAAACACTGCACTTTCCTTCACCACAACCTGGTGTCAGTAGATTGCCTTTACTGTACCCAGACAACCAGACCCAAGATTGGTTCTGTAACATAACTGCATCTTCCAAAAGGGCACACCACGAGCACATCACTGCCCACAGCTGTCAGGACTCCCCTAACCAGCTGTGAGGCCACAGGGTTAGTAACTAATATGACCATGGCTTTCTACACATCTATAAAATAGCAACTCACAAACAGAACACTAAACAAGAAAATAATACACCAACCAATAAATAAAATTAAAATGCAAAAAGAAACCCTGTCCAAATGTGCCAGAATGAATGAAAGTTCTGATGGGACACTGATAACAAGAGATGCATTTTAAATTAAATGTAACAAAATTATCCTGTAGTGCCAGTAACACGAACTCTGTCTTAGCAACATGACTGTCACAAAAAACCACCTGGAAGGCATTCAGGAGTGATCTAGGCATTTCAAAAGCCCTGTCTATGAACGACTGGGAAGTAAAGACTATGGTGAGTGCAAAGAGAGGTTAGACCTCATACCTTGTATATATTTTTTTGTTTATATATAAAACAAAAGCCATTACCTTCCTCCAATTGCCCAAAGTAGAGACTGATATAAAAACAGTGAGTGATATGGCCAGTCTCTTTTTCAAGCTTAAATCAAGGGCAAGAGCAAACCAAGGATTCCATAACAATTTGGAAATTAAAACTTAAAGAGCCAGTGAGTGACCTAAGTCGTCTATTCTGTTCCTGAAACCAAACATCAGAATTTTCATGATAGCAGGTGTCTTTGCAAACTTTAATTGCCTACTGGTCACTTGGGGGTCTCATTAAAATGAAGGTTCTGATCCACACAGTCCCAGGTAGAGTCTGAGATTCTGTCTTCTTCCTTTTTTTTTTTTTTCTTTTTTGAAAGATTTGTTTATTTATTTTTTGGCTGTGGCGGGTCTTTGTTGCTGCCCTCAGGGTTTCTCTATTTGCAACCAGCAGAGGCTGCTCTCTAGTTGCGTTGTGCAGGGCTTCTCATCGCGGTAGCTTCACTTGTTGCAGAGCTCAGGCTCTAGGGCACTCGGGCTTCAGAAGTTGTGGCTCCTGGTCTCCAGAGTGCAGGCTCCATAGTAGTGGTGCAAGGGCTTAGTCGCTCTGCAGCATGTGGAATCTTCCCGGACCAGGGATTGAACCAGTGTCCCTTGCATTGCAAGGTTGATTGTTAACCACTGGACCACCAGGGAAGCCTTGCAATTCTGCTTTTCTAACAAACTCCTAGGTCCACAGTTCCCAAACTGTGTGTTAAGGCATCCCAGAGCACCAGCCCCAACTCACAAGGGGCACCGCAGGATATTTTAAAATTCCCAGGGAAACAACAGTGACAACTATTAGACACCATGCAAACTACTAACAGTAGTTCACAGTGTTAATGTTCAATCCTACTTTCTTCTTTTTAATAAAGTCCTATCCATGTGAACCTGAGTTTTAGGCAGTAACTATGACAAAAAACATGTACTGCACAAAAATCCATGAGGAAAAGGAAATGAAAATGCTGCTGCCAACTCATGTAGTCCCCATTAGGCCCACACATCACCTCAGGGGCTATTTAAGAATGGAAAGAGTCGGACACGATGGAGGGAGACTGAAGAATGGAATAAAAATATAATTTTTTCAAATGGTCACTGTGCATTATATTTTCAAATGGCTACTAAGTTGTTAAGATACCAGCGCTTATTTTTTTTCCCAAGCTAACTATTTAACTGGGCTAGGTGGCTCAGATGGTAAAGCGTCTGCCTGCAATGTGGGAGGCCCAGGTTCGATCCCTGGGTTGGGAAGATCTCCTGGAGAAGGAAGTGGCAACCCACCCCAATACTCTTGCCTGGAAAATTCCATGGACTGAGGAGCCTGGTAGGCTACAATCCATGGGGTCGCAAAGAGTCGGATATGACTGAGCGACTTCACTTTCACCTGGCCTAGCAGTGCTATGAGATTACCACTGAGACACTAGGGGTTCTGTAAACTGACACCTTTTATAGTCTCTGACCCAGGTCACTCAATATTTCTGGTCAACAGACCATGCTTTGAGTTTCAGGGGCTTTAAGAATAAGCCCCAAACCCCTAATGTCAAGTCTGGCTCACAGAAATTATTGGCAGTGCCAAAACATTGTGAAATAAAGTTTATATTTTATGGCAAAGCTTGAAAAATTTAAACATTCTTTTTTGTTTTCACTGAACCACATGGCTTGCATGATCTTAATTCCCTGACCAACTTGGGCCCTCAGCAGTGAAAGCGCAGAGTCCTAACCCCTGGACTACTAGAGAATTCCCCAAGAAAAATTTGAACATGAAAAAGTTCATCTGCCCTTTGGCCTTCTTGCTTGACTTCTATGGGCAGAACAGTTCTCGGAGCTTTCTGAGATGCTGTTCCCAGGTTATAATCTTCAATACAGCGCCAATAGAATTTCCCATTTCTTTCTTATATCGGCTGATTATTTTTTTGTTGTTGACAACAAAGCAAAAGATTTCCAGATTTTTAGTCTGAGGACCTCCGCACCATACCTCACTGACCCCTTGGGTCACTGACTTATATCTATACCACATCCTTCTGTAGCCACTCCTTCAAAGAGGGTCCTGTTAAAGGATGAGATCGGTACATAGAAAATTCAGTTTAAGAACCCACTATTGCAGAAGCTTGGAAGAGACTGAAGAAGTTACAAGAATTTTACTACTAACCAAACTCTATGCTTTTAACCAAGCCAATGCTGTGATTTAAACAGAGATGTTGATGTATGGCAAAACAAATACAATATTGTAAAGTAATTAACCTCCAATTAAAATAAATAAATTTATATTAAAAAATAAATAAACAGAGATGTTTATTCTAAGGGGCTTCCCTGGTGGCTCAGATGGTAAAGAATCTACCTGCAACGCAGATTGGATCCCTGGGTTGGGAAGATACCCTGGAGAAGGGAATGGCTACCCACTCCGGTATTCTTGCCTGGAGAATCCCATGAAAAGGTGCCTTGTTCATGGTAAACCATTCTGGACCATGTATCTTTCCTCTAGTCCACAGATTCTAATGTTTAAAAAAATGTGTTTTCTTTGGAATACCTGGATTCTGATTATATTATTTACCTTTTAAAAGAGGATTGCTGGTTAATGATACATGAGTCAGAAAGACTGGGAGAATTGCCTAGCTAATGACATTTCCTGTACCATGAAATCCATGAAGTACAATTGAAAAAAAGAAAAAGGAAAGGTTGAACACTCACAGTGTCTGAGTCAGCATCAGGCACACTTAGGTAGGTCCATTTCCTGTCAGAGCCTGCTTGAGAATTCTTTAAGGAAGTCACCCAAAGGTCAAAAGAGAAAAGCACATTAGTGCAACAGATGGAAATAAAAGACACCAAAAGACTTGGAGGCATACAGATAGATAAAAAGACACAGGGACACCTAAAGCCTTCTCAAAGAAGGGTTCAAACACCAAAGTAAGATGGGATGTTATTCTGTAGGAGTGGGAAATTATGGACTTGATGTACGAATAGGAAAGAAAGTTGCTTGGCTATGTGTTTAAGGAAAGTGAGGAAAGTGACTGGTGGTAGCAAGGAGGACATCTGAGGAACTGAGAGAATGGCAGCAGGGAAATTTACCAGCTGAGAACTGAGATAATTCAGAGGGTTCAGCTGATGAGAGCCTGAACTAGGGAGTGATGAGGTTTTAAAACATGGTAGGGAGAGGTTTTTTTAAAGTAGGAATCAGGAGCCTTAGGAAAAGCCCCCACAAAATTTGAATGAAAGGTACTCTTTGGACAAAAGGCAAGCAGGAGATTATAATAACTTTTAATTCATGATCCTGTGTCTTCCAAGAACTTGATTCTCTTCTTTGGAAATGCAAAGAAAACCAACAAGAGAAAGAATATCCCAGTGCATGCTCAAGAATTGCTTACTGTTGACAGGCCACTCGCTAGACTGTGGGTATTTGAAGAAAACCGGGAGGACACTAAGTCATCAATGCCATCTTCCATCTCTTCTAAGGAATCCTAAGGAAGGACGGGGGAAAATAAAATCAGTGGCTTGGTGTTTTTCCTAGAAAGTCTTTTCACTTACAAAAAACACTTTAAAAAATATTATAATTGACTTATGATTGCTTTATGACATTGGTTTTATTTCTGTCATACACCAAAATGAATTAACCACAGGTATACATATGTCCCCTCCCTTTTGAATCTCCCTCCCACCTCCTGCCCATTCCCACTCCTCTAGGTTATTACAGAGCCCTACTTTGAGTTCCCTGAGTTATACAGCAAATTCCCATTGGCTATCTATTTTACCTATATGTATATGTATCTATATGTATCTATGCTACTGTCTCCATTCATCTCACCCTCTCCTCTTCTCCCTGTCCATAAGCCTATTATCTATGTCTGTGTCTTCACTGTGGCTCTGCGAACGGATTCGTCAGTACCATCCTTCTAGATTTTAAATATATGCGTTAATATATGATATTTGAAAACATTTTTCTTAAATACTTGAAATATCAGATAGAAATATCTAGGAAAAACTCCATTCCTAGGTTTTGCTCTTTTGTTCTCCATTCAACCTGAATTACAACCATCTGAAGATTGGGGTCCCCTTCCTAGCAATGCTTGCTTTATGGAAAGAACATGAAATGTGGAATCACACAGACCTGGGCGTTCAATTCCTCCTTCCCTGCTCACTAAAGTGATTTACTTTGAGCAAAGTACTTATTTTTTAATTTAAAAAGTTGAGGTGCATTTGTGTGTGTATGTGTGTGTGTATGCACATTAACGCACGCCTGTGTATATCTATACTGTTAAGACACGGAAATGTATCTTGAAAATCTCGCCGATAGAATAAACTATTTTACATATTGGTTTCTTATCCAAAATTCCAGATTCTACTTTTCTTTCCCCACTTTTCATCTCCTGGTTATTTAAATAATATATTTTTATAGTAAAAATATCAAGTAATATAGATTAAAAAAACTTGTATCTCCACTCACATATTAATAATTAAATTTCAATAATCTTTGATGGATGAACAGGGTACACATATACACAGATAAATGGATTATATCATGCATGCTATTTTCTTTCTTTCTTTTTTTTTTTTTATTAAGGACACCTTTCTTTTTGGTTTCTCCTCTCTTCCCTGGTCCTCCTTCTTACCCTCGGTGAAGCTAGTATTATGCATCCTATTCGAATTACATTCTCTTTTTAAAAAGTTTTCCGCATCTATTGATGTAGTTTTTATTTTCTCCTTTAATATAGTGAAGGGGCTTCCCTGGTGGCTCAGACGGTAAAGTGTCTGCCTGCAATATGGGAGACCCTGGTTCGATCCCTGGGTTGGAAAGATCCCCTGGAGAAGGAAATGGCAATCCACTCTAGCACTCTTGCCTGGAAAATCCCATGGATGGAGGAGCCTGATAGGCTACAGTCCATGGGGTCACAAAGAGTCGGACTCGACTGAGTGACTTCACTTTCACTTTAATATAGTGAAATATTAATTATGTAAAAGATATTCTTATAGAGATGAATTCTTCTATTCAAACCTAGAATAAAACTTGCTTATTGCAATATTTTTGATTCATTGCTAGGTTTGTGTATATATTCAAGTTTTCTGTATATATTTATAAATTAATTTACCTTGTAGTTTTCTTTTTTCAAACTATTTTAAAAATCAAGTTTGAATATTCAGGTTATATAAAATGGCTTCATATCATCAATTTGAAGATTTTCAGAAGATTTTCTATGATCAGTAATAGTTTAATAACATTGGAATTATCTGTTCTTTAAAGGCTGAATACCAAGTAATCTTTGAAACCATTTGCTCTCATTGCCCACCACTACCACTGCCCTTTTGTGGTGGATTTAAAAATACTTTGTAGTTTTTTATTACTATAGTAAATAACATTGAGTGTTAGAACTAAGTTTCCTGGTTTGTGTCAGAAAAATTGTAATAATGTCATTTAACATTTGTCTTATCTTTCATCCAAGGAGTTCAAATTGGATTATAGCTATTGTAGAAAGAGGAATTCCAGAATATTAGAACCTTCACAGTAATTTAATTCAACGTTCTCATTTCATGAATGACTTTACCTTAAACATTAAATTTCACATAAGTTAGTCTCAATTGAGAAGATAGTTTAGGGGGATAACGTGAGATGTAGAAATGTTCATATAAAACATATAGTCAGATAAGTCTAGTAATGTTGGATTTAGCAAATGTTAGGATTCCTTACATTTTCTGGGTTTAGATTAAGTGACATGCTTTTAACAAGGAACTGAAATCCCCAACAGTTGTTTTCTTAGCGATACTCGTCACTCATCAACCTGATCACCTGTTACCTTTTCTAACTCATATTTGTTTTTATATGTTAGTTGTGAAGACTAATAGGAAGAAATGATTGTATATCCTCACTTCACTTTCAAATCATCCTCCCCAAAAGTGGACAGGTTTGGAATAAGCCTGTGCCCTTTCTTCATGACCATTAGATACTCTTCCATATCCAACTTACCAAGTCTTTGTCCAAAGCCCCAGGGACAGATTTGCTCCTTATGCTTATAGTATCCTCTAAGTCTTCTGTAAATGACCCACTCAAATCTAACTCAGATCGACTCCGGTCTGCAGGAAGGAAAGGGGAAGAAGGGAATCATCTTGTTTTGTTAGAAGGGTTCACTTCTCATTGCAAATGTTTAATTGTTATTTCAATTCTTTCTAGGGATAAGGCATAGATAGTGTCATGAAAACAATAGTCAGAAACTTCATACTGTTTATGCTATGCTACCATTTATTAACAGTATTTTGAAATTTTCTTGGACTGACTTACCAACACTGATCTGTACATTTCTCCTTTGAGCATAGGAAGGCAAATGTTCTACTACTATAACATGATCAATTTGTAAGCTATTTAAGAATTTTGTTGTGCTCAAAAACCTTGGCAAACTCTCAAAGAATGGGCCATTAAGCTTAGAAAAAAATATAACATTAAGTATTCCTTATTTATTAGAGAATCTATTGTCTATTCCATGGAGAGGAGCCTGGTGGGCTACAGCCCATGGGATCACAGAGAGTCAGACATGACTGGGCATGCACACATACATTGTGCTTTTATATTTGACATAAAATGCAATGAAATGATACAAGTTCTTTTCACACAAAAATGGAGTAGCTATAGGGAAATTGAAAGGAACTTCTATTTCTTTGCACACCAGAACATTCTTTCATCAGCAGAATTTCTTGCTTTTAAACATATAAAGAAAAATGCAAAACTCAGTAATGCTGTGGATAGCTTATTAACAGTTTATTTCCATAAAAGATTTCTATGTCAAAACCCTGCTGAGAGAGAATACTTGCTTATAAATGAGAAAGACTGAAGAGAGCAACTGATTAAGACTGAAATGATAAATGAAATAGCACAGAACTGCTTAGCATAGCACCAGACACAGAGTATGTACTCAATCCACAGGAGCTACTGAGTACTATTAAGAGGAGAAATGAAGGGGCTTCTCAAATGGCTCAGCAGTAAAGAAGCCGCCTGCCAATGCAGGAGACACAGGAGACATGGGTTCAGTCCCTGGGTCGAGAAGATCCTCTGGAGGAGGAAATAGCAACTCACTCCAATATTCTTGCCTGGGAAATCCCATGGACAGATGAGCCTGGCCAGCTAGAGCCCATGAGGTTGCCAAGAGTCGGACACAACTGAACAACTAAGTATGAGCACGAGTAGTAGAAATACGCTCCATGAAGTTGGCTTCTAGGCTAGTTTAAAATTATTCATTGAACTAGAGAACCAATTTTCTAGTCCTAAACAAAATGCAGTAATAGCCATGCACATTTAGCCAACTCTTTGGGAGCAACTTGTCTTGGAGAGACACCTCCAATTCAGCACAGAGAATCCAGCCTTAGGCTTTATGTTAGGATTAGCATTAGATAACTGATTTCTTCCTTCTGGGGGTCTTGTCATGATTTCAAATCTACACAGGGGACATAAAGTTCCTAATTATAACATATGTCTCTGAAGAGTTTCCTTATTCAAAGGTAATAAAATTATACCATAAAATAATATTTGTTTCACAGGGGTTGTGATGCTAAAGTGAAACAATATTTTTGAAGGGATCATACAAATGAAAGGGGTTATTAATAATCCTTTAATGCTGCTTGCAAAGAAGGCCTTATTTAAACCATGGAATAATGATTCATCTGTCTAGATACAGGGCACTTCTGACCAATGTGTCAATGGAACTACCATTTCCTTGAATTCTGGGCAAGTGTCTTTATCTTTTGTATTAAATGAAACAATCATATTTCCTGAACTCCTCTACTGACTTCTCAGCTCTGTCACTCAGTCATGTCTGGCTCTTTAAGACCCCATGGACTGTAGCCCACCAGGTTCCTGTGTCCAGGGGATTTCCCAGGCAAGATTACTGGAGTGGATTGCCATTTCCTCCTCTAGGGATCGAACCCGTGTCTCCTGCCTTGGCAAGTAGATTCTTCACCATTGCACTATCTGGGAAGCCCCATGACTGCATACTCTTATCAAATTCAAAATTCACAGATTTTGCAAGGGGCTCAAGTTATCACATGGGTCCATGTTTCAACAGTTCTTACAGAGTGGGCAGAATACCATGGGTCAAAGAGTGGATGATTATTTTCAAAGGCATGAAACATACATTTAAGGCCCCACAAGGCAGTCACTTTCACCTGATTTAGTCATTTTCACAACAGAGCAGTCAGGTTGGAAATACCTGAGGAGAGGGAGGCCCGGGACACTGCTATGGATGGTGTGCTGGAAGGTTTTCGGCGATGAGTCTTTGTGAGGTCCTCAGAGGTGCTTTCAATGGCAGTCAAATCGGTGAAATTTTCAAAACCACGTTCCTTCTCACAAAGTAGAAATGGAAATATACATATAATATTGACTGTAATTGACTTCCAAATACTTCCATCTACCAGTATAACCATATCTATCTTACTCTTCAAGAGGAGCCAGTTGACACCTACAGAGCCCTCAACAGAAGTCCATAAGTCTAAAACTTACTATCAATACTCTCAAAAATACCTACCAAGAGTTTTGTTAACTAGCACAAAAGGTGTCTTAAATAATTATTTGTTCACAAAATTAGTGAATATTATAAGGTTATCAGTAAAGATGGTGTAAGAACCTCCACACTTACGTGAACTATGTATAAGAATACAGCAAGATTTACACCCGCAGCGTAGTACTCAGGGTTAGAACTCTTGCTTCCACGTTTGTCCTCATTCTCCACACCCTCTCTCCTCAACCATGCCTTACTTTCACCACGTCTCACTTAACATAAAAGCATGCCACCTTCCCCATCTCATAGGCTGGATGATCAGAATATGGTTGCTTACATCGTTATTTAAGGTTTTCATTATTTTATTAAATCTATTTATCTGGCTGTGTTGGGTCTTAATGGTGGCAACACAGGATCTTCAATATGGCACTCGGGCTCTCTAGTTGCGGTGTGTGGGCTTAGTTGCCACACTGCATGCAGAATGTTACTTCCCAGACCAGGGAGCAAACCCTCATTACCTGCAATGGAAGGTGTATTCGTAACCACTGGACCACCCAGGAAGCCCTCCTACATCATTATTGCAATAAAATTTCATGTAAGGCACTTATTAATGTTCATACAAGGATAAAGAATGGAGACTTCCCTGCTTATAGAAATAGGTTTGTTTTTTTTTTAAATTGGGTATTTACTTGCTTATAGATGCTTGTTCATGTAATGGTATTCAGTCTAACATTTTATGTTTTCTCTTTTTTAAATTCTTTTATTGAAGTATAGTTGGCTTACAATGTTGTGAAAATCTCTGCTATACAGCAAAGTGACTCAGTTACACAATATATACATTCTTATTTACATTCTTTTCTATTATGGTTTATCACAGGATAGTGAACATAGTTACCTATGCTATATAGTAGGATCTTCTTGTTTATCCATTCTCACTGTAATAGCTTGCATCAACCAACCCCAAATTTCTAGTCCATTCCTTTCCCTCCCCCGTGACAATCACAGGTCTGTTCTCTGCAAGTCTGTTTCTGTTTCGCAAATAAGTTCATTTGTGCCATGTTTTAGATTCCACAGATAACTGATTCCACATGGTATTAATTTAACATCACATAGTATGATGAATGGCATTATTTTGTTCTTTTTATGGCTGAGTAATATTCCACTGTATATACATATCACATCTTCTTTATTCATTCATCTGTTCATGGACATATGGGTCGTTTTCAGGTTTTGCCTATTGTGAACGGTGCTGCTATGAACATAGGGTGCATATATCTTTTTCAATTATAGTTTTATCTGGGTATATTCCCAGGAGTGGGATTGCTGGATCATATAGTAATTCTATTTTCAGTTTTCTGAGGAACCTCTATTTTCCAGTGACTGCACCAACTTACATTCCCACCAACAGTGACACTTAATTTCATTATAAAGGAAAATTCTGTCCCAACTTTGCCTGTGCCCACAGGGGCTTGACAATTGCATTGTTCCAAGTTCGCTTAAGTATTAAACTAATTTTGCACTTCTGAGAACTGGACTAAGGTTAAGTGGCCATGCAAATGACACCATGATGTGATATGATTGAACCTAAAAGAGACTCTTCAGTTGCCCCTTCCAAAAACAATCAAAAGCTGTCTTTAAATGTCCTAGAGAAAGGAATCCCCTTCTTGGTGCCCTACATTTACCCCATAACTTAGACATTGAGGCAATGTTAATGGACTCACTCCAGAAAGATAGAAATGCGAATCAACGCAACTCCAATATAGACTGGATTTGGTCTGAGTATTTGCCAACACATACTACCTGTAACAGGAGGAATATAAGTCCTAACTTTTCTAATTGCCACCCATTCAGAAAGGTGGTCACACATGGATTCCTCCAATGAAGCAAGACCAACTTCCTTAGCAGCAATTAACAGTGACAGTAAATTTTCCAACTGGCACCCTGGGAATAACATTAATATTGAGCACTAATAGGCCAATTAATATTGCACAGTATGTAACACATACCCTGGAGATTCACGATGTGAGGCCCCAAATTAGTAAGTTATATCATAGCAGAGCACAGGTTAGAGACTTTCATATTCTAAGAATTTTCCATTTTAAAAAGGTACTTCTCACATGCTAAAGCAGACAAGAACACTGAAGCAAAGAGATGCTGAGAAGTGGGAGAAATTGTTAATTTGATCATCATGTAACTCTATATGGGTCTTCTATTCATCATGAAAGAGCAAATATGCTTCATAAAGTACTGTGCTGCACTAAGTTTATCTGACAGAACGTATTTCTCTTTGTGCCTCTTTTTCTTTTAGAAAAGACTAGCTACATCAGTTAGAATGCAAGCATGAGATTAGCACAAGCACCATGTGTGTGTTGGTCGCTCAGTCGTGTCCAACTATGTGATCCCATGGACTGTAGCCCGCCAGGCTCCTCTGTTGATGGGATTTCCCAAGAAAGAATACTGGAGTGGGTTGCCATGCCCTTCTCCAGGGGATCTTTCCAAATCAGGAAACATGGAACCTGGGTCTCCTGCATTGCAGGCGGATTCATTACCATCTGAGCCTATATATATCAATACATATGTCTACTCATTCAATCATAGGAAATTTTTGTTGGGGAATATCTAGGGCTTCCCTCGTGGCTCAGACAGTAAAGAATCTACCTGCAATGTAGGAGACCTGGGTTCGATCCCTGGGTTGGAAAGATCCCATGGAGAAGGGCGTGGCAACCCTCCTCAGTATTCTTGTCTGGAGAATCCCCATGGACAGAGGAGCCTGGCGGGCTTCAGTCCATGGGGTCGCAAACAGTCGGACGTGACTGAGCCACTAAGCACAGAGCAGGTATGGTTTAATAAAGAAGTATTCGTATATTTGTAGCAACTTGGATGCACTGAGAGATTATCACAGTAAGTCAGAGCGACAAATCTAAAATACGACAAACGAACTTGTCTACAAAACAGAAAACAGAATGGTACACACAGAGAACATACTTGTGGTTGCCAAGAGAGAGGGTTTGGGGGGAGGGATGGAGTTGGAGACTGGGGTTAGCAGATGTAAGCCATTATATGTGGAATGGATAAACAAGAAGTCAGTCTCTTATGATAAAGCACAATGGAAAAGAATGTAAAAAAAGAATGCATATAGGTGTATAATTGAATCACTGCTGTACAGCAGAAAGCAACAACATTGTAAACCAATTGCAATTTAATGGTTTAAAGTTCTTAAAATTAAAAAAAAATGTTCATCTAAAGGCTGTAGATATGAGGGGATTGGCACATGAGAAGGAAGCTCCCTCCTTACCCCTTACCTCCAGTGATGGTACTTAGGGAGATAAGCCTTGTTTTGAGAACAAACTTGACTAACTTATTAATTATTGGACTGACAGTCTGCTGATTCCCACTAGCAGAGCTGTACCAGCTGTTAACATTTTTTTAATACTTCTGGATCAGTTGGTGAGCAGGGCAACTCCCAGTCCACCCCTTCTTCCTGTGCTCCTGTCCTCCACAACCCTAGTTCTCCTCACAATCCAGGTCACTGCATGGCCTGGGAGGGCCCTCAGGATGCTGCCCAATCTTGCACCAGGGTCTGTTCTGATGGCTCAGTGCCCCTGACATACCAGTTTCTAAATATTTTGAATGCCATCCCTTTTCAGGCTGCCAGAGAAGTGAGTACAGTCACCAACTGGGCATGCACTTTTCTGGCTACTGAACAACATTGTTTGTGGAGCTAAGTATAAACACTGATGAAATTTTAAATAGGCCTTTTATCTTATCAACCAGTTTAATTTAGACTAAAACTGTTTAAATACACTTATTATTATTATTCTTTATTCTGTCTGAATGCCTTTGGACTCTTCATCAAAAATATCTGTAGAATCTTGTCATTCACAATCTCCACATCTATCTTCGTGTTCCAAAGCCCAGCAACACCTCCTGCAGTAATACCCTGGCCTCCTTCCTAACTGGCCTTCTGGCTTCCACTCTTGTTCCCAATAGGCTCTTCTCGGCATAGTCCTCAGTTTCAGCATAAACAGAAGCCAGATCATGTCACTAGTCTGCTGAAAATTCTCCAACTGCTGCCATCTTCTCCAGAGTAAATGCCAAAGTGCACACAGTCCACATGGCCCATCTGGCCCTACTTCCCCTCTGAACTCATTTTCTCATTTCCCTCCTTTGTTCACTCATAACAGCCATACAGGGCTCCCTGTTCTTCCTTGAACACACCACATATGCTCCCACCTTAGGGTCTTTGCACTGGCTGCTCCTTCAGGGGCACTAAAGATCTTTCAGACTCTGGTGAAGCAAGGGCACTGACTATGCAGCTGGTGGTCCTTGATTAAAGTGATTGCAATATAAAGTGATTCCAACAGCCTTCCCATAATGTATTTACTGAACATCAGTGCTGTCCCAGCATGGATGACAACTTTGCAAGAGATGCTCGCAAGCCTAATTCTTTTACTTCTTTCAAGTCTTTGACCAGGGCTTGGCATAGAGAAAGCCCTCATTAAATATTGGCTGAATCAAAGAATTGTAGTTTGTACGTAAAGATATAATATGTGAGTTATATATATGCAGTTTCCTGCTTAATCAAACAACCTAGTAGATGTTCATTCACTCAAAAGAACAGCTTACACACACAACACACACAATGCAATTTAAATTTCTGTTATGTGCAGACTCTTTAACAGATGTATTGAAAAGAAAATGATAAAAATATTTTAAGAGTCTACCTTTCCTAATTTAAATCTGTTGGCAACATTTTAGAAGAGTCAAGTTCTTGACAAATAAAATGGATGATCAAAATCAGAGTGCTAAACATGATTTATATTTTACTGAAACCATGTAGCCATTGAAACCCCCATCAAACAAATTCCACCTCTGAAACGGCCCTTTCCTTCACACTTGAGGCCTCCTGCCATGAGCTATGGATGTAGGAGGTTCAGTTCTGAGCAAGAAGCATCTATTACTGTTAAACAAGATCAACAACAGGCTCTCAGATTCAGAGAGCTGAAGGCTAGCCATGCCTCGGTGGTGAGGCTGAGTCCCAGATGGAGCTGTTCCTTCACATCTGTGAACTTACTCGACTGCTGACTGAGGTCACGCTGCGGGTGCTGGGGGCCGGTGACCTCGGAGTGCCTGGGGTCATGCCATTGCTCCGGACACTCTTCGGAGTTCCAGGACCAGCTTCGGGCTCATTGAAATCTGATGAACCAGTGCTTCCCCTAAATGAGAAAAAAACATTCTGACTTTAAAATGGAAGTGGAGCAGTGACCAAAGACACAGTCCGGGAAAACTCCCCAGAAAACAATGGTAACACGTGGACCACCTGAGGTACACCTTCAGGGGCTCATGAGGTTCAACGCCATTTGTCTGACTCCAGTGTCTTCGTAATTGAACTTACCTCTCCAACTATTTTCCCCACTGCTCAGCAGTACTCTTCTAGCCAGCCCAGGTTGCCAACTATTTTTTCAACTCACCATGCTTGCTCGTGCTCCTGCTTCCACTTCTAAGGTTTTTGCTCACATTCTCCCCACCTGATAAGCCTTATTTGTCATTCTCGGTTTATCCAAATCCTCCCATCCTTCAAGGGCCAAATGAAGTCCAGCCTCCCTGACTGTGCCTTCTCTGTCCATCACAGGCCTTGCCAACCTTGGCTCTATTCAATTCCTGGTGACTTACAGTCTTTCCCAGACTGTGTAGAAGTTGCCCACATAATGTCTTCTTTGGCTGCTTAAAAGATATGTGGGCCTTGGGACCTCTTTCAACATGAGCTCCTCGGGGACAGAGCTGATGACACACTTAACCATGACACCTCCAGCACCTTCACAATATCTTGGCGCAAAGGATGCACTCAGTACATATTTAATCAAAGATTGGCAATTATATTTTATTTCTCAGTGTTTTAGTGACTGACTCATGGTGCACATTTAATAAACGAAGGCTAAAAATAATGACATTTTTGTAAGTGAGTTTGATTCACTTTTATGTTTGCTAAAATGGATTCAATTCCATTCAGTAATGATTCATGAAAAAAAAAAGAAAAAACAGTTCCTGCCTGGAGGTGATCACAATTTTCTTATTAAATGGAGTTTCATAAGTAAATAAGTGTTGACAAATTAGAGTTTAAGGGAAGTGTTTGTCCTTTCATTCTTTGCCATCAGTGAGCACAAAATATGCTCAGTAGTAAAATGTAAGCCCTTGTGAATTTCACTCAGTTACTATTTTAATAATTTATAAGTGTACCTGTAATAAAAAAATCTTCTCATTAAAGCACAACAGTGACAGTTTGGACAGATTAGAACTCACAGTTGAGCCAACTGGAGGAGAGACTTATAGGAATAAAGGAAGGGCATATTTTAAAGAGAATGATGGCACATGGGTCATTAATAGAAGAAAAATCTGACAGAAGAATTAGCAATAAACATTGGAGCTGTGAATCACAGCTTGTAAGTTTTTTCAAGGCTCTGCACCAAAGAAGCCACCAGAATAAAATATTCCCTGATTGATACAACCAGCCACCACAACTATTGAGATTTATGCAAACAGCAGCTGCATTTACTGAGTATTGTCTAGGTGTTCGACAGTCTCCATTCCACAACATTCTTTTTTTTTTCTTAAAAAATAAAAAGGTATGAACATTCATATTTTACAGATGAAGAAACTGAGGCTTAGAGAGGTTAGGCACTTATTCCACACATGCATACAGAATTTGTATTAATAACATACAGAGTTAGTATTAACATATGATAAAGTCAGAATAAAAACAATTATATGCTTATCCAAAGACAGCATTCAAGCTCATGCTAGTTCTTCAAATTGTTTATGCATCATTTTGCCAATCAAACTGTTACAACCAGGCAGGTTCTACATGGATAGAATGTAGAAGAGGAATGCTATTAAGGAGAAGATAATTAAAGGATTGAGAGAGCTGGGAGTTAGTTTCTTAGAATTTGATTAAGTGAGCTCGGAAAATTTTCTGGGTAGCAGTCCTTCAATACTACACAGAGACAGTCCCTGACAGGTTCTTTTTAGAACTGGTGGTCTGAATAAATTATAGTACTATGGACTCTGCTCACAAAGGGTCTGTGACTGTGTCTTTTGTGTCTGATGACAAGAAAATAAAATTTGGGGATTAAATAGATTGATACAGTTTGAAATTCTTTGGTGATTTCTCTGAGCCCTCCAATCTCAGGTGCTACATTTCTATATTTGGTAACAGTTAACAATGTTTATTACTTTACTAGCATGTGAGATGAGTGCAATTGTGTGGTAGTTTGAACATTCTTTGGCATTGCCTTTCTTTGGGATTGGAATGAAAACTAACTTTTTCCAGTCCTGTGGCCACTGATGAGTTTTCCAAATTTGCTAACACATATATATGGAATTTAGGAAGATGGCAATGACGACCCTGTATGCAAGACAGGGAAAGAGACACAGATGTGTATAACGGACTTTTGGACTCAGAGGGAGAGGGAGAGGGTGGGATGATTTGGGAGAATGACATTCTAACATGTATACTATCATGTGAATTGAATCCCCAGTCTATGTCTGACGCAGGATGCAGCATGCTTGGGGCTGGTGCATGGGGATGACCCAGAAAGATGTTATGGGGAGGGAGGTGGGAGGGGGGTTCATGTTTGGGAATGCATGTAAGAATTAAAGATTTTAAAATTTAAAAAATAAAAAACTAAAAAACAAACAAACAAACAAACAAACAAAAAACAAATTTGCTGGCATATTGAGTACAGCACATGGAAGGAAAGTTATGACCAACCTAGATAACATATTGAAAAGCAGAGATATTACTTTGCCAACAAAGGTCCATCTAGTCAAGGGTATGGTTTTTCCAGTGGTCATGTATGGATGTGAGAGAAGGATTGTGAAGAAAGTTGAGTGCCAAAGAATTGATGCTTTTGAACTGTGGTGTTGGAGAAGACTCTTGAGAGTCCCTTGGACTGCAAGGAGATCCAGCCAGTCCATTCTAAAGGAGATCAGTCCTGGGTGTTCTTTGAAAGGAATGATGCTAAAGCTGGAACTCCAGTACTTTGGCCACCTCATGCGAAGAGTTGACTCATTGGAAAAGACTCTGATGCTGGGAGGGATTGGGGGTAGGAGGAAAAGGGGACGACAGAGGATGAGATGGCTGGATGGCATCACCGACTCGATGGATGTGAATCTGAGTGAACTCCGGGAGTCGGTGATGGACAGGGAGGCCTGGCGTGCTGCAATTCATGGGGTTGCAAAGAGTGGGACACGACTGAGCGACTGAACTGAACTCAACAATGTTTATACCTTTCCCAAGTGATGCTGTTCTTTCTCACAAGTTCAACGGAGAAAGGGCTTAGAGACTTACCCAGGGATGTTGTACACTGCCCAGAGGTTCTCTACTCTTATAGTAATACTACCAAAAAAATGTCTCTCCCTATTGTTTTAGGTTTTTTTAAGAAAAGTGAAAGTCACTCAGCCATGTTCAACTCAAAAAAGTGAAAGTGTTAGTTACCCAGTCGTCTCTTACTCTTTGTGACCCCATGGTCTGTAGCCCACCAGGCTCTCTGTCCATGGAATTCTCCAGGCAAGAATACTGGAATGGGTTACCATTTCCTCCTCCAGGGGATCTTCCCGATCCAGGGATTGAACCCATATATCTCCTGCATTGACAGGTGGATTCTTTACCATCTGAGCCCCGATACTGTTTTAGGTAAAGTCTCAAAAGAGAAAGGGTTGGACTGAATCTTGCAGAAATGAACCAAAAGATTATGATCCAAGGGAATTTGTGTGGGTATTTCTGCTTATGTCTGTGATGAAGGTCCTCCCAGACCCAGGTAGTCTTGGAAAAGTCTCCACCGTGGATTAGCCTTTCTAGAACCCAAAGTCCCATTTATGTGGAAGCTCTGGCAGAAGTTGATTACATGTGGCGATGACATTCAAGAGGCTATCCTGTAATAAGCGGGGGAAAATAAGTCTTGTGCCTCATAAGGCAGCCATTTGAAATTACTGTTGCCAGAAGCATTATCTTAAAAATGACATACCCTTTCACATTTATCCCTGACATTCACTGTGAGCTTAATAATATTTTCCTCTCAGTTGAATGCTTCATTTGATTAAACTAAAAAAAAATTTAGTCTAATGAGGCAGAATATCATAAATACTTGTATGCCAACTCTTTCAGATGTTATGCAAAATCTGACATAAAATATGTGAATCTTTACCACTCAAATAGGAAGAGGATAAAAGCCTCCTCAAGTCAAAAATAGAGAAATTTAAAGTTCAATTAAGAAAGAGCTATTTTGGATCCATATATCATGTTGAAGTGAAGTGAAGTGAAGTCGCTCAGTCGTGTCCGACTCTTTGCGACCCCATTGTAGCCTACCAGGCTCCTCCGTCCATGGGATTTTCCAGGCAAGAGTACTGGAGTGGGTTGCCATTTCCTTCTCCAGGGGATCTTTCCGACCCAGGGATCAAACCCAGGTCTCCCACATTGTAGGCAGACGCGTTACCATTTGAGCCACCAGAGAAGCTATATATCATGTTAGTGATATTTAAATTAGAAATATTAGAAATCAGTTCTAATAAACCTTGAAGCTAAAATCTGCTTAGGGGAAAATTGACAAGAAAGGGATACATTCCTTTCGACCTAAAAGGCCCAAAGTATGGGGAATGTGACACTGTCTGGGGAGCTTGGAAATCCTGAGTTACTTGAAATACACATTTCCTAGGGCAGGAAAGAGCTTCCCTTATTTTAGCTTACTTTTTAAAAGCCTTCTGTTTTGTTATCTCTAATTTCATGCTGGCCTCAAACCTTGATAATGGCTTCCTAGATATATCAATTTCTAGGTAAAGAATTCAAGGAGAAGGGACAGAAACTCTAATTTAACAAGTTTGCTTTCTGGTTTACAGTGTGGTCTCCCAGGAGTTGAAGCCTGCAAAGAATTTCCCAGGATTCAACCTTCCCAGAGCAGACTGACAAGGTTGAGCCTGTGCCTGCCTGTGAAAATGAGTGTTTTCATAAAAGATCAGCCAAAGACAGCATTAACCTGAAAGATACCATGCTCACTGGGACAATGAGGCTAGGGCATAACATAACACTAAGATGATATGATGTTCATTCTGCAGTTTACATGCCTTCCTAACTCCTTTTAGTTATTTGAGATCTGAAATAAACACCTGAGAGACAGGCAAGAGAGGTTGAATTAGAAAGTGAAGCGAGCCTGTTAAATGAGAAAGAGGTGCTAAAAATGAGAAACAAAAGGGAAAAAAGCTCAACCTTCCCATTTTTGGAGATCCCCAACTGCAACTTCTTTGTCCCCACTGTCTTATGGGAGATGGGTGGCCCTCACCCTTGGCTGCACATCAGAAACACCGTGGGAGCTTTTAAACAACCCCGTGCTCAGGCTGCACCCAAAACTAACCATATCAGACCCTCTGGGCATGAGATCTAGGCACCAAGATCCTTTCCCACCACTCACCACTCCCCCATCACCAGTGACTGCAATATGTAGCCAAAGCTGAGAAACACTGGTCTCAACTGTGGATGAGTTTGTTTCTATAGGGCCAAACCACACAACAAGTGGGATCTTCCCTGACCAGGGATCGAGCCTGTGCCCTGCACTGGGAGCGTGGAGTCTTAACCACTGGATGCCAGCAAAACTCAAGCATATCTCCAACTGTACTATTCCTCCTGCTCATACCAAGATTATTCAGCACACTGCTCGCATCAAGAGACCTGAGCTATCCTCATGGCTTAGAATGTGATGAATGGAAGGATGCTTTCTGTGTCTGTGAGTAAATGTGTGGCACCAGAAAAGTCAGCAAACTACGGCCCCTGGATGGAACTGGGGTCACCACCTGTTTTTGTATAACTTGTGAGCTAAGAGTGATTTTACATTTTCAAGTGGTTGAAAAAATTTAAAAGAAGAATATTTTATTTACATGTAAGAATTACGTGAAAGTCGCATTTCAGTGCCATAAATAAAGTTTTTTTAATAAATAAAGTTTTATTAATATGCAGGCATTCACATTCACTTTATACATTGTATACAGCTGCTTTTACAAAACTGCCAACTAAAAATTGGCAATTGCCATTTGCCTCTATAAGAATGAAATCATTTAGCCACTGCGGTCACTGACCTTCAAATACCTTAAAAGGAGTCCAGGGTAGAGATCAGGAATGAGGCACTCTGTGCCTCATATCTATAAAATTACTAAAATCATTAATAGTGACATCTGTTCCTTTTGACTGGCCAAATCTTCTGCCAAAATCTGTGTTTGACTACATGTACCCTCTTCACTAAAATCTAATATAATACTGACTGACCTTCCCCCTTGCCTCTTTGGAGCAGTTTCTCAGAGCTATCTGAGAGGCTGTCTCCAGGGCTGTAGTCCTCACTCTGCCCCCAAACAAACCTTAACTCACAGCTCTTGGGTTGTGGGTTGTTTTTTTTTTTTTCAGTTGACACTCTAACAGCAGAGTGAGCAGTTGAGACAGATGCCACCTGGCTCCCAAACCCAAAAGTATTAACAATCTGTTGTTGTTTGGACGCTCAGTTGTGTCCAACTCTTTTTGACCCCAGGGACTGTAGCCCACCAGGCTCCACTGTCCATGGAATTCGCCAGGCAAGAATACTGGAGTGGGTTTCCATTTTCTTCTCCAGGGGATCTTCCTGACCCAGGGATTAAAGTTGTGTCTCCTGCACTGGCAGGCAGATTCTTTACCACTGAGCCACTGGGGGACAATCCGTACCTTTACAGAAACGTTTGTTGGCCCCTGTGTGTGTGCCTGAGAATACATGCTCATGAACACACAGGTATGTGTGTCTCCACTGAAAAACCAAACTCTTGAGACTTCCATGATGGTTCAGTGGTTGGGACTCTTAAGCTTTCACTGCACGGAGTGAGGGTTCAGTACCTGGTTGAGGAACAAAGATCCCTGCATGCCATGAATGGTGGCCAAAAATTAACAAAAATTAATTAAATAAGTAAATAAATGAATACCAAAATCTTTGGAGAGGTCAATACATCCCAAAGCAATGAACAATACATGTGTGTTTGTGTGTGTGTTAATTGCTCAGTCATGTCCTACTCTTTGCAACCCTATGCACTGTAGCTCACCAGGCTCCTCTGTCCATGGAATTTTCCAGGCAAGAATACTGGAATGAGTAGCCATTTGATTTTCCAGGGGATCTTACCAACCCATGGACTGAACTCAGGTCTCTCACATGGCAGGTAGACTCTTTACTGTACTTATGCACAAATAAAACATCTTAAGAGCTCTTGACCACTGAATTAGGGAAGCAGAGCAATACAGAAGAACTGGAAATTCATTAAGCAGTTTCTCTTGCTGCAGTTTCCTCTGAAACTACTGACTTTATGTGTCTGAATAACATATATTTTCCTTCTTTTTCCTTTTTGGAGAAAGGACAAATATAATACAATGTGGGAAGTGTTCAGTGAAATTTTGTTCAATGAATTAGTGTTAAGAATATCAAGAGCCTTGATCATTCAATTTACTAAAACAAAAGCTGATTTGTTTGATGGTCTTAAAATATTTAGGGCTTCCTCAAAGTATCTCGTTTCTTTAAAAAGACTCTCTAAAATGGAAGAGACAGTCATCATGTAGGAGGGACTCTGGGTATGAGGAAAAAGAAATTAAGGACAAGTAGAAATCTCAGTCTGATAATATTTTGTCGTTTACAATCACAACAAAATCTTGTTCCCATGTCTTGTTTTTAAAGAATAGCTGGAAGCCAGTTGGATGAGAGGCCAGCAGCCTTGACAAATATTGGGTGTACTAGGAGTTATAAGTGAGAAAGTCAATTGCCCTCACCTCAGAATTTAGCTTTCAGCAACTAAATGGAACAAGCACTTACTCTGTACTTAGTATTGGGTTGGCCAAAAAGTTTGCTTGGCTCATGTTTTTCCAAAGAAACTTAAAAACCTGAATGAACTTTTTGGCCAACCCAATAGTTTGGATTTCCTAAACTCTTGTTCGACCTGGGATGCTACATCGCTTATAAGAAAAAAGCTATCAAGGTATCAAAAGCCATCCACATCCTGCTCAGTGAAACTCTCCATCTCATCTTTTGTAAACCACATTTCAATTTTATACTCTAAAAACTCTGAACTGGGACTTCCCTGGTCCAGTGGGTAAGAATTCGCCTGCCGATTCAGGGGACACAGGTTCGATGCCTGATCCAGGAAAATGCCACATGTCACAGGGTAATCGGGCCTGTGTGTCATGATTACTGAAGCCCAAGCACCCTAGAGTCTATGCTCCACAAGAGAAACTACCACAATGAGAAGGCCCTGCATCACAACTAGAGAGCAGTCCTCACTCACTATAATTAGAGAAAACCGGCGTGCAGCAACAAAGACTCAGCAAAGTCAAAAATAAAGGAATAAAAATAAAAAGATGGTAACTAGAAAAAGAAACATTAAAATATATTTTTTAAAAATCGCTAAACTATTTGTTTTCTAGCACATGCAAAATTGCTTTATGTATCTTTTCCTTTGAACTTTCTGGTTCCTCCATCTAGGATGTTCTTCTCACCTCTCTTTGTGTGGCCACATCCTCCTCACTCCTTCAAATTGCTTAGGCATCATTCCCATGAAGCTCCTCTGATTCTTCTGGATGGTTAAATGCCTGTCTCTGGTTTCTCCATAGCACACAGATTATCTTTTTATCATGATACCATGTTGTTGTTCAGCCGCTCAGTCATGTCTGACTCTCTGTGACCCCATGGACTGTAGCATGCCTGGTTTCCCTGTCCTTCACCATCTATAGGAGCTTGCTCAAACACATGTCCATTGAGTCAGTGATGCCATCCAACCATCTCACCCTCTGTCGTGCCCTCCTCCCCCTGCCTAGAATCTTTCCCAGTATCAGGGTCTTTTCAAATTAGTCAGTTCTTCACATCAGGTGGCCAGAGTATTGGAGTTTCAACTTCAACATCAGTCCTTCCAATGAATATTCAGGAC
This sequence comes from Ovis canadensis, assembly GCF_042477335.2. Taxonomy (NCBI): domain Eukaryota; kingdom Metazoa; phylum Chordata; class Mammalia; order Artiodactyla; family Bovidae; genus Ovis; species Ovis canadensis. The sequence goes on along the minus strand of NC_091727.1, from coordinate 38,841,449 downwards.
TGATTTCCTTTAGGACAGACTGGTTGGATCTCCTTGTAGTCCAAGGGACTCTTAAGAGTCTTCTCCAACAACACAGTTCAAAAGCATCAGTTCTTCAGTGCTCAGCCTTCTTTATAGTCCAACTCTCACATCCATACATAACTACTGGAAAAACCACACCTTTCACTATATGGAATTTGGGGGCAAAGTAATGTCTCTGCTTTTTAATATGCTGTCTAGGTTGGTCATAGCTTTTCTTCCAAGGAGCAAGCGTCTTTTAATTTCATGGCTGCAGTCACCATCTGCAGTGATTTTGGAGCCCAAGAAACTAAAGTCTGTCACTGTTTCCATTGCTTCCCCATCTATTTGCCATGAACTGATGGGACCAGATACCATGACATTCGTTTTTTGAATGTTGAGCTTTAAGCCAACTTTTTCACTCTCCTCTTTCAATTTCATCAAGAAGCTCTTTAGTTCCTCTTCACTTTCTGCCATAAGGGTGGTGTCATCTGCATATCTGAGGTTATTGGTATTTCTCCCAGTTATCTTGATTTCAGCTTGCGCTTCATCCAGTCTGGCATTTCACATGATGTACTCTGCATATAACTTAAATAAGCAGGGTGACAATATACAGCCTTGACGTACTCCTTTTCCTATTTGGAACCAGTCTGTTGTTACATGTCCGGGTGTAACTGTTGCCTCTTGACCTGCATATAGGTTTCTCAGGAGACAGGTAAGGTGATCTGGTATTCCCTTTTCTTGAGGAATTTTCCACAGTCTGTTGTGATCCACACAGTCAAAGGCTTTAGCATAGTCAATGAAGCAGAAGAGGATGTTTCTCTGGAATTCTCTTGCTTTTTCTTTGATCCACTGGATGTTGGCAATTTGATTTCTGGTTCCTCTGCCTTTTCTACATCCAGCTTTAACATCTGGAAGTTCTCAGTTCACAAAATGTTGAAGGCTCACTTGGAGAAGTTTGAGCATTACTTTGCTAGCATGTGAAATGAGTACAATTGAGCGGTAGTTTGAACATTCTTCGGCATTGCCTTTCTTTGGGATTGCTGAGTTTTCCAAATTTGCTGGCATATTGAGTGCAGCACTTTAACAGCATCATCTTTTAGGATTTGAAACAGCTCAACTGGAATTACATCACCTCCACTAGCTTTGTGTGTAGTGATACTATATTGTCTTGAAATCATTTAGTCATCCCAACCTTCCCTGACAAATTGCAAGTTCACCAAGGGATAGAAAAGCAGCACTGTCTAAGAACTTCCATATTTACCCCTTGACATATAGTACTAGGGGGCTTCCCTGGTGGTTCAGTCAGTAAAGTATCCACCTGCAATGCAGGAGATCCGGGTTTGATCCCTGGGTCAGAAAGATCCCCTGGAGAAGGAAAGGGCAACCCATTCCAGTATTCTTCCCTGGAAAATCCCATGGACAGATGAGCCTGGAAGGCTACAGAACATGGGGTCACAAGAGTCAGACTCAACTTAGCAACTACATGAACACATACAGTACTAGGCCAATAACACTGGCAGAGCTATATGTTGAATTTATTTGTATAAATAAAATGCATAGGTGAGCGAATCATTTAGCTCTACTCCTCAGTGATCTAACAGAAGAAGAAAGGTCATTACTCTGTCTTAGCTACGGAGCATGTAACGTGTTACCTAATACACCTTAGGTAAGAGTGAAGTAAGTCAGAAAGGAAACACATTAATGCATGTATGTGGAATCTAGAAAAATGCTATAGATGATCCTAGTTCCAGGGCAGAAATAGAGATAGAGACAGAGATGTGGACATGGGAAGTGGGGAAAGGAGGGTGGGACAAATTGGGAGATTAGGATTGACACATATACACAACCGTGTGTAAAACAGAGAGCTAGTAGGAAGCTCTTGTGTAGCCCAGGGAGCTCAGCTCGGTTCTCTGTGATGATGGAGAGGGGTCGGGTGGAGGAGGGAGGGAGGTGCAAGAGGGAGGGAATCTATGTATACAAATAGTTGATTCACTCTGTTGTACAGCAGAAACTAAACACAATATTGTAAAGCAATTCTACTCCAATTTAACAAAAAGAATGCAGAACCCAGGGGTAGTTCAAACTAAGTACGGTGTCAAGGGTCTGGCTGAACTCCCGATCTCCATACTGCCTCACATTATTGATGTTTATAATGAGGAAAGTCACATGTATACAAAGAAAACACAAATCAGGGGCTCCGGCGGTGTGAGACACTGCACCTTTGGAGGAGGTCTGAGATCAGCTATGGGGGCATGCTGCAGCAGAGGGCAGTGTCCCACCCATTCCCACTCAGCATTCATCCTTAAGCACAGAACTGTTTACTATCAACACACACAAATCTACCAGAGAGGATTTCTTTTCAATCCCAAGAACCTGGAGTTCCTGTGCACAGAACAAGTCAGAATAAGTAAGAGATCTTCCCAATTCAGGGATCGAATCTGGGTCTCCCACAGTGCAGGCAGATTCTTTACCATCTGAGCCACCAGGGAAGCCCACTCTAGACCTCATGTAACTCTAATGGATACAGCCACAGTTCAAGTAAATCACATACTCTCATAACTCCAATATTTCTCACCTCTTCTGTCACCTGTCCATCACTTCATGGAAGGAAGCGTCATTTTTCTCAGGACACCAGGGTTTTGCAAATTGCTTTAGGCTTAGTATTTGTGAAGCTTGTGGCTTTAATTGCTCACCCTTTGCTGCCACTAAGAAGGGCTGAGCTTACTCAAAGCAGGTTAAAATAGGAAGAAAGGAATTAGCACCAGACAAAATTAAGCAGAGGCACAGGAAAGAGGTGAAAGTAATTTTCCTTTGGAGAACAGTCCTTATAACCATTATTCGTTTGCGTCACAAAACTCTCACAGCTAATATTACAGAATGAACTGGATGTACTTTTAGAGATGTACTATAAATCTGAACAATTTTTAAAGTCTGGTAAGGAAAGGAGTTTGCTCAGAGCATTAGAAACTAGCTATACAGCATTTTATCTACTGCACAAAACAAACCAGTATTAACTTTGTGGAAGTGGTCCTGACTCAGAGCTAAAACACTCCCAGCTTGCTAATATTTCAAATAGTAGTAAGAGGATGCTGCCTAATTGCCATGTTAATCTCAAAGGTGTTAATGAAAATGACAATGGGGACAGAAAGATGATTTTACTCCTGACGAAAAAAGGATGTGTCACATAATGACAGAGTGGGGTTCATCAACTTATTTTGCCCAAAATAATAGATATGAAGAAAGAATGACTTTTTTAGTCATTAAGATACCAAACATGTCTTATTTACCAGAAGGAAAGAGAGAGAGAGAGAGACAGAGGGAGAGGGTGAGCCAGAGGGAGGGAGCTGGGGGATGGGATGAGAATGAGGATCAGCTAAGAAGGTAAGGGCTGCTGTGAATGGTGTGGTTTCTGCTTTTGGATCAGAGCCAACCAAATCAGCTTTTGAAGCTTCACAGAGACTGTGACAGTCAGTCCCCGGCCTCCCAGAGAGTGATTAGGAACAACTGGATAAAACTAGAATGCACTTGGGCAGGGGGTGGGGTTGGGGGACAGGAGAAACTGGTTGGTTGTCAGAGGTACAGGTTCCTGTGGTTCAATACTTGCCGTATCCTCCAATGTCATGATAGAAATGCTGCTGAGAAACACAGCAGCATCCTTTATCCATCTTCTTACTGAACAAAATCATTTTTTCAGTTAAGTTCCACTCTTCCTGTATTTTAGGGGACAGTATTGATGTCCCCTCCAGATTCCCTCAGATCCCTTGCAGCAGGCTCCACTCAGCCATCCCAAGCTTCTGGGTACTTTTCTGCTAATGGTTTGCACTTATGATGTTCAGAGCTTTGTCTTTAGCACTGGAGGCCAAGCATGCCTTGAAGTATGCCTCCCCTGACCCTCAGTTAAATCTGAATTTCAGATAAACAATCAACAATTTTTTAGTATAAAAATATACTACTATTTATATAGTACATACAAATAAGATTTTATGAAAATTTTTTTTTTTTAGTTTTTTACCTGAAAATAAATTTAACTGGACATCCTGTATCATCATTTGCTAAATCTGGAAACCCAATCTAAGGGAACCTATAAACAATGACTTATTGGGACAGAAGTGCAATGGTCCAGCTCCTCAAAATGTAAAAACCTAGAGGTACCAATATTTTATGCCCCAGAATCTCTTGCAGGATTAAGCTGAGTTCTCAAACTCATACCTCACCAGAGACAGCAAATTGCTCATCTTCTTCGCTTTTTAAAAAAATTGAGGAGTACTTGCTTTACAATATTTTGTTGGTTTTTCTGCTTACAGCAAATTGAATCAGCTGTATGTAGACATATATCCCCTCCCTCTTGAACCTCCCTCTGACCCCCCTCCATCCCACCCATCTAGGTCACTTACTCCCTTACTGGTAGCTCCCAGAATCATTTCAATTAACCAATTACTCACTTAGGAATCCTTGCCTGAGGATTCATTTCTAGGAGAGTAGGATTTTTTTTAAACTTTTTATTTTGTATTGGGGTATAGCCAATTAGCAGACAATGTTGTGCCAGTTTCAGAACAGGAAAGGGACTCAGCCATATATATATATATGTACCCATTCTCCCCTAAACTCCCTTCCCCTCCCATCCAGGCTGCCACATAACATTGAACAGAGCTCCCTGCGCTATATAGTAGGACCTTTTTGGTTATCCATTTAAGTATAGCAGTGTGTACATGTTCATCCCAAACTCCCTAACTATCCCCTTCCCCCATTCATCTCCCTAGCAACCATAAGTTCCTTCTCTAAGTCTGAGTCTATTTGATTTTGTTGTTGTTGTTGTTTTCAGTATTAGCTAAGACTTTTTTTTTTAAGGATTTAAGATAGATATCTCACAAATCACACCACATTGACAACTCATCACAGCGTGAAAGGAATTAGGAACCACTGCCTTGAAGAGCATTCTGTTTGTTGATTACAGTTCACATTTATATGCCTTTAAAAAAACAAAACTCAGCTGTCTCATGTGTCAAGTCCTGAGAAATCAGTGAAGAGCCATTTGCCATGTTCCTCTGAGAGGCTGCTGCACCTTGCCTAAGCCATTCATACATTTCCCTGCTTTGAAACTCCTGAAAAGATATAAAGTCTAACCAGGCATCTGAAAAACAATCATTTCCACTCTGATATGAGTTTTTAAAAACGATGCTCAAGCCCAGCTGCTCCAGGAAAAGAGCAATGAACTGTGAAGAAATATGCGTGGAAGAGGAGAAGGGGGAATTAACTGCTAAGCTAGGCCAGCTAATAGATAGCAGAGGCCAGAATCTTGCAAATTCTCTTTTGGGGAATCTGCTGTTACAGGGGAGGCTGCAGTTCTGCTTGAAGATCCTAATGAGAAAAGAAGGTCTGCAAGCTTGGCTACTTGGCTTTGCAGAATTCCTCCAGCTCCAAGAAAATAAACAAGAAGTTAACACCTTTTAGGGATGGGAGTGAAGAAAAGATAGGCCAACTCCTGCTCCTACTTCCTAAGGAATAATTTGGGGATAATGTAACTCATCTCACAGTGGCAGTCCGTTAATGAATGAGTCATCATTGCGATAAATACATGTTTCAGGAAAAGGACATTTTGCTCTACTGATCTCCCAAACATCTTGACTCTCCTTCTTATTGGGAAGACATTGTTCTTGACCTGGTTCAGTCGAAGCACCCTGACTATTATTAATATATTCTATCTCTAAACCAAGGCACCCTGACCATTATATTCTATCAATTGATCCTGGGTATTTACAATCTCAAAGATAAAGTCTATTTAGGGACAACCTTCCAATTTACAACGAGAGACCCCTGGGGCAATACACCAGTTTTTGGTGAAACATGTCCATATGGCTTTATAGCTTTACATGTATGGTTCTTTTTATGCATGGATTTTTTTTTTTATCCATAGTAAATACTACAGTACACCAGGATCCTCAGTTGGGTAAATCCTTGGATATGGAGCTACATAAGGATACAGAGGAACTGTGGATAGGAAAAGCTTACTGTCAAGTTATACTCGGATTTTTGACAGGCAAAGTGAGGGGGTGGGGTCAGAGCAACTCACTCCTATGTTATTTCAGGGTCAACTGTATCTACATGCAGAACTTGTTAAGACTCAAGGAATAAACCCAGGCAGGTAGATTCTGAAACAACCATGTAAGCACTGTGATATTGGAGAGTATGACCCTTACTCTTAAGTAACTGTAAAATGAAATAATTTAATTTTCTTCATTGAGCCAGAAGACTAAGTGTTTTGAATGGGGGACTCCATCTTTCCTCTTTATATAGATATATTGTCCCTTTTAAATGCCAGCCTGAAATATGAGCCAAGATAGCTCATCCAGCAAGTCCCCACGAGGCTGAACAAAAATAGCATCTCTAAATAATTTTGATCCCTGTCTGAGAGTTAGGAACTCAGCAATCAAAACCAAAAATGAGATTTTCCTACATAAGGTTTTGCGGGACAAGATAGAGGGCCACCCCAAGAGAAGTCAAAGGAAATGATTTCAAGGACAAATGCAACCAGGGTTTAAAGTATTTTTTATCGTAAAGGAAATATAGCTACATTCTTTGAGAATTTGAAACGGACTGAATACAATCATAATCTTTTGATAGTGGATGAGAAATGATTTAATGTTTTATTTTTTTCTTTGAAGTTTTACATAAAGTGACACAAGTTTGCAGGAATGCTATAGGGAAAAAATGTCAGTATGGATAGTACCTGCGCTCTTAATGACCCATGAGGCTAGATCTTTTTTCTCATCGTTGCCTTTGATAATATACCAGTCATGAAAATCAGCCTTGACTTAGGTTCCAACAGGCTAGAGAACATTCGGCCTGATAGGAAATGACAAGGCTCTTGGCTATCTTTTCTCTCTTTACTTTTCTTGACAAGGTGCTAGCTCTATGCATGGGAGATTTGAGGAGCTGGCCATCTGATAACAAGTTAGAGGTGGCAGACCTATAAAGAAGTGGAATTTGTGGAAATTCTCTGAGGCAATTCAAAGGAAATTATTATTAATTTTTTTTGAAGTTGCAAGGAATGTATTTGACACCAAAAGGTTTCTTTTTTCAAAGCTTAAACAGAAAAAAATCAAGAAATCAATGAAAACAATTTATTTTCCTGGATTTATCCATGTGAACTGCAGCCCTGAGTCCCCAAAAAACATCAAGTCTCAGCCATGCAAGTAACACAGATGATTTTGATAGCTATAATTCCAGAAATATAAGTGCTTACCATTTCAACTAAAAACTATCCTCCTGGGTTTTCACATTATGTATTAGAAGATCTCTGAGAGGGAGTACATTACAGGTATCTAGAAGCATCGTTTGGATAGAAATATACAAACATGGGCTTCCCTGGTGGCTCAGATGGTAAAGAATCCACCTGCAATGTGTGAGATCTGGGTTCGATCCCTGGGTTGGGAAGATCGCCTGGAGGAGGGCATGGCAACACACTCCAATATTCTTGCCTGGAGAATCCCCATGGACAGAGGAGCCTGGCGGGCTACCGTCCATGGGGTCACAAAGAATCAGACACGACTGAAGTGACTGAGCACGAATGCACATACCAACCCTTTGGCCAATCTGTTATGTGTCTTACCTGTCAGAACCAGGGGCTGACTTTAAACTCCGAAAATTGTGGCTGTCTAAGTCCAAGCTGTAGCTCCGCCCACTTTCAGTTTTGGGAGTAATGATTTCTCCTCTGGTTGCTGATCTGAACTTGCTAAGAAGAAATCTGAAATTACATATATACATACATACATTTAAAAGGAAGATAATAAAACACAAGTATATCATTTTAAGAATACCATTTATTGTACTTCTAACAGTATATAATTCTTCAATGAAGCTGGCTTGATGCTGAGAAATTCTGGGGAGTCCCCATGACTTGTGCAACAGAGAGTCAAAGGTACCAGCGGAGGCAGTGAGGGCATTCTCCCAAAGCCATACCAGCTGCCGGTAGGCTAGGACTCTGTCCTTCAAAGAAAAATACCATTGACTTTGGGGACTCACCACTATCACCTGAGAATGGAGAAGCACTGCCCGGGCTGAACTTATTTACACAGTGCTGAGAAAAGGGGAGTTTGAACTCACCTTGCTCAGACAGAAGAGCTACAATGATCCTGTAGGATCAACTAATGTAGCAACTTACTAGACTGTAGCTCCATGAGAAGGACAACTCTTGTTCTTCTTGTTTCCTGTCAGGTCCCCTAAAGTTAGAGGGAGGCCTGGCATGAACTACAACCCAGCCAGTTCTTGAGGAATAAGTGACTGCATGCATGCTCCTGGGGTAATAAGTCTGAACAATGGAATGGCTCACACCACATGAAACTTGACTGCATTCCCATTTTCCCAAATTATTTGGAACTTAAGCAAAAAGAGCTTTTCAGAAACTAACATTCAGGTCATGATCCAAGCTACCAAAAGCCTCAAACATGCACTCGCATAAAGACAAACCAAAGCTATTTTCCTTTTGTGTGGTATCGGTAGAGACCAATTCATTTACTTTACTGGCTATAGTTTTCTCATGGGGAAAAAGTATTCCAAAAGTACTGGGACGATCTTAATAGGATCTGCCAAATTGTCTGCCAAAGTGTCAGAAGCTTCAGTCTGCCTGGAAATTACATTTTTGGTGAGAATAGCACTTAATATCATGTCAAATGATGTTACTTTGAGAACCACTGTGTGTATGTCCTTACCTCTGCACAGCTGCTTTCAGTGTCTCCTCCATGTGAACTCACTCTTCCTCCTCTTTTATTATCCTGGGCCCTCTCCCTCTTTCAAGCTCCTCATCAAGTCCCACTTAGAATTTGATTCCTTTCGCAATGGTCCCTGTGCCCTCCCGACATTGATAATCTAATATTTAATTATTTATTCCCATATTATATCTTTTGTAGTCATACAGCTTCCCTGGTAGCTCAGTGGGGAAAATTCCACCTGCCATGCAGGAAACAGAGGTTCAATCCCTGGGTCGGGAAGATCCCCTGGAGAAGGAAATGGCAACCCAGTATTCCTGCCTGGAAAATCCCATGGATAGAAGAGCCTGGCGAGCTATAGTCCATGGGGTCGCTAAAGAATTAGACACGACTGAGCTACTAAACAACAACAACAAACTTCTTGCCATGTTTCAAAAAGGCTATCAGGCCGCTCATATTGCCATCTTAGATTTTCCTAAAATCCTTCTCTACGTTATTAACTTTTCAAGTGTGGACCTTTGTACCTTTTCTTTCCAACTAGGTGTTACATTCTTTGATGACAGAACAATCAGATCCCAGTTTGGAGTTTCAGCAGAGCTCAGCCCAGCACTAGGACTCCTTTGGCAATTTAGGATGTATATCATTCATGGTACTGGTTAGCTCCTTACTGTCTCCCAGCTCCAGGCTCGCCATTCTGTAACCCACATAGTGATGCCTGGCCTGGGGTCCACACATTCTACTTCCTAGAGGCCTTTGTGGGCTCCACACTGAATTCAATCAGATTACTGATTGTTTTTGATGGGCCAGGCACCATGCTGAATACTGCAGCACAAAAGTTTAAAAAAAAGCCAGTAGAAGAGCTTACAATTAAGAGGAGGGGAGAGAGGGGGTGTATCCAGCGAGATCGGTTCATTTACTTTACATTCTTGTGTAAGGAGGGGCTTGATGTCTGAGTGCAAAATCAAGAGTGATGCAGAGGCACAAGCCATTGTGGGAGCCCCAAGGAGAGGCAAATAGGTTTAGAATAGTAGGAAGGCTCAAGATATAGGACACATGGCCCCTCTAGCTATCTTTCCCATTCATTGCTGCTAATTAACGAAGTCATGGTTAGTCATGACGGTTTGAGTCAAATGACATTTAGGATTCATGCCTACTCATAGTAAAAGATTCTTTAAAAAAAGAAAAGAAAATACACTTTCTGTAGAGGCAGATGAAGGCTCAGGGACTGGCAGCCTTTCACACTGGCTTTTGCTGAGAACAAAGCCATCCTACACAGTGTGCGTGTGCGTGCTCAGTCATCTGACTCTTTGCGACCCCATGGACTGTAGCCTGCCAGGCTCCTCTGGCCATGGGATTTTCCAGGAAAGAATACTGGAGCAGGTTGCCATATTCCCTTCTCCAGGGGTTCTTCCCAGCCCAGGAATTGAACCCATGTCTACTGCATTGGCAGGTGGATTCTTTACTGCTGACTCATCAGGGAAGCCCCACACGACTCACAGCAAACCATAAAGCCACTTGGTATAGATTAGGATTTTCACTACCTGGACCACAAAACTAGCCACCAGCTGACTCAGAAATAGACTACAGAGACTGCAACAGGCAGGGCTATGAAGCAATACTTTGCCCTTTGGGTCCTTTTTTAATTTTTGATGTGGACCATTATTACAGTCTGTATTGAATTTGTTACAATATTATTTCTGTTTTATGCTTTGGTTTTGTGGCCATGAGGCATGTGGGATCTTAGCTCTCTGACCAGGGATTGAAGTCACACCTCCTGCATTGGAAGGCAAAGTCTAAACCACTGGACCACCAGGGAAGTCCTGCCTTTCAGTCCTTATAACCTGCATTTTGGGGGCCAATTGACTCCCCTGATGGAACCTTCTCATTTCCAGTTTCCCAGCGCCTCCCTATTGGCCTCTCATTCCTATTCTCAGTACCTGACACATAGATTTGCTTTCTGAATGAAGTTAGTGAGGTGGCCAAATGATTCCTTCCTTAAGGAGACCTGCATTTTAAACAGGGGAGACAGCGTTTTAAGCCCTATTAAGAAATCTTGGATTTGGCTGTTTCATACATCAGCACTCAGGTTGGGCAGGTTGGGGAGGGTGGAGGGGTTGGTGTCGACTACAACAAAGGTAGTCATCACCTCCTTACAGGCAACACTGGCCCCAGCATGAAGCCTTCTACTGAGAAATAAAGGGATTCACTTGGTATAAGATCAGATATGTCAAATGAAAGCAAAATCCTCACAGGTTCAGGTCAGAAGGGACCTTTATCTAAAACTGAAAGTAATTAAAACTGCATTTCCTGAGGCAAATGATAAGAGAATGTTACCTCAGTCCAGTCTCTGACCTTTTCTGGGTCACTTAAGTGACATTAGACTTGAAAAACAGCCGGGGCCGGAGGGGGTTGTCTATGTCACAGGTGACTGGGACAAGGATCAAAGTTTCCCTGGAAGAGGCTGTGTCTTACCCCTTTCTCCTGGGTCCATCGTGGCTGGCCTTCTGCCCAGCAGAAGGCAAAGCATCTGACTTTTCCGTGTTTTGGCGGGTTTGTTCTTGGCTTTGTATTTCTCCATCTCCTCATTAAAAACAATCAGAAGACAAATTTACACACAAAATGGCAAGAAACGGAAGCTATTTCCTAGTCTTCATTCACGTTTCTACATTAACACAGGACAGAGTAACTGGCAATGATGTTTCCATCTTATGTTTCCCAGTCACACATGTATTTTTCATGTCAAGTTAAATGAAGATGAAGATTGGGACTCATCTGTGGGAGTTTTGCTGAGATAAGCTTTGTAGAGATAATCGCAGTGGAGGAATTAAACATCCTCCTCTACAAATATTTTTAGGGCAGAGGACCCAAGGTTCATGAGAACTCCAAATACCTAGAGGCTGAATTGTAGCATGGGATTCTAGAAACAATATCATTATTTTGGAGCACATAAGCCAGACTTCCTGGGAGGGTGAGTAGCTGTGCACATACCTTCTGACGGCCTATACTGCTGAGGTTTGAGTGGAGGAAGCAGCCAGAACTAACTGCTTCCTTGTAACTCGACTCTGCTCTCTCTGTGGCATTAGTCCCAGGGTTACCCATCTGGGAGAGCCCTTCCTTGCTAGTGCGACACCAAGAAGGGGCCCTGGAAGCAGGTCCAAGCCTCCTGCCAGGCTTCAAAATCAGGGCATTTTTCTCCAGTATGTGAAAGGTGAGATACCCTAGGAATAGACCCACAGATGTCTGCTCCAGCTTTACTGTAGCCCAGATGAGAAATATGATTCTAAACATACGTGTCACTCAATATTTAAGCAGTTAAATTGTGGTCTGAATGCACAGACTAGCATTCTCAAAGTGAGGTGTTACAGTAAATCCCTACATATGAACAAATTCTGTTCTGAGAGTGTGTTTGTAAGTCCAACAAAGTTAGCCTAAGTACCCAACTAACATAATTGGCTGTTATTTATGTGAGAAGTTTGTAATACTTCTATGTGTAATATTTTTATGTGTAATACAACACATAAAAAACAAATACAAAAAGAAGATGCATTAGTACAGCGGTACAGTTCAACAGCTGGCATACAGGGGCTGGCATTGAGTGAAGAGGCAAGAATTACTAAGTGGAGGAGGGACAGGAAGTGGGAGATGGCAGAGCTGAAGGGTGGTCAGCAATAGGAGATGAAGGGCAAGCTGCAATTTCATTCGCATCTGATTTAACTGGACATGAAAATGCACATTCACATGTTTGAGAGTTCACAACTTGAAGGTTCATATGTAGGGAACTTACTGTATTTGCATTTGGTGACAGTATAATTCTTCATTGAGTGAAACTGCCTTGTGCATTTCAGGCCATTTAGCATCCCTCAATGCCACTGATTCCCCCACAGTCATTGGGATAACCAGAGAGGGCCCCTACATTTCCAAACACTTCCCTAGCCTGATTAGGGGAGGGGGCACATTACAAAATATCAGCCCTTGGTTGAGAATCCCTGGATGAGAAAAAGTAACATTTAAATTAAATCTGAAATATATCCTTATTGAAAAACCAAAGATTTCTTCCACAATGTGAATCACGTAAGGCATCTGTTTTATGTTACTTTAACTGTTTAGTAAAATATTGGAAGTACATTTAGGAAAAGAAGTCTGTGATGAAGAGCAATGCCGTCCCTGAAAACCTCAGTGTGCCACGTATGAGAAAAATGACCGTGGATTTCATTTTCTACCAACTTCATCTTCCCTTGTATGAACTGAAGATTTAGATTTGATGTCACCAAGTTTTGAAATGATCTAAGGGACTCAACAGAGGAAATTCAACTATGGTCTTTTGATACATAATACAGAGAAGTTATTTAGCCCACCAAAATGAAGATTAAAGCAGTTTTGCTTTAGTTACCTGGACTTCTTCTTAAGATGGACTGTCGGACAACATCAGTGCCCAGAACATTAACGTGCTTGAAACGCTTTGCCTTTTCTTCAAAAAACCACTCACCAGTTACAATCCTTAGCTGCCTACTCAAAAGAAAAGAGGAGAGCATTGGAATTCAACTGTTCAGCCAAATAATTAACTAAAAAACCCCTAATTGAGTAAAAGATAGCCAGTTACAGAGCCCATCTCACTCCTTGGAGTAATTTATGGTTAGTTGAATATGTACTATATGTATGTATGTTACATACATATATATGTACTACATGTATGTTAGTTGAATACGTACTATATACAAGGTACTCACTAATTGCTCTTCATACTTGCTATATTTTTATCCACTCTGTAAACATGATTATCCCCATTTTATAGATGAGGAAACAGAGCAATAAAATGATGTGTCTCACACATAAAAGCCAGGATCCCACCCCAAGCAGTCTGACCTATAGCTCGACTTCTTTTTTGTTTCGTTTTTTAAATTTTTATTTTATTCAGGTAGAGTTGATTTACAATGTTGTGCTAATTTCTGCTTTAAAGTGATTCAGTTATACATACATACATTCTTTTTCCTATTCCTTTTCATTATGGTTTATCAGAGGATATTGAATAGTTTCCTGTGATATACAATAGGATCTTGTTGTTTATCCATCCCTTATATAATAGTTTGCATCGACCAACCCCAAATCCATCCCCCTCCCACTCCCTTGGCAACTACAGGTCTGTCATCTGTCTGTGAGTCTTCTTCTGTTTTGTAAATAATTTCATTTGTGTCATAGATTAGACTCCACATATAAGTGACATCACATGATATTTGCCTATCTCTGTCTGGGTTACTTAACTTAGTATTATAACTTCTAAGTCCATCCATGTTGCTACAGATGGCATTATTGCATTCTTTTTTATGCTATAGTTCAAGTTCTTAACCATGACATGTGCTAAGTCACTTCAGTCATGTCCAGCTCTTTGCGACCCTATGGACTATAGCCCGCCAGGCTCCTATGTCCACGGGATTATCCAGGCAAGCATACTGGAGTGGGCTGTCATGCTCTCCTCCAGGGGATCTTCCCAACCTTGGGATCAAATCTACATCTCTTATGTTTCCTGCATTGGAAGGCAGGTTCTTTACAGTTAGTGTCACCTGGGGAGTCCTAACCACTGCATTAGTGAATAAATAAGCTTCAATGGAAACAATGGGGAACAAATGAAAGCTTTGAATTATAAAGGGGCTGTGATCACACTCTGTTTTAGAATGATATCTTGATGTAATATAATGGCTGGATTAAAGAGAGAATGGGACAAAGAGACAGGTTGACCACGGCAATAGTCCAGGAGAGAGATAGCAAGACTCAAGCTAGGGCAATGACAAGACTAATGACAATGACAAGATGAATGACAAGAGGAAGAGCCAAATTAAAATGTAGGTGGTAGAAGGAGCTGTCTGGGTTTCACAATCAATAGAATGTTGAAGGTAGGAAAGAAAGATCTTAGAACAATCACAACCATGTGCAATGTTTATACAAACCTTTACCCCAGTTATATAGGCCTATTGACCATTCTTAGAACATGGCCCATATGTTCATCTACTACTTGACCTAAGGCCTCTATGGAGGACTGTAATGGAAAATGAGGTTGAAAGGTAGTGAGTCACAAAATGGAAAACTCTGGAAGTCAAGCTAAGGAGTTGGAATACCATTTTGGAGGCAATGGGGAACACTGGCAGATAATCTAAATTTCAAGTTGAATTATAGAATCTCTGAAGTATCTCTGAAGTATTATATGGGGTAGAAACCAGAAGCAGGCAGGCCAATGAAGAAGTAAGTCAACAGATAGGACAGGAAATGATGAAGATGTATATCTGGGTATCATGGGGGTAAGGAGTGAAAAGAAAGACACTTAGGCCACTATGTAAGCAGATAGGTTACAGAGTCCCTGGCAAAAGATAACCAGGAATGGCTTTATTGACATAGAATCAATTTTGGCCTGAGCCATTTTGTTATGTGAGCCTGGCTACAGTGCTCGCCCTTGAACAGGTCTCAGTAATTAATGATCTCAAGGGAGGGAATGAAAAAACTCAGGAGAAGCATTCAAGAAACAATGGTGGAGCCATGGGGAAGGTCCTAGTTCCTCAAGGGACATACTTAGCAACGTATCTTTGAGTTCTACAGGAACTAAGGCCCCGACAAGGGTGGAGGATAGGAAGATGATGTTGGTCCTTCTGACTCCAACTGAAGCTGGACTCTGTGGACCTTTGCCCCAATACTATGCTGAATTCTCCTCTGCTCAAGCCCCCTCATGAATACTCATGTACCTTGAGCTTAAAATTTCCCCAGTTTTGCTGTTGGGAAGACAATGCTTTGAGAAAGATCCCTGGTGTTCCCCTTAATTGTGTGAGCGCTCAATCATGTCTGACTCTTTGTGACCCCATAGACTGCCAGTCTGTCTATGGAATTTTCCAGGCAAGAATACTGGAGTAGGTTGCCATTTCCTCCTCCCAGGGATCAAATCCATGTTTCCTGTATCTCCTGCATTGGCAGGTGGATTCTTTACCACTGAGTCACCTGAGAAGCTTGTTCTCCTTACTTGCTGCAAATAATAATAAATTATTCCTTCTTCTGATCTTTGGCTTGGTTGCATCTACTGACTCAACACTCACCAAGAGGTGAACCCAGTTTTCAGGTTAACAACTGAAGACGAAAATCAGCAAGATCGGTGACAAGTCTGCCATGGCTAAAGTAAAGCAGCTAAGAGTCAAATAGAGATCTCTAGCCCTATAGTATTATATCTATGAGATTCAGTACCTCCTTGACTGAACTTAGAAATTAACAATTGGATCCTAAATAAATTAAAAAAAAAACACTCTAGAAAAATATGTCAATTTGTTCTCTCCAGCAATTATCATAAAATGCCTACTTATTCATTTATGTCATGTTGTGCAGCATGCGGAATCTTAGTTACCTGACTAGGGATCAAACCCATGCCCCCTGCAGTGGGAGCATGGAGTCCTAACCACTGAACCGCCAGGTGAGTCCTTGAAATACTACTCCTAAATGTAGGAAACAAAGGGAAGTTACCTAGGAAACCCAGTTCCATCACTGGGGAAAAAGTGAAAATGTTATCCTTGGAGTAAATTATTCATTGAATGACCATAGCTTGTACATCTGAAATTTATCTTCAAGTGGCTAGATCACCTATCAAGAAGCATGGATTATTGGATTAACTTCAAAACTGTATAAAATACAGCAAAAACATACTTGAATGGGTTACTAATACTTGAATGGGCTCTATCTGGATATATCTCAAGTGATCTATCAGCATATATGAGTACTTATGTTAGAAAAGTAGGCAGTAATTATGCACTTCTAAAGGTACTGCCTCCAGATTTCCAGGCCTTATTTATTCAATCAAATGCTAATTGAGGTAGTGCTGTGATTGAAGTTTACAGAGGGAATTGAAGTTATTTATCACCTGACCTTAAAATAGGAAGATGGTCATGGATGATCTGGGTGGGCCCATAGTAGTTACTGAGCCCTTGAAAACAGGAAGAAAATGAAGAATACTGAGAAGCTGTGGAATGGGAAGTCAGCGGGATTCCAAATGTGAAAAGAGGGCTCTGAGATGCAGATGTCCACATGCAAGAACCAGAGGAAGGGGCCTCTAGGAGCAAAGGCTGGCTCTTAGCTAACAGCCAACAAGAAATGGGAGCCTCATTCTCACAGTCACAGGGAATCAGAATCTGTCCACCAAAATGTACTTAGAAGTACAATCTTCCCAGAGCCTTCTGGTAGGAACTCAGCCAGCTGACACCTTGATTTCAGCCTAGTGAACCGTGAGTAGAGAAATAAGACAAGCCAACCTCGGTTTCTGAGTGACAGAACTGTAAGACTGAAACTGAGCTGTACCCTATGGGGCTCCTGGGCATGGAAGCCTTTCTGTCCTTTCTTGTTTGTAGGGAACAGACTCCAGACTCTATGACCTAACATGAGTTACAACGGGCAGACCTGAACAGTTGCTAATCAAGGAAGGGAGGGGATATAGACACAAGGGAGGAGCAGCCAAGAAACTATAGGGCAACATTAAGTCCTAGTTCCCTCAAAAGGGATACACATAACAATATCCTTGAGCTCTTTACAGAACTAAAACCCCCCAACAAATGGCAGATGTCAGCATTCTCCATTTCTAAAAAGACCACCTGAGGCCAGATTAAAGGAGTGCAGGCCCTGCACACACTCTAATCTTAATCAACCCTGCCCTTGAGGCTTTGCTATAAAACTCCTCACCAAGTTCTCCAGGAATGAGACACAGTTTTCCAGGGGCTTTAGCATGCTGTCCTCCTTTTCCTGCAAATCAATAAAGCTATTCTTATCTACTTCACCCAAAACTCTGTCTCCAGGATTCAATTTTGTACTGGTACACAGAGGCTGAGTTTGTAGCATCAAGATCATATATTTACATTGCCTACTGCCCATGGGGTCACAGAGTCAGGCACGACTGAAACAACTGAGCACATATGAGCAAGCTGCTAAATCGTGGCAGTTTGTGATGATGGCCACACAAAACTAAGAATAATTAAACATAAAAATCTATTTGTCTTAATGTTCAACTCAGGAAATAATTTGCACAGATTCTAAAAAGATACCTATGAAAACTTCAGAACAATAGGGTAGAAGTAAGCAAACTATGGCTTGTGGGCCAAATTTTTCACTACCTATTTCATACAGATTATGAGCTAAGGATTTAGAAAAGGCAGAGGAACCAGAGATCAAATTGCCAACATCTGTTGGATCATCAAAAAAGCAAGAGAATTCCAGCAAAACATCTACTTCTGCTTTACTGACAACACCAAAGCCTTTAACTGTGGAAAATTCTTAAAGAGATGGGAATACCAGACCACCTTACCTGACACCTGAGAAATCTGTATGCAGGTCAGGAAGCAACAGTTAGAATTGGACATGGAACAACAGACTGGTTCCAAATTGGGAAAGGATTACGTCAAGGCTGTTTTTGTCACCCTGCTTATTTAACTTATATGCAGAGTACCTTGTGTGAAATGCTCAGCTAGATGAAGTACAAGCTGGAATCAATATTGTCAGGAGAAATATCAATAACCTCGGATATGCAGATGACACCACCCTTATGGCAGAAAGCTAAGAAGAACTAAAGAGCCTCTTGATGAAAGTGAAAGAGGAGAGTGAAAAAGTTGGCTTAAAACTCAACACTCAAAAAACTATGATCATGGCATCTGGTCCCATCACTTCATGGCAAATAGATGGGGAAACAGTGGAAACGATGACAGACTTTATTTTGGGGGGCTCAAAAATCACTGCAGATGGTGATTGCAACCATGAAATTAAAAGACGCTTGCTCTTTGGAAGAAAAGTTATGACCAACCTAGATAGCATATTAAAAAGCAGAGACATTACTTCGTCAACAAAGGTCTGTCTAGACAAAGCTATGGTTTTTCTAGTAGTCATGTATGGGTGTGAGAGTTGGACTATAAAGAAAGCTGAACGCCAAAGAATTGATGCTTTTGAATTGTGGTGTTGAAGAAGACTCCTTAGAGTCCCTTGGAGTGCAAGGAGATCAAACCAGTCAACCCTAAAGGAAACAAGTCCTGAATATTCATTGGAAGGACTGATGCTAAAGCTGAAACTCCAATACTTTGTCCACCTGATGTGAAGAACAAACTCATCTGAAATGACCCTGATGCTGGGAAAGATGGTAGGGGATGACAGAGGATGAGATGGTTGGATGGCATCACTGACTTGATGGACATGAGTTTGACCAAGCTTTGGGAGTTGGTGATGGACAGGGAAACCTGGTGTACTGCAGTCCATGGGGTCCCAAAGAGGACACGACTGAGTGACTGAACTGATACTTATGAGCTAAGGATGGTTTTTATACTTTTAAATGGTTGGAGAAAATATTTCCCCAAAGCTGAATATTTCATGACCTGTGAAAATTATATGAACAATATCTAAAATTCAGAGTCTGTTAATAGAGTTTTATTGGTACACATCCATGCTCATTTGTTTATATATTGTCTCTGGCTGCTTTTCTGCTACAACTGCAAACTTGAGTAGTTTTAACAGGAACAACAGAGCCTACAAAGTCTACAATTCTTACTCTTTGGCATTTTAGTTTTTTAAAAGGCTTGCCAGTTTCTGCAATATGACAAAGAATTTATACAAAAAGATACAAGAACAAGGGGAATAACATAGATCAGTAATAGAGAACCACCTAAGAGAGGAATGCCAAAGGCTTGTCTTATTTTTTTGTTTGCTTTGTGTTGGAGATTACGAGTGAAATGACACAAAACAAGACACACACACACAAGAGACAGACGATACACACACTCCAGCCGGAGGAACAGAACTGCGCAAACTATTTGCGCTTTATTATTATAAAGCCCCCCTAGGCAGAATTCCAGACTGCATGAATAAACCTTTTCAGTACAGCGCAGGTACATACATGTTATCGTATAGCAAGAGGGAGTGAAATTCTGGCCTACTGCAGAGTCTGTCCAGAGCCCTTATCACAAGAAGGAAATGTTCCCTTGTTTGCAAGGGACCATTAGTCTCAAGGCTGTGTCCATCTCCTTGGCAGAACATCTTGTTTGTAAGCAGCACATCTCCACTTTCCCTATTGTGGCCGCATTAACCCTTCAGTTTGGGGTTTTGCTTTTTTTTGAAGTCTTAGTTGCCCAAAGATAGCACATGTGCCCCCAGCATTGGAAGTGTGCAGGGAAGTTCTGTTTGTTTTGTTTTTGTCATTTTCTTGGGATACAGAGTAAGGTGGAAACACATCAAGAGCAGTTTCAGGTGTCAAAGAAAAGTGAGTCACATCAGGTCTACATGCCCCAGCAAATGGCCCTCCATATTATCATCTTTACCATATATGCCTAGAGCTGGCAACATCTAACACAAATAAGATCTTCCCAGAACTGTTAGTCATTACCTCTTACCCTCCTTGTAAGAACAACAGCTATAACCCTTGTATTTGCTCAACTCAAATATGGACCTGAGTCATTTGTTACTTTAGAACTCTGCAACATCAGAACCACCTCTTGGGATTATGTCTCTGCAACCTTCTCGGGTCCTGGAGGCATAGGTGGAAGGATTAGTTGAAGAACAGGGAACAAATACTGAATGTGTACCATGCACCAAGCCATGTGCTAGGCACTGTATACACGGCATCGCTAATGTTCACTATATGTCATAAAGTAGCTATATCATCCTGAGTTTTCAGATGAGGAAATCAAAGTTCACATGGCTGAAATAACTTGCCCAAAGTTACACAGTATCATGACAAAAACAGGATTTACACTAAAAGCCCTTATATTTAGCAAAGCTCTTCAGAAAAGAACCAGCTATGACAAGGCTTTGAGTAAGGGTGAAAAGGAATAACATGTAGCATTTCATATGATGGGCTGTGACTGGCTTTGTGTGCGTGCACACATCTGTGACTATGTCTCTCTGTTTGGAGCAGAGGGACAGGAATAAAGGAGTGAAAGAAGAAATAAAAGAAACATGAAACCTACTATGAAATGTTTCTCTCTGCCATATCAATCTAATATTTCAGAAATACAAAGCTTTGAATAAACATTGTGTTTCCTACAAGTCATACTCTGAAGAGTTTGACTGAAACTGAGTTACACTTGTGATATGTGATTAATGATTACTGAATATTTAGAATTTAGTAGGTTCTAATTTTCTTTAACATTAAACTCTTGGGACCACAAACTTTTGCTTGATAGCTTATTTAAATGTAAAATCAAGTTCTCCTTAGACTTATAGGGAAAAAGTAGGCAAACATATCCTAAAAAAGAAGAGTGCCCTAAACATTCATATTTTTCCTTTATTTTCTATTAACTGCTGGAGAGAGTTAAGATAAGATATGGTAGTTAGATACACTGAAATATAACAAGTTTCCTTCTTATTATTCATAAGGAAGCTAGAATTATTTAATTCATTCATTACATATCAATTATTTATTGCATTCCTGTCTCAGGCAGTAAAAATCCTGTCTGCAAAGCAGGAAACCTGGGTTTGATCCATGGTTCAGGAAGATCCCCTGGAGAAAGAAATGGCAACCAACTCCAGTATTCTTGCCCAGGAAATCCCATAGACAGAGGAGCCTGGTGGGCTACAGTCCATGGGGTCCTAAAAGAGTCAGACACGACTTAGTAATGAAAAAACAATAAGGCTAAGAGTATAGAAGTAAAAAAGACAACGACCCTGGCGATATGGAGATGATGGTATATATTTACTCCTTTCTTTCTTTCCAACAGGAAAAGTAACAAGAAATCCTTCAACACATTATGAACTCTACAGATAAAGAGAATATCTTTAAAATAGCTAGAGAAGAGAAAAAAACATATTACAAAGGAATGATGATTAGAATAACAGTTGACTTCCATTAGAAATAACAAAAGCTAGAAGCCAGTGAAATTATATCTTTAAAGTTCCAAGAAAATATCTATCTAAAATCATGTATCCAGAGAAACCATTGTTTATGAGTAAGGGTGAAATAAAAAATGTTCAGTATAATAAAAACTGACATAATTTACCATTAATAGATTTTCACTAAAGGATCTTCTAAAGAAGAGGTAAAGTAATTCCCTAGCGGTCCAGTAGTTAGGACATTGCGCTTTCACTGCTATGGTCTGCAGTTCACTCCCTGGTCAGGAAAACTAAGATCCCCAAAGCTGAGTCACATGACCAAAAGAAAGAAAGAAAAAGAGGAAGTAAAGTAGATCTAAGATATAAAAAGGAATGGTAACAAATGGAATTGGTAAAACACATAGCTAAATCTAAACAAATGTTGATGTAAAACAAACATGATATCTAAAATGTTGAACTGAAAATAAATGTTTCTAAAACATAGGACAAAAAGTATATATAAGCCTGGGTGAAGACAGTTGGAGTTTAAGAATGTCAAATTCCTTTTGTTGATTAGAAGAAGGGTAAAACTAATGATTTGTGAAATTAAATATGAATGGTGTAATTTCTAGGGTAACCACTAAAATAAAAACTCATATCTATAGTAGTAGAAAGGATAAAATGGAATGAGAAAAATATAGTACTTCCATCAATTTATAGATAATATAAATAAAATCAAATATTACAGTAATTACAATGGACTAAACTCTATACTTTAAGAAAAATACTGTCAAGTTGAACTTAAAAATTATATATATAATATAGATGCATAGCATGTATATATAGCATATATGCATAGCAAATATTTAAATACATATACACACATATAGAGCATATATATGCATATATGCTATATAGTATCCTTGCAAGCATATAGACACAAAAAGGTTGAAAGGCAAATGGTAAGAAAAAAATATACCATGTAAATATTTACCAAAAGAAACTTGATATTACTGTATTAATAGCAGACAAAACAGATCTTAAGGCAAAAGGATTTTTACAAATGAAGGGGGTCACAAACACCTTCAAATCAGTAAAGAACAGATTAACAGCCTACAAGAAAATTGGGCAATGCATAGTTGTATCACAGAAAAGGAACCCCAAATGGTTAATAAACCTATGAAAGGATACTCAACCTCATTAGTAATCAGAAAAATTCAAATAAAAATCATAGTTAAGATATCCATCTGGATCTACCAGTTGAACAACGATCAAAAATTTTCATGATGCCAGGTGTTGGTAAGATTGTAAAGTTTTATAAAATGTTGGTAGAATTTGAATTGGTACAACAATTATAAAACACAATTTAACATCTTAAAAAGCTGAAAATGTTCATACCATTTTGCCCTACAATTTCATTCCTAAGGCGTACTTCCTACAGTAGTTTTCTCAAACATTTTTGACAGATGGTAACTAGACTTATGTTGTACACCAGGAACTAACAGTGTTGGAGGTCAATTAAGAAAATCTCCAAACACATAGAGAAAGAGGTTAGATCTACGCTTATCAGAGATGGAGTGGGAGTTGGAGGGAGGGGGAATTGGAAAGAAAAAAAGTTTTACATCACAATCCAGAAAATAAATACACACACTCACACACAAGGAAGTATATGTAGAATTACATACATATAATTATATGTATACTGACATTTTCTGTTTCCCCTTCTTTTTTTATGTGCTGGCCAGGACCCATCAATGGGTCATGACTCAGTTTTAAAAACTCTACAATAAGGAAACTGCTGTACGTGTTTGTTAGGCTATACGTACAGGAAGGTGATACCAGCATTTTGGGGGTAACATTATAAACTAAAACAACAAAAATGTCCATCAACAAGAAAACAGGCACACTGTAGGATGATGCAACAGTGAAGAGGAATGGAATGATATTCACATAACCATAGATAGAGGGACATCCCAGGTGATCCAGTGGTTAAGACTCTATGCAATGGCACAGGACAGAGGTTCGATCCTTGGTCGGGAAACTGAGATCCCACATGCCATGCTGCACAGCCAAAAAATAAATTAAAAACAGAAAAGCAAACATGGATAGATTTCACACACAAAAAAAATGCTGAGCTAAAAACATCACAAAGAACACATACACTATAATTTCCATTTCTACAGAATTTAAAATTGAAAAATTAGAAAATATATTATTTAGGGATATTTAGGAATAAGAAATGGAAAACAAGAATGGTCTCTTAAACTGAGTGATAAATACATACTCTTTTTACTATTGTTTAAACAGTATATGTAGAGTGTCTTGATATGTGTGATACTTCTACATTTAAAAATCCCTCTAATCTATGTGGGTATTAAGATACTAAACCACAGTGAACAAAGTATTCTAAAAAAGGGAGAAGGCGCTCATATATGATTGCTGCTACTGCTGCTAAGTCACTTCAGTCGTGTCCGACTCTGTGTGACCCCATAGATGGCAGCCCACCAGGCTCCCCCGTCCCTGGGATTCTCCAGGCAAGAACACTGGAGTGGGTTGCCATTTCCTTCTCCAATGCATGAAAGTGAAAAGTGAAAGTGAAGTCGCTCAGTCGTGTCCGACTCTTTGCGACCCTATGGACTGCAGCCTACCAGGCCCCCCCGTCCATGGGATTTTCCAGGCAAGAGTACTGGAGTGGGGTGCCATTGCCTTCTCCACATATATGATTAATAAGTGATTTAAAGTAGCATGTCAAGGTACTCCAAACAGCTTCTTATCATCCTCAAAAGTTCCCTGATAGCTCAGTTGGTGAAGAATTATCCTGCAATGCATGAGACCGTGGTTCAATTCCTGGGTCAGGAAGTTCCCCTGGAAAAGGGATAGGCTACCCACTCCAGTATTCTTGCATGGAGAGTCGAATGGCAGAGGACACTGGTGGGCTATAGTCCATGGAGTCGCAAAGAGTTGGAAATGACTGAGGGACTAAGCATGCACACATCACCCCCAAAATCTGTGGCTCAGTGTGGGATTACTACAATGTGAAATTTCCCTTGCAGCTAGATTATAGAAACCTTAAAAAAAAAAGGAGTGATGTTTAAATGAGTATGTGGCAATTACTAGTACCCATGAGGACCAAAAGATCTCCAGATACACAGGTATAGTTGAACAAGTTGAAATTTTTGTTCATTGCAATGAAGGAAAACATGCCATGAAAAACCATGGGAAGTCTCGAGAAGGCGGTGTTTGAAAGAATTTAATATAGGATTGGGGCTTATGTTGGGTTTCCCTGGTGGCTCAGAGCGTAAAGATTCTGCCTCCAATGCAGGAGACCCAGGTCCAATCTCTCGGTTGGGAAGATCCCCTGGAGAAGGAAATGGCAACCCATTCCAGGATTCTTGCCTGAAGAATCCATGGACAGAGGATCCTGGCAGGCTGTAATCCACAGGGTTGCAAAGAGTCAGACATGACTGAGGGACTTTCACTTTCACTTGGGGTTATGTTAGGTAATCTTAGGGAGATTTCAAGAGAGCAGGGATTTGCTCTAGACTACGTGATGTCAGGGAGCAGGGACAAGGCTATCATTGATAACTTAAGTTTTACCTAAAAGAAGGGTAGTCTAGAAGAAGGCTAAAGCTGTAATTAGTAAGGAAGTAAGAGGAAATTCATATTAACCAAGAAACGGGGATGTGTGATACATTGTGGCTTGACCAGTCACCTTGTCTTCATCTATGCTAAAATAAGATTATGAAGAATTCTTACTGTGTCTCACTTCATCATGGATACACAGTGATCCTGTGGGATGCTGGTACTCTGAGGTCATTTATGTCTACTATGAGAACACCACAGCCCGCCCCAGATCACCTTCTAACAACATCAAGACCTACATGTAAATGTCAGATCAGTTTTCAGATGTCAGGGTCTGTATTTCTCCTTTTCATTACAAAGCACTATGCATTCCCTCTGTACCCTCTCTGTATATGTTCCAACCATTGGTACTATCGTCTTTCAAGTTAGTGACAGGGACTCATATTTCATCTATCTCAGGTCTATTTCATCTGTTTTCAGTCATCACTACCAATTCATCAAAAACAAAAATACCGGATTCCTCCTTAAACATGACAAAGGCTTCCACAAGGACAAATAGCAGCATGAAATGTCACCACATGGCATGAATATAAATAAGATCAGCTCATCAACATCATATCAGAAGTATTTCATTTTGGGGCTCCTGATCATGTTGCTTTTATCTTTGGGGTCCGAGTTCAACTGAGGTGCTAATTAGGAAAACTGATCATTATGGCTGTCTTTGTGTCGGAAAGCAACTGCCTCCGCTAACATAATCATGCGGAATTTTGTAGGTCTCATTAGGATAGCCACATGAACTAACTGGCTGTGTCAGGGTCCCTTTCATTCTGTTTCTATAGAGTTAATTTTAAAAGGAGACCAACAGCAACCAACTTGTTAGAACCAGAAGAGGCTGCAAAAAATGTCAAGGGCTGATCATCCCATTGAAGGAGGTAGGCTCCCTTTATTAGTTTCTGCTGTAATCCTTTTCAGTGCTACAGCAATTAAAGCTCTTTACTTTTACCCATTCCAAGGTAAATGACAACAAAGGTTGTGTTTTCCAACTGATTAGAGAATGAGTCACTTTCTGACTCATCTCATCTCTTAGAGGTCAGGATGGGAATTTCAATTTTATGGTCTATTGAACATAGAGACAGCCCACTGGCACTACAGCATTCTCTCACAACAAATTAAGGGTGTTCACTGCCAGTAGAGTACCATTCATGCTTCCTCTCAAAAACCACCCCATGAATAGCAAACAGGGTACTTCCAACACTGACAGATAATCTCTGAGATCACATAGACTTGTAGCTGAAGAAATAATTGTCTCTGTTTTCAGTTTTTAAAATGAGAAGAGATTCTGTTTCTACTAAGTGAAACACACATCTTGTAAATTTCCAGCTGCCACACAGATGCTACAACTATAAGTTGTTGTCCAAGCTGGTGCTCTGGGACAACCCAGAGGGATGGGGTGGGGAAGGAGGTTGGAGAGGGGTGCAGGATGGTGGGACACATGTACAACCCATGACTGATTCATGTCGATGTATGGCGAAAACCACCACAATATTGTAACTAGCCTCCAATTAAAATAAATAAAATTTTTAAAAAGAGGTATAAGAACCACACATTGAAAGCTGTTTCTTCCTCAGAACATTGTAATGCACAAATATAGAATTTATTCTAGTGATGAGATAATAATGTAATAAACTCCTCCTCCTTAGACTATGAAACCACTGAGGGTAGTCTATGTTTCATCCATCTTTGTATCCTTATCCTCTAGTATTCCAACAGGTTATCAATAATTGTTGTAGTGAGGATGGACAGATGGGTCAAAAGATAGAGCAAGTGGATAGGTGGATAGTTGGGTTTATTAAGTTATTATCACATTAAAAAAAAAGAAGTACAAGTAATTCTGAAGTTCTGTATTGAGGTTTTAACATCCCCTCGGGAAGACACAGACCTTTTATTTTTTTTTTAATTATTTATTCTTATATCCTTCTGACAACAACTTGTCATATCTTTTTGTGACAGCTGGAAATTTACTCTCTTCAGAGGGCAAATATATTTGGCCTGATGTGTGTCCGTGCATATGTGTGCGTGTGTGCACATTAATTCTGAAGAAAACCACATTTGTTCCATAACTTGCTTAAGCCTGAAGTGCTTTAAGTGGGGCCTTTCCATCTATTTACTCATCATTGAGTATTTACCATAGGCATTCTTTTAGGCACTAGAATTACTTCATTGAACACTACAGATAACGGGCCCTGCTCTCATGGTTGTGAAGCTTATATTCTAGTGGAGGAATAAAGATAATAAACAAGAGGAGGAAAGTATATACCATATAAGTATTAAGGGGAAAAAAAACCACACAGGAAGGGATTATGTTAGTTTTGTTAGGTAAGCTAACTTCCATAACAAACAACTTGCAAATTCCAATGACTTACACATTAAAAGCTTCTCTCTATTATATATAACCTAATATGGATCTGACCAGATTGAGGGGAGATTTTTTATGAATTAGACCTGCAATTACCATCTATACTGACTACCAGATGAGCTGACGGCAAAACTTTCAATTAGCAATGCATGAATACACAAACCTCTTGGGTCTTGTATTGAAAAGAGTGTTTCAGTAATTACAACTGACATTTAGAAATTAAAGACAAAATTCCTCTCCCCATACAAAAGCTTGAGGCAACTCCTGATTGATTGAAAGCCTCATGAGTCACAGTCCCTAGTCACTGTTGTGTGAGCAAATGAGGGTTCGGGATGTAGAGAAGAGGTAAACAGAAATGGAATAAAAACTGAAAATGATCAAATATTAGAGATCAAATAAAATAATATGGTATAAGAAATGGAGAAACAGTTACTGAGATATTCCTTATAAGTCTTCAGACTCTGCAATTAGTAGGTCAGTCATTTGTTAAAATCCCTTTTCCTTTCATCACTTGAAATAACAAACCTCACTCTTGGCAGAGTTTGGTGGGAAAAGAACTGGGTGGAAAAACAAACAAATTTTGATATTTATTCAATCCAACTGTACTAACACACATTCTGAACTCTTGGTGTGCTTATTTCTACTATTTATAATACAGAAAATCAATCACCTCTCTTATTTAATTGGTATATATTTTGAGACCTTGTAGGACTATTAGTATTATCCAGGAATAAATGTGATCCCCAAACAGATCCACTCTCTCAAGGACTAAGGCTTCAATTTTGAAATTAGCTTAAACCATGATCTGGTTAAGGTAATCTTGAATATTTACAGGCCCTATCCAATTTCCTTGCTAGAAAAAAAAAGTATATTCTCAATTGATACATACTATTAAACAGAGTCTCACTAAGCTGTATTGTTTTTCAAATATGGTTGACCCCTGAATAACATGGGTATGAAGTGCTCAGGTCCACTCACAAATGAATTTTTACTATCCATGAGTAGGTGAATTTAAGGATATGAAAATAGTTATGGAAAGGGTAACTAAGTAGTAAATCTAAGTGAAATAATGACTATAAAATAAGAATATTTTGTGGGATTAATTATGTTATAGACTGAATGTACCCCTTCCATAATAATTCATATATTGAAATGTAACCCCCAGTGCAATGGTTATTTGGATGGAGTCTTTGGGAAGTGATCACTCCATTTATAAAAAGATTCTCCAGAGACTTCCTTTGTCCCTTCTTCCCTCTTCTGCCAGGTAAGGACACAGTGGGAAGACAGCTGGCTATGAACCAGGAAGCACACCCTCACCAGACAACAAATCTGCCAGAACCCTGATCTCCAGGACTGTGAAAAAGAAATTTCTGTTATTTAAGAGCCACCTAGTCTATGGTATTCTGTTACAGCTGCCTAAATAGACTAAGACAAATCTTACATACATACATACATACATGTATACACACACACACTCAGCTATGTGTATATATGTGTGTGTATAGATATACAAATATTTAAAATATACAATAGCACTAGGAGGGGAGTAAAGGCAATCAAAGTGTTTTTAAGTCCTGATATTGTCTTAGAAGTACCAAAACTACTAATTAATATTATAGTTTAACAAGTCAAGGATGTATGCTGTAATCTCTAGAGTAATCATTAGATGAGTAGTAAAAAATGTATAAATATTAGAGGAGATAAATAGAAAAATATTGCAACAACCTAAATGAAGACAAATGAGTAGAGATAAAAGAACAGAATAGATGGGACCAAAAAAAGAATAAGTAAAAGAGTGGTAAATTTTAAATAAAATATATGGGTTATGTTATTACTACAAATGGGACAAATATCCTAATTAAATGACAACTGTCAGCCTAGATTTAAAATATGCACACACGATAATACTCCACTTATAAGAGACATATGGTAAATATAAGGAAAGAAAAAAGTTGCAAGTAAAGGATAAAGAGGATTCCCCCGGCATATGTCAACCAAAAGAAAGCAACTGAGGCCATACTCATTATAAAGTACCAGTCCATTCTGAAGGAGATCAACCCTGGGATTTCTTTGGAAGGAATGATGCTAAAGCTGAAGCTCCAGTACTTTGGATACCTCATGTGAAGAGTTGACTCATTGGAAAAGACTCTGATACTGGGAGGGATTGGGGGCAGGAGGAGAAGGGGACGACCCAGGATGAGATGGCTGGATGGCATCACTGACTCGATGGACGTGAGTCTGAGTGAACTCCGGGAGATGGTGATGGGCAGGGAGGCCTGGCGTGCTGCGATTCATGGGGTCGCAAAGAGTCGGACACGACTGAGCGACTGAACTGAACTGAAAAGGAAAAAATCATAACTAGAGATAAGAAGAGAGTTTTCTTAATTAT
Source organism: Ovis canadensis (assembly GCF_042477335.2). Lineage (NCBI taxonomy): Eukaryota > Metazoa > Chordata > Mammalia > Artiodactyla > Bovidae > Ovis > Ovis canadensis. The sequence goes on along the minus strand of NC_091727.1, from coordinate 38,811,559 downwards.
AAAGGTTTCTGTACAACTATAAAATCTCACAATTCCAAATACTTAAGCAATCAAGACTCTAAATTCAACATATGCAAAACATGTAAGAATTAAAGATATTAAAATTTAAAAAATAAAAAGCTAAAAAAAAGCATTATTAGTGTACCAACAAGATGAATTATGACAATAAGAAATACTTACATTATTTATTAAAGAAAAATTTAATAAAGAAAAAAATAATAAAAAAAACAAATATTATCAAGCTAAAAAGGAAAATAGAAAATCCACAATCATTATTGAGAGAGATTAGTATATATTTCCCTCAATATCACATAGAATATATAGATTAAAAAACTCAGTAGAGATATGGAAGATTTTGACAACACAATGAACAAATATCATTAAAAGACAAAACTAAGATATTCAGATCAATACGGTAGAATTCATTTTTTCAAGGAAATTGGAACATTTAACAAAATTGAAGATTTTCTGGGCTGAATTTCAAAGAATGAAATTATATAGAGTATGTTCTCTGACCAAAGTGAAAGAAAGCTAATTTCAATATCAAAAAGATATCAAAAATCCCCATGAAATTAGATATCAAAAGACAATTGTAAATAACTCGTAGTTGGGAAAAAAAAGGTGATGGAAATTAGAAAACAGAATGAAACCAATATCATAAAAAATAATGGATATGAAAATGTGTGAGATGCAGCTAAAGCAGTACAAATAGGGAAATTCATAGCCTTAAATGTATATGTTAGAAAAGAACAAAGGATGGAAAAATGAAGTCTCTAAACATATGAATCAAAACACTATTAATGAAAAATTCTAAAAAAGTAAAAGAAAGAATAATAAATGAATAAAATTGAAACCAAATATGCAATACAGAAAGAAAAAAAGATGTCAAGTGTTAGAAAAGAAGACACACTTGTGCAAAAATAAAATTTGAATGGTGCCACAGGAATAATTTTAATTAATAAATGGGTTTAACAAGATTTCCAAATATAAAGTTAGACTACCCAAATCAACTGCATTTCTCCATATCAATAACAATTAGAAAATTAAAAAAAATTTAAGGATACTGTTTATAATAACACAATGATCAAATACTTGGATTAAATCTAATGATATATAAGATATATCAGGAAAATAATTATATGAAATATTACTAAAAGAAATTAAAGGTAAACTAATGAAAGGGCACATAGTGTTTGTGGATCAATAGACTAAATACTGAAAGACATCAATTCTCTCCATAACTCTCTGTAGATGTAATGTAGTCCCTATAAAAACGCTAGTAGGACCTGTTTTGTGGAAAGGTGATTCTAAATGTATTTGAAAATACCAGGGACCAATAATAGCCAGGGCATTTTGAACAAAATCAGCAAAGTGGCAAGCCTACCGGATATAAAATTTTATAAAGCTACATTGAATTAAAATAATGTATCATTGGTACATTACACATGTAATAGAGTAGTCAGAAATGAAACTTGATTTGTGAAGGTGACACTGTAGAGAAATGGAAAAAAATGGTCCTTTCAATAAATGTTGCTGGGTCAAATGGATATTCATATTAAAATATAAAAATGAATCTGTAACTCATAGCACATGCAAAAATCAGTTCCAAATAGATTGTAAGTCTAAAAAGGTAATACAATAACACTTACAGGAGATCACATGGGAGAATATTTTCATCAGCTTTTACAAGAAGCTTTTTTTTTTTCTGTTAGGATACAGAAAGAAAAAATCCACTAATCTCATACAGGAAAAGATGAACAAATTGAGTTACTAAAAAATTAGAGATTTCTGTTCTTCAATACACCACTGAGAGAATGAAAAAATATCTGAAACACAAGGAACCAACATGGTTTGTACACAGAATATATAAAGAATTCCTTCACACTAGTCAGTAAAAGGCTGATAACCTAACAGAAAAAGGCAAGAGACCTGAACCAGCACTTCACAGAAAAGGATGTTCAAATGGTCAGTCAACATATGAAGATATCCTCATTCTCATTGGTAACAAAGAAAAATGCAATTAATCCACTACACACCCAACAAAATTATAAAAATGGAAAAACCAAAAACACTGTTGTAAAAATATAAAGTAACCAACACTCATACCTTGCTAGTGAAAGAATAACTTAGCACAACCACTTTGGAAAACAATTGGCATCGTGGGGCTTCCCAGGTGGCACAGTGGTAAAGAATCCACCTGCTAAGGTAGGAGACATGGGTTTGATCCCTGATCTGGGAAAATCCCCTGGATGAGGAACTGGTAACCCACTCCAGTATTCTTCCCTGGGAAATCCCATGCACGGAGGAGCCTGGAGGGCTATAGTCCATAGGGTCACAAAGAGTCAGACATAACTTAGCTACTAAACAACAACTGATATGAAACACATGCATAAATTCTATGACCCAGCAACTTTACTATGTACATATTCAATGGAAATACATACACAAATGTACCAAGAAACATGCGCAAGAATATTTATAACAACACTATTTTTAAGAGGTGAAAGCTAGAAACATCCCAAATATACATCAATGATAGAATGGTATATGAATCCTTATATAGTTATAAATAGAGCATTAACAAAACACTATAGTGAAAATGAGTGAAATGAGTATAAAAGTGAAAATGAGTAGACATCTGCCAAATGCAACAAAAATAGATGTCTCACAAACATAATGTTGACCAAAAGTAGTTATGAAGAAAAACACACACCCTGTATGAGTCAATTTAAAGTATAAAAATTTTGAATTTTTTAATATTTTAAGTATAAAATCAACAATTTAAACAATTAAAATCAATTTAAAGTATAAAAAAGTCAAAGTTAACTTATGGTGTCAGCTGGATAATATTTATATTTGGAGAATAAGAAGGGACTAGTGATTGGGAGGAGGAAGAAGAAAAGCTTCTGAGGTGTCAGTAGCATTTCTATTTCATTGCCTGAATGGTAGTTACACAGAAACTGTGATAATTTGCAAAGCTGTACCTCAGTGCTTCTCAAAGACATTTGCTCTTTACAGGACATGTGGTAATGTTGGCAGGAATCTGTCATTGTCACCACTGAAAAGGGGAGGAGTGCTACTGGTGTCTACTGGGTAGAAGCCATGAACACTGCTAAACATCTTATAGTACATAGGACAGCCCCTCCCTCCCCCACAAAGAACCATATTGCCAATTTCAGTGATGCTGAAATCGAGAAACCCTGTTGTACACTTGTCATTTGTGTCCTTTTGTGTAAGTTCAGTTCAGTTCAGTCGCTCAGTCATGTCCGACTCTTTTCGACCCCATGAATCGCAGCACGCCAGGCCTCCCTGTCCATCATCAACTCTAGTTAAAAACAAAAGCCATGTGTACTATGTTTTCATTTAAAAAAAAGGAGGGGTACTAGTCTCTTTCCAAGTTTTCCTCTTCTGATTTATTGTCCTCTAGTGGTCACTAAGAGTAGAGAGGGATAAATGCTCCTGCAAAATTATATAGAGGCAAAACTATAACTGAGGAAATTCTGTCCATTATTTCCTCTGTAAGTCATTATTTGACTATACCGTAAGTAATAGTCATTCAGTCATGTTTGACTCTTTGCAATCCCATGGACTATAGCCCACCAGGCTCCTCTGTCCATGGGATTCTCCAGGCAAGAATACTGCAGTGGGTTGCCATTTCCTTCTCCAATTTGGCAATACTGGAAGAGCCTTTATATCCAACTCTGAAATGTGAAGTAAAGGGGAGCAGAGTTGGAAAGACCCATTATTTCACACTGAGAAAAACTTTCTATGAAGACTTCAGGGTCTAAAAGAGCGACTTTTACATTATGTACTTGAGTCACAGATACATCATGTTCCTTTCAAGTAGAAAGCAAAGTGCATTACTGATACTTTTTCTGTACACATATATGGAGAAATATCCCAAGTAAACAATTTGATTTCATGGGAAAGACAGGAAGATATCCTGAATTATTTTTGCACCTTGATTTGCAGATTATTAAACCCAGTTGCCAGCAGATTTGGAAAACTCAGCAGTGGCCACAGGACTGGAAAAGGTCAGTTTTCATTCCAATCCCAAAGAAAGGCAATGCCAAAGAATGCTCAAACTACCACACAATGGCACTCATCTCACATGCTAGTAAAGTAATGCTCAAAATTCTCCAAGCCAGGCTTCAGCAATATGTGAACCGTGAACTTCCAGATGTTCAAGCTGGTTTTAGAAAAGGTAGAAGAACCAGAGATCAAATTGCCAACATCTGCTGGATCATCAAAAAAGCAAGAGAGTTCCAGAAAAATACATCTATTTCTGCTTTACTGACTATGCCAAAGCCTTTGACTGAGTGGATCATAATAAACTGTGGAAAATTCTGAAAGAGATGGGAATACCAGACCACCTGACCTGCCTCTTGAGAAACCTGTACGCAGGTCAGGAAGCAACAGTTAGAACTGGACATGGAACAACAGACTGGTTCCAAATAGGAAAAGAAGTACGTCAAGGCTGTAATATTGTCACCCTGCTTATTTAACTTCTATGCAGAGTACATCATGAGAAATGCTGAACTGGAGGAAACACAAGCTGGAATCAAGATTGCAGGGAGAAATATCAATAACCTCAGATATGCAGATGACACCACCCTTATGGCAGAAAATGAAGAGGAACTAAAAAGCCTTTTGATGAAAGTGAAAGAGGAGAGTGAAAAAGTTGGCTTAAAGCTCAACATTCAGAAAACGAAGATCATGGCATCTGGATGGGGAAACAGTGGAAATAGTAGCTGACTTTATTTTGGGGGGCTCCAAAATCACTGCAGATGGTGACTGCAGCCATGAAATTAAAAGACGCTTACTCCTTGGAGGGAAAGTCATAATCAATCTAGATAGCATATTAAAAAGCAAAGACATTATTTTGCCACCAAAGGTCCATCTAGTCAAGGCTATGGTTTTTCCAGTGGTCATGTATGGATATGAGAGTTGGACTGTGAAGAAAGCTGAGCACCGAAGAATTGATGCTTTTGAACTGTGGTGTTGGAGAAGACTCTTGAGAGTCCCTTGGACTGCAAGGAGATCCAATCAGTCCATCCTAAAGGAGATCAGTCCTGGGTGTTCATTGGAAGGACTGATTCTAAAGCTGAAACTCCAATACTTTGGCCACCTCATGTGAAGAGTTGACTCATTGGAAAAGACCCTGATGCTGGGAGGGATTGGGGGCAGGAGGAGAAGGGGACGACAGAGGATGAGATGGCTGGATGGCATCACCGATTTGATGGACATGAGTCTGAGTGAACTCCAGGAGTTGGTGATGGACAGGGAGGCCTGGCGTGCTGTGCTTCATGGGGGTCACAAAGAGTCAACATGACTGAGCAACTGAACTGAACTGAAACCCAGTTTTGGACTTCTCAGGCTGCACTAGTGGTAAAGAACCAGCCTGCCAATGCAGAAGATGCAGGTTCAATCCCTGGGTTGGGAAGATCCCCTGGAGGAGGGCACGGCAACCCACTTCAGTATTCTTACCTGGAAAATTCCATGGGGAAAATCCTGGAAAATTCCCAAAATTCCATGGAACAGGACTGAGCACACACACCCTAAGAAGCTGGGTGGAGCCAAGTGTGGCTCTAAGAAAGCCTGAAGGTGGTGTTCAGATGTGGGAAGAGACCACGTTCTGTGAGGCTTCCAACCATACAATGTTTCTGTGTCTTAGACACACACAGATACACTTTACACCCTGCCAAAGCACTACTGAACTTCTAGTGTGGCTATACTTTCAGTGCTATTCTCTATCGCTACCTTTTATGTATTCTTCCTCCTTGCTTTCCCCATTCCCCAACTCTTCAGTCATCAAAGCTGACTTTGCACACAAAGGCAAGAAACTCACGCGACTCTCGCACAGATGGTGCACCGCCAGCTGCCATCAAGGCCTGAGACCCGGCACTGGCTGCACACTCTGAGGGAGCAGGCCTGGCACGGGTCTCCCCGATCGAATATCAAGCCCAGGTTTCTCTGACAGTGGGCACAGACCCTTGTGGTCTCTTGTTGAGTCTTCCCACTTCTGCGTTTCGCTTCCAGGAGTTCATTCTTCAGCTTCCTGGAAGGAGAGGGAAAAAAAATCACTTACAAAAGAGAAGCAGAGCTATCTTTATATAAGGGATGTGTTCACTGGGGAGACTATTTGAAAGGATCAAGGAGTTACATTCAAGTGACTTTCAAAAATCCATAATTTCTTCCTCCAGAATCAATAATCCTTTGATCTCATTAGTGGAAAAATATAACGGTTGCGTCTTACTCTCGGATTTTGGAATCTTATCCAGGCACTTCTATTTGCTATTAGTATTTATTTACATTCTACTCTACCTTTTCCAGGGTGTCTTTGATACCATAACAAGGGAGCACAACCCCAGCCTACAGGCATGTACAATGCTATGTTGTCTCCTTGCCTAGATATGAGGCAAGAGGGTGAAATCAAACTTGGCAACATGGGTGTTTTCTTTAAGTCAGGGGTCCCCAACCTCCAGGATCTACTTCTTGATTATCTGAGGTACAGCTGATATAATAATAATTGAATTAAGTGCACAATGGGCTTTCCTGATGGCTCAGATGGTAAAGAATCTGCCTGCAATGCAGGAGACCTGGGTTCCATCCCTGGGTTGGGAAGATCCCCTGGAGAAGGGTACAGCAACCCACTCCAGTATTTTTACCTGGAGAATTCCATGGACAGAGGAGACTGGCAGACTGTCCATGGGGTCACACAGAGTCGGAAATAACTGAGTGACTGACACTTTCACTTTAAGTGCACAATAAATGTAATATACTGGAATCATCCCCAAACCACCCCACACCAGGTCCATGTAAAAACTGTCTTCCAAGAAACTAGTCCCTGATGCCAAAAAGGTTTGGGATTGCTGCCTTAAATGAGCCAATGTGAACTTTGCTACAAAGACATTGCCCATCATTGAAGATCAAATAATTGCCACTGACCCATGGGCTTTGCTGTTAGATATACATTTGTTTGAATCCTGGGTCCATTATGAATTACCTATTCAAATGTAAACAATGATTTACCCATTCAACTTCAGTCTCTTTGTTTCAAAAACAGGAGTAATAATATTCCAACGTGACCATTTTTAAGACTAAGTAAGACAATATATGGGAAGATACCAGCTTGTTTCCTGCCACACAAGTACTAAATAAATGCTATTTCTATGTCCCTCCTTTTACTATATGATGTGATCTATTTACATACACTTTAGAAAATAGCTATTCAAAAGGAATACTACTCAGTCATTAAAAAGGATAATGCTGTTTGTAGCAACATGGATGGACCTAGAGATTATATTGAGTTAAATAAGTCAGAAAGAAAAAGACAAATACCGCTTAAAGGTGGAATCTAAAATATGATGCAAATGAATTTACTTACGAAACCAAAACAAACTCACAGACACAGAAAACAAACAGATGGTTACCAAAAGGAAAAGGGCATGGGGGAGGGATAAATTAGGAGTTTGGTGTTAGCAGAGAGAATCTATTATATATAAAATAAACAACAAGGTCCTACTATACAGCACAGGGAACGATATTCAATATCCTATAATAATCTGTAATTGAAAAGAAAACAAAGTTCTCCCTTTCTTGTCCAATTGAGCAAAAATGACAAGAACACACATGTTTTCTACTCCCTGATTTAGAACTTACAAAGCATCCTTATGTCTTTTTTTCTCATGAACAACTAGCTCCTAAAATTGAGTGTAAGAAAAGCTCCACACAATTTACTTTTGAAAACCTGTAAAAGCTACAACTTTTAAAATGAGATGAATTCTCATTTGAAAACTCCAACTGTATTATTTGGAAAATAACAACAGACCTTTCCAGGTGGAGCAGTGGTAAAGAACCCGCCTGACAATGCAGGAAACTCAAGAAGACACAGGTTTGAACCCTGGGTCGGGAAGATACGCTAGAACAGGAAATGGCAACCCACTCTGGTATTCTTGCTGGGAAAATCCCATGGACAGAGGAGCCTGGCAGTACAAGGGGTTTCAAAGAGTCAGATATGACTGAGCGCACACGTGCGTGCACGCACACACACACACCTTTAAACACCTCAGGGCACATGAGAAATCAAACACTGCCTAGTCACAATCTGTAACAATTCATGTAACAATCATAAAGAATAAATGACCAAAATGAGGGAAATAAAGAATAATCGTAGACTGCAGCCCTATCCCAGTAGGATAGTGGGCCAAAGAATAAGAAATTGAGAACATGGGGTATTCCAGGATACTCCAGAGACAAAAAAAAAAATAAATTTTATGATCAGGTGCCTGAAGTTTAACTACTTGGTTGCTCCTTAAACTAGAGCTTGAGACCATTTGGAGAAAGTATGGCCATAAAGTCAAATATTTAGATTGCATTTTTCTTTGTGTTCTATTCATAGGCCTTCATTTAGCAATCAGCGTTCACTTAGCTCCCAGTTCCAAAGTCTGAAAAGATGTGGGCCACCACAGGAAGGACACAGAGGACCAAGAATTTCTAGGTCCAAACACACCAGTTGGGAATTCCTAAGACAACCAGCATTAACTGTCCCACATATTCTCAGAGGAACCTCTGAGACTGTGGGGAAAGCTGGGAAGAATTCCATAGGCAGCACAAAATATTAAGCATGTTGACTGAAAAAAACGGATAACCTAAAAATTGAGAATTGTTTTATTTGGCAGACTTGCTGAGGACTGAAGCCTGGGAGGCCACCCCTCAGCTATAGCTCTGAGGGACTGCTCAGAAGAAGAAAGAGAGGAGCCAGGATACATAGGAGTTTTGCAACAAGGAGTAGGAACATCAAAAATTACCGACAAGTAAAGAAAACCAACCAGAAGCTCAAGATAATGAATATAGCCCTTTTCTGTATATGGGAAGGGGCAAGAGTCTGGGCTCATGGAAATTATTCCTTTGATTTGCAACTCAGTTATTTAGGGCTAGTATCCTGTTCTTTCCCATCCTGAGTCCCCTCAGGGTGGCTGCAGTGACTTGATGGTTGCAACATCCCTTTGTTTGTTGATATGGCAGGCAACCTTTTTCACTCACAAGCAGCTTACAGATTTTTCAAATCTTTGAGAAACTGACCTAATTCAATCATTAGTGGGTTGCCATTTCTTTCTCCAGGCGATCTTCCCAACCCAGGGATCAAACCCATGGCTTCTGCACTGGCAGGTGAATTCTTTACCGCTAAGCTACCAGGGATACCCAATTCAATCATACCTAGGATAATTTCACCTTAAATGGACACAAGCATTTCTCAAGAAGAGGAGAAAGGGTAATGACAGAGTAAAGGGTAAAGGGACAGTAGTTGTAGTCAGGAAAACAAACTGTGCAACTGGTGACATTGTATGAAGGAGAAAGGGAACTACAGGGAGCTAGAAGAGAGGAATAGGACGGACGATTTCTCTTTCCTCTGCTTCACTGGCTGCCACTCACAAAGCAAGGTCAATCTCATTTGGCTCCTGCACTCCTGGCCCAGTCTCAGGAAGGTATCTGAAGAAGATGGGTTTCTGGGCTATAAGCACAGAATCTGTTCATCTTTCTTATGCACATAAGCTAGAAATGTTTCTGGTTTCAAATAACAGGCTTAAATATTTGGTGTAATTTTTCTCCCACAAGGGTTTCCCTTGTGGCTCAGAACGGTAAAGAATCTGTCTGCAGTGCAGAAGGCCTGGGTTTGATCACTGGGTCAGGAAGATCCCCTGGAGAAAGGAATGGCTACCTACTCCAGTATTCTTGCCTAGAGAATTCCATGGACAGAGGAGCCTGGCAGGCTACAGTCCATAGGGTGGCAAAGAGTAGGACACAACTGAATGATTAACACTTTCACTTTATTCCCCACATACAAGAAATCCAGAATTGGGCACTTGCTTGTATTAGTTCAACTGAAAAGTCAGGTCATTAAAGAATCATTTCATTCTGATGATCCCCTATCTTCAAAGTATGGCTCATCATTCTTATGCAAAATGGTTAGGCAGCTTCAGTAGTGCATCAGTAGCGTTTAAGGCAGGAAGAATAGGGAGGGAGTGTCTGTTATACCTGTATCTTACAGTTATACCTGTATATATCTAAACAGAAAAGCAAAAGTTGATGCAGAAGTCCTCCAATGAAGAAGGACTTCCCTTAGGGACTTCCCTTACTTGACCAGACAGTGTCACAGCATCACCATTAGCTGCAAGGGAGGCTGGGTAGGTGGAACAAGTTGGAACTGTAGATACCGCCCTCTTGACATTAGATGTGGTCAAGTGACTCCCGCTGGTGCATGAACTGTGATATGTGACTTCAGGTAAAAGCTTTAAGAGCAAATCACCAGGTTACCACAAACCCTCTTCTTTGCATGAAGAATGGCAATGTCCCAAATAGTGTCTGCCCTGTAAGTTTGAGTCCTGGTCTGAAGATGCCATGAAGTAGAGACCTTAGCCACTCAGTTATGGACATGGAACATCAGAGAGAAATAAACCTTCATTATTTTAAACCAGTAAGAATTTGGAACTGTTCTTAGAGCATCATTTAGCCTACCCTGAATGATAAACATACAGCCTAGGAACTTCCCTGGTGGTGCAGTGGGTAAGGAATCTGCCTGCCAATGCAGGAGAGACGGGTTCGAACCCTGGTCCATGAAGATTCCACACGCCACGTAGCAACTAAGCCTGTGTGCACAATCACTGAAGCTTGTACACTCCAGGCCCCTTCAACAGCAACTACTGAGCCCTGAGAGCTGCAACTAGAGAGCAGCCCCCACTGGCCACAACTAGAGAAAGCCCACACAAATGCAAGGAATACTCGGCACAGACAAAAGTAAATAAATAAATAATTTTTAAAAAATAAGCCTAGTTTCTTCATCTGGCTGGCTTTCATATATTCTTTTCTTTCAGCTTTACTGCTGGTTACCTAGAGTGGCTTTCTCTGATTACCAAATCTACTGCAGATTCCCATCTTATTCTCATTCAGAGAACTGTGTTCTTTCTCTTCACAGAACTTACCATATTTCTTGATTGTACTTTTTTTTTTTTTTTAACTGGTTTCATGTTTGTCTCGCAAACTCCTCTGTAATTTCCATGAGGGCAAGGCTGCATCTGTTTTGTTCCGTTTTTCATTTTATCGCATCTAAGCAGTGCCAGGAACATAATAGCTTTCATTTAATTGAATGAAAAAAAGAGAGCATAAGCAAAAGCTGGTGAGTGACAGAGAAAGAAGACAGGAAGAAGGGAAAAAGGAAGGGAATAGGGCGGGAGGGAGGAAATCTCAGCCATACTAGGTATTACTGGGCATTCCACTTAATCTCTCCAGGTCTCAGTACTTCAACTTCAAAATGAAGATACTGATTCCTTTCCTATCTTCCTCAAGGGTGGTTGTGAGAGCCAGAGGCAATTAAGTATGGTAATATGTTTGGGGAATTATAGAGGACTTTACAATGTGAAGCCATTGTTATAAAAAAAAAAAAGAGAATGCAAAGAGAAAAATGTACAATGTTAGATTTCCTGAGAACAAAATCAAAATTGGCTAAAACTGATATCAGACACATTGAAAAAGTAATGCAAGCCTGGGGAAACAACAGTAAGGATTTCTAGAACTTTTCCATCTTCCTTAACCTTGTTTGTACACTTTTGATCAGAAAGAAAAACTATTTTGATTCATTAAAATATTAAAATTCTCACCATTTCTTCTCTTTGTTCTTATTTGGAAACAAAAACAAAGAGTACTGGATAGGTATAAAAAATGTGTAGTAGACATAAATATGGACCCAAATCAACCGTTGAAAAGTAATGAAGATACAAAGAAAAAATGTTATGAAAAAGATATTTCCAAGACATAAAAAAGAATAATGTCATTTGCAGCAACATGGATGGGTCTTATCCCTACTGATTGTCATACTAAGTGAAGTCAGACAAATACTATATATCCCTTACATGTGGAATCATAAAAAAATGATACAAGTGAATTTATTTACAAAACAGAAATAGACTGATCAACATAGAAAACAATCTCATGGCTACCAAAGGGGAAAGTAGGGGTAGGGGGAGATAACTTAGAACTTCAGATTAACAGACAGTCACTATAATATATAGAAAATAAACAAGGGCCAACTGAATAGCATAGCATATATTCAGATTATCTTATAATAACCTATAGTGGAAAAGAATCTGAAAAAGAGTAGATATACATTATACATATATACCTGAATCACTTTGCTATTAATAAATGGAATACTGCCTGCCATATCAGTAAACAAATGTCGTCACAGTCATCAGTGATTGTAGCCACCACAGAAGGTGAGCAGGTATACACTGTATACTTGAAAGTAACACATTATGTATCAGCTACACTTCCTTTTTTTTTAACAGAAAAAAGGAAAAAAAGCTGTTGAAGACATTTAATTCCAGCTAAGGCCAATTCTTCACTTAAGATAAACTCAGGGTGCCTTTATATTTTAAAAACATCAGTTCATTAAAAAGAATACATTTGAATCAGTTCTAATGAGGTGGATGAAACTGGAGCCTATTATACAGAGTGAAGTAAGCCAGATAGAAAAACACCAATACAGTATACTAATGCATATATATGGAATGTAGAAGGATGGTAACGATAACCCTGTATGCGAGACAGCAAAAGAGACACAGATGTATAAAACAATCTTTTTGACTCTGTGGAAGAGGGCAAGGGTGGGATGGTTTGGGAGAATGGCATTGAAACATGTATATTATCATATGTGAAATGAATTGCCAGTCCAGGTTCAATGCATGATACAGGATGCTCGGGGCTGGTGCACTGGGATGATGCAGAAGGATGGTATGAGGAGGGAGGTGGGAGGGGGGTTCAGGATGGGGAACACATGTACACCTCTGGTGGATTCATGTCAATGTATGGCAAAACCAATACAATATTATAAAGTAATTAGTCTCCAAAATATAAATAAATAAATAAAAAGAAGCAAACTTTAATACAATCAATCAATTAATCAGTTAAAGAATGAATAAATATTTTGAGAATATAAATGACTGGAGGAAATTTGACATTGACTGGATTTTTGATGAATTTAAAGAACTCATATTAAACTTTTTAGATATGATCATGGAACTGTAGTTATGTTTACAAAGAAATATGTTCTGAAAAAATGGTGGATGAAATAACATGTATGTGACGCTCTATAAAAAAAATCCAGTGGAAGGATCCAGTGGGGAAAGATATTGAAGGTATAAGGATGTTCTTAAATCAATAAATGTTGTGCTGGGTGATGGGCATTTTAGGTTCATTTTACTATATTCTTGTGAGTGTTTGAAATTTTCTATAATAAAAAGTAAAACAAAAAAAAGAAGATAAACTCAGGGTGCCTTTGTATTTTAAAAACATCAGTTCATTCTTTAGGTTTGCTTGTTGCTACACAGATAAATATGTGTTAACATGTGAATTGATGACTTATATGTAGTTGAAATCCTAAATATTACAGAGGCCAACAGTCTCAACTGTCGTTGAATGACAATATTTTCATTTCTATATTCCGGTGATATACTGAATTCAATTTATTCTATCCCATAATCAAAACTGTTCAATGCAATACAAAGAGTGCTTGCTTTATCGTGGCATAGACACATTGCTTTCAAATCAGGAACTGTTTTCATTAAAATTCCTGTCACATGTGTGTGTGGTGTTGCTTTTCTTTTGCTACCCTGTTTAGACCCAATTGTGCTAAACACTATTTTGCATCAAATAAGCTAGAAATTCTAGAAGGGAAGCAATTAACTGCCTGGAAGAGGAAGCAATATAAGCTTCATAAAGCTTCTTTGATTCCTTGATGCCTTTCAACAATCTGCAGTTTCATCTAGCAGAGCACATCAAGGCCTGAGAAAAATACTGAGCAAGCGAGAACTATATAGTGGTTCATAGCATAAGGCTCCAAAGTCAGACTCCATGGGTTCAAATCCTGGTCTTGCCCCTTATTTCCCTTGAGACTTTAAAAAAATTACTTAGCCTCTCTGTGTCTCAAGAGGTTTTAAAAAGACTTAACTTCTCGCTGTCTCAAAATATTCCCTCATAGTAATTACAAGCTCATGGGGTTGCTGTGGGCATTAAATAAGATGATGCTGTCATGAGCACAACTATAGTGTAAAGCCCAGCATGGCACATAGTAGTTGTGGAATAGACCATTCCAGTATGCATCTCCTAATATGTGTTCTCCATTTTTCTATTAGTGGAATGTCTAGCTAGGCTCATGGCCACTCAAAGACTGCATTTCCCAGCATGTCTGGCAGTTAGTTTTGCCATGAGACCAAATATTAGCCAATGCGATATGATCAGAAATGATACAAGTAACCTTTAGGTCATGTCCCTAATGGAAAAGGGGTATCCTTGTCCCACGAACCCTTCTTCCCTGCCAGAAGCTAGGGGTCAGTCATCTTAGAAGAAGAGCCAAACTTTCAAGATGGTGGAACTACAAAAGACAAGGCACCTAGATCCATTCAACAATGGAGCCACCATTACAACATCACAAAGCTGCCAACCAATTCAGACTTTCCTGTTTAGTAATGTATTTCCATCTTGTGTAAGTCATAATTAAAATATGTCTCTGTCACCCACAGACAAACCTATCTCTCAACAAATAAAAGAAGAACTCAGCAGATATTAGCTCTTTTTATTATTGTCCACTTGCACAGATGTTGCTACTAGGTTTTGCTTCAGCCTCTGCTGCAGAGCCTACCAGCTAAATCCTTGTCTAGAGCTAGAGTTTCATATTCCTTTAAGAGAACAAAACCACGGTAACTGACAAAATGTACTGTCAAACCAAAAACAATGGGGGGGAAATCACTTGAAATAATAAATGTGGGCAGAATAATGTCACAGCAGCCTGATGCCAATGGCTGCATGCCTCCTGCACTCTGACTTTTTCATTTTGATTGTCGGCCTATGTGTGTGGCATCTATTATTAAAACCTAACCATGACAACACTTAGCCACTATAATGACAGGCACTCTGCTTTAAGTGTCAAGCCCATAAACGTTGACAATGACCCATGAAAAAGACAGTATGATTCCAATTTTTACAGATAAAAAAGTGGAATCTCAGAGAAGAAACATCACAGGACTATTAAGTGGTGCACTCATGATTCAGATCCAGAGTTTTATATTCCCAAATCTGTACTTTTGCTCATCCAAGACTCCCCTCATTGTCTCTCAATTTATTAAAATACTGTGGCTCAGGATGAACACTGGGAATACTAGCAATTGGTATCGCTGTCCCAGCTGTAAAAAGCCAGACTGAACATATTTGAAGTAAAGACTCAAACATGAAGGGTTTCTCCTATCTGCCCACTGAATGATATGTGCCCAAGTTGTCTCTTATCACAGAATCTCTCCTGGCAAACATTCTCCAACAGAGCTGTTTCTCATCAAATACCACTATAAACTTTATTAAGCTTTTGATTAATTTGCAAGTCAATGGCTATTAAAAAGAATCCAGACCATCCAAGAATAAGGGGAAAGTTTCACTCAGAGAGAAAGCTACTTGAGAGAACATAAATAAGGAACAGAATTGAAAGAACCCCTGTCTAGATAAAGAAATCTTGCCATCTGTGTCAATTTACTAGGTTTAGAAACTGTCTCAAGAATTCCCTGCTGATCCAGAGGTTAGGATTCTCTGCTTTCAGTGCTGAGGGCCCAGGTTCAATCACTGGTCAGGGAACTAACATCATGCAAGCTGTACAGTGCAGCCAAACAACAGCAAACAAACTGTCTCAAGGAAAGACAGCACTGTGCAATCTGGGATGACACGAAGCGCTTCCCAGTGGTAGAAACATTTGGCTCATAGGAACATACCAGGAGATCTCACAAAACCATCTGGACAGAGGCAATTATTTATTATCAATAGTCTTAAAATCATAGCAGAAATTGATCTCATATATAATTATCAAACCAAGTCTTCAACCTGGGAACACCTTGCAAAATATCATCAAAATTTCCTGGCCTGACAAGGAACAAGAACGTATGTACTCTAAAAATCTGAAACCCAAAGGATACCCTTTCCTGAGTATCAAAAACAGTAGAAAGATGTTCATCATCACTAATTATAAGAAATGCAAATCAAAACTACAATGAGGTACCACCTCACACCATTAAGAAAAGTCTATAAACAATAAACACTGGAGAGGGTGCAGAGAAAAGGGAAGCCTCTTACACTGTTGGTGGGAATGTAGTTGGTGCAGCCACTATGGAAAACAGTACAGAGATTTCTCAGAAAACTAAAAATAGAATTACCACATGATCCGGTAATCCCACCACTGGACATCTATCTAGACAAAACTGTAACTTGAAAAGATCCATGAACCCCTATATTTGTAGCAGTTTTATTTACAGAGCCAAGACAAGGAAGCAACCTAAATGTCCATCAACAGATGAATGAATAAAGGAGATACAGTACATATATTCAATGGAAACCAGATTATCATATGAAGTGAAGTAAGTCAGAAAGTGAAAGACAAATGTCATATCACTTATATATGGAATCTAAAATATGACAAAAATGAACTTATCTGCAAAACAGCCACACAGCAGTGTGGCTGTGGTCCATGGAGTTGCAAAGAGTTGGACATGACTGGATGACTGAACTGCCTGACTGGCAAAAATACACAGAAGGATTGTATGAAAGTGAAAGTGAAGTCACTCAGTCGTGTCCAACTCTTTGTGACCCGTGGACTATAGCCCACCAAGCTCCTCTGTCCATGGGATTCTCCAGGCAAGAATACTGGAGTGGGTTGCCATTTCCTTCTCCAGGAGATCTTCCCAACCTAGGGATCAAACCCAGGTCTCCCACATTGCAGGCAGATGCTTTAACCTCCGCACCACCAGGGAAGGATTGTATAAGAACATTTAAAATATCATATGTGAAACGAATCGCCAGTCCAGGTTTGATGCATGATACAGGGTGCTTGGGGCTGGTGCACTGGGATGACCCAGAGCAATGGGATGGGGAGGGAGGTGTGAGGGGGGTTCAGGATAGGGAACACAGGTACACTCACGGCGGATTCAAGTCAATGTATGGCAAAACCAACACAATATTATAAAGTAAAATAAATAAATTAATTTTAAAAAACTATCTAAATGACCCATGCAACATCGATAGTGTGATCACTCACATAGAGCCAGATATCCTGGAGTGTGAAGTCAAGTGAGCCTTAGAAAGTATTATTATGAAAAAAGCTAGTGGAAGTGATGGAATTTCAGCAGAGCTACTTAAAATAACATTGTTAAAGTGCTGCAATATGGCAGCAAAGTTGGAAAACTCAGCAATGGCCACAGGAATGGAAAGGGTCAGTTTTCACTCCAATTCCAAAGGATGGCAATGCCAAAGAATGTTTAAACTACTGTACATTTGCACTCATTTCACATGCTAGCAAGGTCATGCTCAAAATGCTCCAAGCTAGGCTTCAACAGTATATGAATATAGAACTTTCAGATGTTCAAGCTGGATGTAGAAAAGGCAGAGGAACCAGAGATCAAAATGCCAACATCTGTTGGATCACAGAAAAAGCCAGGGAATTGTAGAAAAACATCTACTTCTGCTTTATTGCGTATGCAAACGCCTTTGACTGCGTTAGTCAGTTAGTTCAGTCACTCAGTCATGTCAGAATCCTTGCAACCCCATGGAATGCAACATGCCAGGCTTCCCTGTCCATTACCAACTCCTGGAGCTTACCCAAACTCATGTTCATCGAGTCTGTGATACCATCAAACCATCTGATCCTCTGTCGTCCCCTTCTCCTCCTGCCTTTAATCTTTCCCAGCATCAGGGTCTTTTCCAATGAGTCAGTTCTTCGTATCAGGGGGCCAAAGTATTGGAGCTTCAACTTCAGCATCAGTCTTTCCAATGAATATTCAGGACTGATTTCCTTTAGGATTGACTGGTTGGATCTCCCTGTAGCCCAAGGGACTCTCAAGAGAATTGTCCAGCGCCACAGTTCAAAACCATCAATTCTTTGGTGCTCAGCTTTCTTTTTAATTAATTTATTGTATTGGTGTTTTTATTTTTGGCTTACTAACTCTGTAAAATAGGCTCCAGTCTCATCCACCTCATTAGAACTGATTCAAATGTATTCTGTTTAATGGCTGAATAATACTCCATTGTGTATATGTACCAATAGGGACTCTCAAGAGTTTTCTCCAACTTCACAGTTCAAAAGCATCAATTCTTCAGCATTCAGTTTTCTTTATGGTGCAACTATCACAACCATATATGACTACTGGAAAAACCATAGCTTTGACTAGATGGACCTTTGTCAGCAAAGTAATGTCTTTGCTTTTTAATATTCTGCCTAGGTTTGATCATAGCTTTACTTCCAAGAAGCAAGTGTCCTTTAATTTCATGGCTGCAATCACCATCTGCAGTGATTTTGGAGCCCCCCAAAAATAAAGTCTCTCACTGTTTCCATTGTTTCTCCATCTATTTGCTATGGGGTGATGGGAACAGATGCCATGATTATAGTTTGCTGAATGTTGACTTTTAAGAAGCTTTTTCATTCTCCTCTTTCACTTTCATCAGAAGGCTCTTTAGTTTCTCTTCACTTTCTGCCATAAGGGTGGTGTTGGCTGTGTATCTAAGGTTATTGAAATATTTCTCTCAGCAATCTTGATTCCAGCTTGTGCTTCATGCAGTTCGACATTTTGCATGATGTATTCTGCATGTAAGTTAAATAAGCAGGGTGACAATGTACAGCCTTGATGTACTCCTTTCCTGATTTGGAACCAGTCTGTTGTTCCATGTCCAGTTCTAAGTGTTGCTTCTCGACCTGCATACAGATTTTTCAGGAGGCATGTAAGGTAGTCTGGTATTCCCATCTCTTGAAGAATTTTCCACAGTTTGGTGTGATCTATGCAGTCAAAGGCTTTAGCATAGTCAATAAAGCAGAAGTAGATGTTTTTCTGGAATTCTCCTGCTTTTTCAATAATCCAATGGATGTTGGCAATTTGATCTCTGGTATCTCTGCCTTTTCTAAATCCAGCTTGAACATCTGTAAGTTCACGGCTCACATACTGTTGAATCTTGGCTTGGAGCATTCTGAGCATTACTTTGCTAGCGTGTGAGATGAGAGCAATTGTGCAGTAGTTTGAACATTCTTTAGCATTGCCCTTCTTTGAGATTGGAATGAAAACTGACCTTTTCCAGTCCTGTGCTCACTGCTGTGTTTTCCAGATTTGCTGGCATATTGAGGGCAGCACTTTCACAGCATCATCTTTTAGAATTTGAACTATCTCAACTGAAATTCCATTACCTCCATTAGCTTTGCTCATAGTGATGCTTCCTAAAGCCCAATTGACTTCACATTCCAGAATGTCTGGCTCTAGGTGAGTGACCACATCATCATGGTTATCTAGGTCATGAAAATATCGTTTGTATGGTTCTTCTGTGTGTTCTTGCCACCTCTTCTTAATATCTTCTGCTTCTGTTAGGCTCACACCATTTCTGTCCTTTATTATGCCCATCTTTGCATTAAATTTGACTATGTGGATCACAACAAACTGTGAAAAATTCTTAAAGAGATGGGACTACCAGACCACCTTCTTTGCCTCCTGAGAAACCAGTATGCAGTTAAAGAAGCAACAGTTGGAACTGGACATGGATCAATGGACTGCTCCAAATTGGGAAAGGAATACATCAAGGCTGAATATAGTCACCCTGCTTATTTTACTTATATGCAGAGTACATCACGTGAAATGCTGGGCTGGATGAAAAACAAGCTGGAATCAAGATTGCCAGGAGAAATATCAATAACCTAAGACATGCAGATGACACTACCCTAATAGCAAAAAGCAAGAACTAAAGAGCTTCTTGATGGAAGTGAAAGAAGAAGTGAAAAAGCTGGCTTATAACTTAACATTTGAGGGAGAGAACAAGATGGCAGAGGAGCAGGTGGACATGGAGTACATCTCTCTTCACGGATACATCAGGAATACACCTTCAGACACAGAAGTGCATGCAGAACACCAGCTTAGAGTGGACAGGAGTACCTGACCAGCAGAAAAGAATAATATAGACCCATGCAAGACTCAGTAGGACACAGGAACTAGGGGGAAAAACAGGAGTGTTAGCAGCACTGGACCTGCCCTTGGCAGGTGGGGGAACTGAAGCAGGGGTCTGATCCCCACATCAGGGCAACTGTCTGAGTCAGAGGAGAAACATTTAAGGCTGAGAGTGAAACAGCTGATCTGCGGCAGTGTAAGTGGAATGAGAATCAGACACTCCTTGCCACACCCATACATACCCCAAATGGTGCAGTGGCTGGGAGCTGGAGTTTAGGGATTGTGGAGCAATCCCCGGGCAAGGGCTACTGTTAACCTCGAAGAGACAGATTGAGGGGATGTGAGGGAAGAGATTGTAGTGGGAAATGCCTATGGAGGAAAACCCGGCAGCTATGGTAGTAGAATCACACGTAGGGGGTAGAGCTATCACCATAGCCTCTCCCCGACCCCCCCCCCCCCCCCCCCCCCGCTCGACACACCAGCATTAGCAATAGAGAGGCTGGCCCATCAAATGCCTGATGCACTACAGAGTAGGACCCCATCCAGGGTGCCCCTTTAAGTGCCTGATATGCTGATATACAGAGTAGGACCCCAGTTGGGGAGCCCCTCTATGTGCCTGATGCACTGAAAACAGAGAAGGACCCCAGGCAAGGAAGCCCTCTAAGTGCTTGAATGGGCAGAGCTATGGAGAAAGACTCGTCAAAGAGGCCTTCTGATTGCCAACTACAAGAGGCTTAAAAAAAGACTCTGATAGGGCCATAACTACTGCAGCAGAGGCAGCCCATGTCCCTGTACACTTGGTGCTGCCATGGTCCCCACAAGCCAAGCAGCTGTGCCACCTTCACACTCAACACTAGCTGGGGCAGAGCTGCCACAGGCAAAAAAAAAAAAATCTTGCACCTATGCTCACAGGGTCACTTCAGGTAGTGTCCATCTCTTTGTGACCCTGTAGACTGTGGCCTGCCAGGCTTCTCCATCAGGGGCGGGGGTTCTCCAGGCAAGAATCCTGGAGCGTATTGGCCAATACTGGTCACCATACCCTTCAAGAGCACTATATTTCCTGCTGCGCTAGCCACCAACTCCACTGAGTACCTGGTGCTGCCAGAACCCCTGCGACCCAAGCAGATGGACCATCTCCACACCTGGCCCTCAGAGGGGCAAACCCAAGTCCTCCAGGGCAGCCTCAAGAGCAAACCTCAGTGGACAATCCACATGCAGAGGTGGAAATAAAACCACAATTGAAACCCAGGGGCAGTGTGGCTAAGGAAAAAGACCCAAAACCTTTCCACCAGCTGTATAAGCTGCAGACTCAATCCACACGATCAACTAGGCAGACTCTGTGTCTATGGAATATATAAAATGTCATTGAGAGCTCCCACAAAAGAAAACACACTAGTTCTGATAGCTGTGGACACTGGATGCAAGAACACAGAGGAGTAGGACAACATTAGAATATGAGCTTCCCCCACAGCAGGTCCAGAGATCAGCACAGTGTTAGAGGGCATCCTAGGGAGATGAGGTGGACTGTGACTCCCAGGGAGGGAAAGGACACAGACAGCAGTGACTCAAGAAAAACATTTATTATTCTTGTGTTTTGACTTGTTCTGTAGATTCTTTTGGATTTTTTTTCTTTTTTTTCCTTTATACCCACCCCCCTGTTGCAGCTGTCAATTTTATTGGTGCTGCTGCTGCTGCTAAGTCGCTTCAGTCATGTCCTATAAAATCTAATTAAGCTTTTGAGCTTTTTTTTCTCAGTCATGTTTTTTACTGTTGTTATAAACCTCTGGCTCTGTGGGCTTTTGCAGTTCTGGGGAGTTTTTTTTCTTTTTATCTTTTTTTTAATTTTAATTTTTAAATTTTAAACCTATTATTATTTTTATATGTATTCCTTTGTTTGATTTTCCTACTCTTCTTTTTCCCTTGCAGTTAATCTTTAATGTATATAAACCTTCTTCATCTACCTCTTCTTTCTTTTCTTTCTTTCCTTCCCTCTCAACATAGTTTTATTTTCATTGTTTTATTCCCCAATTGGCAGCTCATTTTAGTCTTGTTTTCCAGTTTGTGCTTTAGTTAGTTTTGTTCTGGTAGACATAATTTTTGGTTTCCTTTGTTCACCAGGTCAATCTATTGTACTTTATTTTTGTTGGACTGTTTTGATTTTGCTTATGGATGTATATGTGTATAATCAGTCACACTTTTCATTGTTGTCATAAACCTCTGCCTCTACATTGGGCTTCTGCAGTTATGTGGAGTTTTCCTTTTTTATTTATTCTTCCATTTTTTTTTCTTTTCTCATAACTTTTTAAACTTTTTATTTTTTAATTCTTTTTAAAAAATTTTAATATAAATTTATTTTAATTGGAGGTTAATTACTTTACAATATTGTATTGGTTTTGCCATACATCAACATGAATCCACCATGGGTATACATGTGTTCCCCATCCTGAACCCCCCTCCCTCCTCCGTCCCCGTACCATCCCTCTGGGTCGTCCCAGTGCACCAGCCCCAAGCATCCAATATCATACATCGAACCTGGACCCTATTATATCTCTTCTACACTTATTCCTTTGTTTGCCTTTCCTAATCTTCTCTCCCCCTTGCAGTTAATCTTTAATGTATATGAATCTTCTTCATCTACCTCTATTTAACTTTGCATATCTATTCTTGCTTTCTTTTCTTTCTTTCCTTTCAACATATTTGTTAGTTTTGTTTTCATTGTTTTATTCCCCACTTGGCACTATGCTTTAGTCTTGTTTTCCAGTTTGTGCTTTAGTTAGTTTTGTTCTTAACTGGTAAATATAATTTTTTTATTTCCTTTGTTCACTGGGTCAATCTATTGTATTTTATATTTGTTGGACTGTTTTGACTTTGCTCATGGGTGTATATGTATATGTGTATATTCCATTATTTGAATTACTATTTGCCTGAGTTTGTAACTGCCATTTGTCTGGGGTTCATCTTTGGTTTCTCGTTTTTAGATATTTGTTTTAATATCACTTAATGCCATAACAAACCATTTGTGGAATCTTTGTTTCTTGACCAGAAACCAAGACCTGGGCCTTTGGAGTGGGAGAACTGACTCCAAGACCCTAGGCTACCAGAGAACTAACCCTAGTGGGTATCAAGTAGTGAGAACTCACATAAAGGAAACCAATGGAATACAAGACCCAGCATCACCCAACCACCAATAGCACCCTGTGCAGGACACCTCATCTAAACAACAAAGAAAACAAAAATACAAGCCAAATCATCAGCAGGCAGAATTACCACTCACTCAGCCTGGCCCATCAGAGGAAAAACAAACAAACAAAAACTCAGCAGAAATCTCACACTATACGAAGCTTACACAAACCACTGGAACAATCTTAGGAGGGCAGAAATGAAAAGGAAGAAAGAATTCAACCTTGAAGTCTGGGGAAAGGAGACCTAAAACACAGTAAATTTAAAAAAAATAGTGAAAAGGCAGAGAAATACTACACAAATGAAGGAACAAACTAGAGACAAAGAAGTCCAAATAAATGAAGAGGAAATAGGCAAACTACCTGGAAAATAATTCAGAATAATGATAATTAAGATGATCTAAAATCTTGAAAGCAAAATTGAGGAAATGCAAGAATCAGTTAACAAAAACACAGATGAATTAAAGGATAAACATGAAGAGACAAACAACACAATTACTGAAATTAAAAATACTCTAGAAGGAATCAATAGCAGAATATCTGAAGCAGAAGAACAAATTAGTGAGCTAGAAGATAAAATGGTGGAAATAACTTATGAAGAGCAGAATAAAGTAAAAAGAGTGAAAACTGAGGATAGTCTCAGAGACCTTTGGGACAATATCAAATGCACCAATATTCGAATTACAGGGGTCCCAGAAGAAGAAGAGAAAAAGGGTATGAGAAAATTTTTCAAGAGATTATACTTGAAAATTTCCCCAACATGGAAAAGGAAATAGTCAATCAAGTCCAAGAGGCACAAAGAGTCCCACACAGAATAAACCCAAGGAGAAACACACCAAGACACATACTAAAAACTAACCAAGACTTAACAGAAAGAAAGAATATTAAAAGCAGCAAGGGAGAAGCAAGAAGTAACATACAAGGGAAACCCATATGCTTAACAGCTGATCTTTCAGCAGAAACTGCAGGCCAGAAGGGAATGGCAAGATATATTTAAAGTACTGAAAGGGAAAAATCTACAACCAAGATTACTGTACCCAGCAAGGATCTCATTCAAAATTGATGGAGAATTAAAAAGCTTTTCAGACAAGCAAAAGTTAAGATAATTCAGTAACACCAAACCAGTTTTAGAACAAATGTTAAAGGAAATTATATAGTCAAGAAATAGAAGAGAAGAAAAAAATCTACAAAATCAACCCCAAACAACTGAGAAAATGGAAATAGAAACATATATATCAATAATTACTTTAAATGTAAATGGGTTAAATGCTCCAACCAAAAGACACAGACTGGCTGAATGGATATGAAAACAAGACCCATATATATGCTATCTACAAGAAACCCACTTCAGACCTAAAGACTCATATGGACTGAAAGTGAGAGGATGGAAAAATATATTCCTTGCAAATGGGAAGCAAAAGAGAGCTGGAGTAGCAATACTCATATCAGACAAAATAGACCTTAAAATAAAGAATATAACAAGAGATAAGGAAGGACACTACATAATGATCAAGGGATCAATATAATAGGAAGATATAACAATTGTAAATATCTATGCACCCAACATAGGTACACTTCAATACATAAGACAAATACTAACAGACATAAAAGGAGAAACTGACAGTAACACAATAATAGTAGGAGACTTTAACACCCCACTCACATCAATGGACAGATCAGCAAAACAGAAAATTAATAAGGAAACACAAGTCTTAAATGATACATTAGATGAGATGGATCTCATTGATATCTTCAGGACATTCCATCCAAATGCAGAAGAATACACCTTCCTCTCAAGTACACATGGAACATTATCTAGGATAGACCACATCTTGGGTCACAAATAAAACCTCAGTAAATTTAAGAAAATTGAAATTGTATCAAGTATCTTCTCTAACCACAATACTATGAGACTAGATATCAATTACAAGAAAAAACTGTCAGAAACACAAACAAATGGAGATCAAACAACATGTTTCTACATAACCAAAGGTTACTGAAGAAATCAGGAGGGAAATAAAAAAATTTCTAGAAACAAATGACAATGAAAACATGACAACACAAAACCAATGGGAGGCAGCAAAAGCAGTTCTAAGAGGGAAGTTTACAGCAATACAATCCTACCTCAAGAAACAAGAAAAACATTAAATAGCAACACCAATTCAGCAACACATCAAAAAGCTCATACACCATGATCAAGCTGGGTTTATTTCAGGGGTGCAAGGATTCTTCAATATATGCAAATCAATCAATGTGATACAGCATATTAACAAATTGAAAGATAAAAACCATATGATCATCTCAATAGATGCAGAAAAAGCCTTTGACAAAACTCGGCACCCATTATGATTAAAACTCTTCAAAAAATGGGCATAGAACTACCTCAACATAGTAAAGGCCATATATGATAAGCCTACAGCAAACATTATTCTCAAAGATGAAAAACTGAAAGCATTCCCTCTGAGATCAGAAACAAGACAAGGGTGTCCACTTTCACCACTATTATTCACCATAGTTCTGGAAGTGCTAACTACTGCAATCAGAGAATAAAAAGAAATAAAAATAATCCAGATCAGAAAAGAAGAAGTAAAGCTCTCACTGTTTGCAGATGGCATGATACTGTACATAGAAAGCCCTGAAGATAGTAACAGAAAATTACTAGAGCTAAAAATAGAGGAAAACAACAGAATGGGAAAGACTAGAGAACTCTTCAAGAAAATTAGAGATACCAAGGGAACACTTCATGCAAAGATGGGCTCGATAAAGGACAGAAATGGTATGGACCTAACGGAAGCAGAAGATATTAAGAAGAGGTGGCAAGAATACATGGAAGAACTGTACAAAAAGGATCTTCACGACCCAGATAATCATGATGGTGTGATCACTCATCTACAGCCAGACATCCTGGAATGTGAAGTCAAGTGGGCCTTAGAAAGCATCACTACAAACAAAGCTGGTGGAAGTGATGTAATTCCAGTAGAGCAATTTCAAATCCTGAAAGATGATGCTGTGAAAGTGCTACACTCAATATGCCAGCAAGTTTGGAAAACTCAGCAGTGGCCACAGGACTGGAAAAGGTCAGTTTTCATTCCAATCCCAAAGAAAGGCAATGCCAAAGAATGCTCAAACTACCGCACAATTGCACTCATCTGACATGCTAGTAAAGTAATGCTCAAAATTCTCCAAGCCAGGCTTCAGCAATATGTGAACTGTGAACTTCCTGATGTTCAAGCTGGTTTTAGAAAAGGCAGAGATACCAGAGATCAAATTGCCAACATCCGGTGGATCATCGAAAAAGCAAGAGAGTTCCAGGAAAACATCTATTTCTGCTTTATTGACTATGCCAAAGCCTTTGACTGTGTGGATCACAAGAAACTATGAAAAATTCTGAAAGAGATGTGAATACCAGACCACCTGACCTGCCTCTTGAAAAATTTGTATGCAGGTCAGGAAGCAACAGTTAGAACTGAACATGGAACAACAGACTGGTTCCAAATAGGAAAAGGAGTACGTCAAGGCTGTATATTGTCATCCTGCTTATTTAACTTCTATGCAGAGTACATCATGAGAAATGCTGGACTGGAAGAAACACAAGCTGGAATCAAGATTGCCGGGAGAAATATCAATAACCTCAGATATGCAGATGACACCACCTTTATGGCAGAAAGTGAAGAGGAACTCAAAAGCCTCTTGATGAAACTGAAAGAGGAGAGTGGAAAAGTTGGCTTAAACCTCAACATTCAGAAAACGAAGATCATGGCATCCGGTCCCATCACTTCCTGGGAAATAGACAGGGAAACAGTGGAAACAGTGTCAGACTTAATTTTTGGGGGCTCCAAAATCACTGCAGATGGTGACTGCAGCCATGAAATGAAAAGACGCTTACTCCTTGGAAGAAAAGTTATGACCAACCTAGATAGCATATTCAAAAGCAGAGACATTACTTTGCCGACTAAGGTCCATCTAGTCAAGGCTGTGGTTTTTCCAGTGGTCATGTATGGATGTGAGAGTTGGACTGTGAAGAAGGCTGAGTGCCAAAGAATTGATGCTTTTGAACTGTGGTGTTGGAGAAGACTCTTGAGAGTCCCTTGGACTGCAAGGAGATCCAACCAGTCCATTCTGAAGGAGATCAGCCCTGGGATTACTTTAGAAGAAATGATGCTAAAGTTGAAACTCCAGTACTTTGGCCACCTCATGTGAAGAGTTGACTCATTGGAAAAGACTCTGATGCTGGGAGGGATTGGGGGCAGGAGGAGAAGGGGACGACTGAGGATGAGATGGCTGGATGGCATCACGGACTCAATGGGCGTGAGTCTGAGTGAACTCTGGGAGTTGGTGATGGACAGGGAGGCCTGGCATGCTGTGATTCATGGGGTCGCAAAGAGTCGGACACGACTGAGCGACTGAACTGAACTGAACTGAATCAGTAAATTTAGCAAAGTTGCAGGATACAGAATCAATACCCAGAAATCACTTCCATTTCTATATACTAACAATGAAAAATCAGAAAGAGAATTTAGGGAATCAATCCTATTCATCATTGCAACAAAAAGAATTAAATATCTAGGAATAAACTTATCTAAGGAGACAAAAGAATTGTATACTGAATATTATAAGACACTGATGAAAGAAATCGAAGATGACATAAACAGATGGAGAGATATTCCATGTTCCTGGGTAGGAAGAATCAATGTTTTGAAAATGACTATACTACCAAATGCAATCTACAGAGTCAATGCGATCCCCATATCAAATGACCAATGGTATTTTTCACAGAACTAGAACAAAAAATTTCACAATTCATATGGAAACACAAAAGACCCTAAATAGCCAAAGCAGTCTTGAGAAAGAAGAATGGAGCTGGAGGTATCAACCTTCCTGACTTCAGATTATACTACAAAGCTACAGTCATCAAGACAGTATGGTACTGGCACAAAAACAGAAATATAAACCAATGGAACAAGATAGAAAGCCCAGAAATAAACCCATGCACCTATGGGTACCTTATTTTTTACAAAGGAGGCAAGAATATACAATGGGGCAAAGACAGCCTCTTCAATAAATGGTGCTGGGAAAACTGGTCAGCTATGTGCAAAAGAATGAAATTAGAACACTTCCTAACACTATACACAAAGATAAACTCAAAATGGATTAAAGATCTAAATGTAAGACCAGAAATTATAAAACTCTTAGAGGAAAACATAGGCAGAACACCTGAAGACATAAATCAAAGTAAGATCCTCTATGACCCACCTCCTAGAGTTATGGAAATAAAAACAAAAGTAAACAAGTGGAACCTGATTAAACTTAAAAGCTTTTGCACAGCAAAGGAAACTATAAGCAAGGTGAAAAGACAACCCTCAGAATGGAGAAAATAATAGCAAATGAAACAACTGACAAAGGATTAATTTCTGAAATACACAAGCAGCTCATACAACTCAATACCAGGAAAATAAACAACCCAATCAAAAAGTGGGAAAGAGACCTAAACAGACATTTCTCCAAAGAAGACATACAGATGGCTAACAAACACATGAAAAGATCCTCAACATTGCTCATTATTAGAGAAATGCAAATCAACACTACAATGAGATATCACCTCACATCAGTCAGAATGGCCATCATCAAAAAGTCTACAAACAATAAATGCTGGAGAGGGTGTGGAGAAAAGGGAACACTCTCGCACTGTTGGTGGGAATGCAAATTGATAACAGCCACTATGGAAGACAGTATCAGTTCAGTTCAGTTCAGTTCAGCTGCTCAGTGGTGTCCGACTCTTTGAGACACCATGAATCGCAGCATGCCAGGCCTCCCTGTCCATCACCAACTCCCAGAGTTCACTCAGACTCACGTCCATCGAGTCCGTGATGCCATCCAGCCATCTCATCCTCTGTCATCCCCTTCTCCTCCTGCCCCCAATCCCTCCCAGCATCAGAGTCTTTTCCAATGAGTCAACTCTTCACATGAGGTGGCCAAAGTACTGGAGTTTCAGCTTTAGCATCATTCCTTCCAAAGAAATCCCAGGGCTGATCTCCTTCAGAATGGACTGGTTGGATCTCCTTGCAGTCCAAGGGACTCTCAAGAGTCTTCTCCAACACCACAGTTCAAAAGCATCAATTCTTTGGCACTCAGCCTTCTTCACAGTCCAACTCTCACATCCATACATGACCACTGGAAAAACCACAGCCTTGACTAGATGGACCTTAGTCGGCAAAGTAATGTCTCTGCTTTTGAATATGCTATCTAGGTTGGTCATAACTTTTCTTCCAAGGAGTAAGCGTCTTTTCATTTCATGGCTGCAGTCACCATCTGCAGTGATTTTGGAGCCCCCAAAAATTAAGTCTGACACTGTTTCCACTGTTTCCCTGTCTATTTCCCAGGAAGTGATGGGACCGGATGCCATGATCTTCGTTTTCTGAATGTTGAGGTTTAAGCCAACTTTTCCACTCTCCTCTTTCAGTTTCATCAAGAGGCTTTTGAGTTCCTCTTCACTTTCTGCCATAAGGGTGGTTTCATTTGCATATCTGAGGTTACTGATATTTCTCCTGGCAATCTTGATTCCAGCTTGTGTTTCTTCCAGTCCAGCATTTCTCATGATGTACTCTGCATAGAAGTTAAATAAGCAGGATGACAATATACAGCCTTGACGTACTCCTTTTCCTATTTGGAACCAGTCTGTTGTTCCATGTTCAGTTCTAACTGTTGCTTCCTGACCTGCATATAGATTTCTCAAGAAGCAGGTCAGGTGGTCTGGTATAGAGATTCCTTAAAAAAACTAAGGATAAAATCACCATATGACCCAGCAATCTGACTCCTAGACATATACTCTGAGGAAACCAGGGTTGAAAAAGACACATGTATCTCATTGTTTATTGTAGCACTATTTACAATAGCTAGAACATGGAAGCAACCCAGATGTCCATCGACAGATGAATGGGTAAAGAAGTTGTGGTACATACACACAATGGACTATTACTCAGCCATAAAAGGGAATGCATTTGAGTCAGTTCTGATAAAGTGGATAAACCTAGAACCTATTATAAAGAGTGAAGTGAATCAGAAAGAGAAAGATAAATATCGTATTCTAACACATATATACAGAATCTAGAAAAACTGTACTGAATAATTTATCTACAGGGCAGCAATAGACAAACAGACATAGAGAATAGAGTTATGGACATGGGGCGAGGGAAGGACAGGGTGAGATGTATGGAAAGTGTACTGTGGAAACTTAATTACCATATGTAAAATAAATAGCCAATGAGAATTTGCTGTATGGCTCAGGAAACTCAAACAGGGGTTCTTTATCAACCTAGAGGGGTGGGATGGGGAGGGAGACGGGAGGTTCAAAAGGGAGGGGATATACATATACCTATGGCTGATTCATGTTGAGGTTTGACAGAAAACTACAAAATTCTGTAAAGCAATTATCCTTCAATAAAAAAGTAAAACCTCAACATTCAAAAAAGCAAGATCATGGCATCTGATGCAATCACTTCATGGCAAGTAGATGGTGGAAAAATGGAAACAATGACAGATTTTATTTTCTTGGGCTCCAAAATCACTGCAAATGGTGACTGCAGTCATGAAATTAAAAGACACTTGCTCCTTGGAAGAAAAGCTATGACAAACCTAGACAGCATATTAAAAATCAGAGACATCACTTTGCTGAAAAAGGTTTGTAGAGTCAAAGCTATGGTTTTTCCAGGAATCATTTACAGATGTTAGAGGTGGACTATAAAGGAGGCTGAACACTAAAGAACTGACACTTTCTAACTGTGCTGCTGGAGAAGGCTCTTGAGAGTCCCTTGGATAGCAAGGATATCAAGCCAGTCAATCCTAAAGGAAATCAACCCTGAATATTCATTGCAAGAACTGATGCTGAAGTTCCAGTACTTTGGCCACCTGATGTGAAGGGCCATTTCAATGGAAAAGACCCTGATCCTTGAAAAGATTGACGGCAGGAGGAGAAGGGAGTGACATAGAATGAGACGGTTGGATGGCATCACTGACTCAATTTTAGGAGTTTGGGCAAACTCTGGAAGATAGTGAAGGACAGTGAAACCTGGCATATTGTATTCCCTTGGGTCACACAGAGTCAGACACGACTGAGCAACAACAATAAAGTTAGAGGATACAAAATTACATATATAATATGGTCCCAATTATATGAACATTACATGTACACACATAAAAGTAACAGAAAAGAAATGCAAAAGTGGAAGTTATCTCTGTGAAGAGGGTCCCATGTAGTTTTTAAAGTTCATATTGTATGTTTTTCCTAATTTTCTGTCATAAATATTATTTCCATAATAAAAAGTGTATCATAAGATGCTAAATATTCCTTTGTAAATTAAGAATTTATAATATAAAACTACTGTAGTTATTGATGCCCTTTATAGATCTTAGTGCATTAAGTTTAGAAACCTAAAACAGTCCTTTGCCATGGAACAGCTGTATCAGTTTTAGACATTCGTATGAAATGTTTACCAGATATGCTTAATTACTCTGCAAAGAAATAATGACTAGAAAATTTATTAAATACATGTTAGCCTATTCTTATTACAGAGTTAACTCAATTAAACCCTAACTCCTATTACTATAGGAACCTTAATATTTAGAGATTAACTTCATATAAAATGGTCTTACTCCTGAAAACTAAAATGTCAGAGGTAACATTTTTGTTAGTGAAGCTTTCATGTGTATTTGCCTAGGGAAAAATATGCACATTGCCCCAGGAATACAGTTAGTATTTGCTTAATTAAATCTTCCCTTATGAACTGACCTAATTGTGGAAGATGAATTCATTCTCCCAGCCCTGACATCCTACCCTATGGACATCCAGCCGTGTTGTAGATTACATGGGCTAAAAGGGAATGGCACCTTTCTAGACATGAGTGCAAATGAATCCTTGCTGCCTAGGGTCATGTCCTCTACACCAAATCTAGCTGGAGACAGTATGCAAGGAAAGGAAAGGATAATGAAAGAGGAATTCAGGGAATAATCAAAGAGATGTACACAACTGATTCTTGAACAATACAGGTTTGAACTGCACAGGTCCACTTATACACAAATTTTTTCAGTAGTAAATACTACAGTATTACATAATCTATGGTTCATTGAATCCTCAGATGTAGAACTGTGGACACAAAGGGCCAACTGTAAGTTATACTCCAATTTTTGGCTATACGGAGGGTTGTTGTTATTCAGTCGCTAAGTCATGTCCAGGTCTTTCTGACCCCATGGACTGCAGCACATAAACCTTCTGTGTCCTCTGTCTCCCAGAGTTTGCTCAAAATCAGTCAGTCAATGATGCCATCCAACCATTGCAGCCTCTGCCATCCCCTTTTCCTTCTGCCTTTAATCTTTCCCAGCATCAGCATCTTTTCCAATGAGCCAGTTCTTTACATCAGGTGGCCAAAGTATTGGAGTCCTTCCAATGAATATTCAGAACTGATTCCTTTAGGATTAACTGGTTTGATATCCTTGCTGTCCAAGGAACTCTCAAGAGTCTTCTCCAGCACCACAGTTTGAAAGGATCAACTCTTTGGCGCTCAGCCTTCTTTACGGTCCAGCTCTCACATCCGTACATGACTACTGGAAAATCCATAGCTTTGAAAATAGAGACTAGTCGGCAAAGTGATATCTCTAGTTTTTAATAGGGAGGTTGAGAACCCCTAAACCCTGCACTATGTAAGGGTCAACTGTGTGTATTAAGACATATAGACACACATTTTATATACACATATATGAATACACACATATCTACATAGATAACAATTTTACTCATGACTATGGTGACCGTATTATTTCAAATAAAAACAATGTCTAAATAATTACACTTGTCAGACTGGACAATCTATGGTTTGAAATGTCATCAAATATCAGGTATTTGTGGCCCTGTACCTATGATGAGACTGACAATACAAATCACTTGAAGGAAAATGGTATAGAATCGAAATTAACTTAGTTTCCCTATGTGTGTGTATATGTTGGAATTAATAAGGTATTTAGTGAGAAAACCCCTAAGGTTTTAAATTCGTTTAAGGCAGAGTCAGATTTTTTCCCCCAGGTCTCTGTGACTCACTAAGAGTTTGGGTTCTATTAGAGAACAAGGATGTTCATGCTGAGAGTTTCTGTTAATCTATTAAGAAGCTTTGTGGCAATTCTATTTAATACTAGGAATAAAACAAGATGTTTACCAAACTAGAAGTCCACTCCAATAGTTCTCCTGGTGTTTAACGGGAACAGTGTGTCTTTAGGCTCTTGAGAAGGTCAAACCAATTTCATTCTTAGTGGCAGTGATAAGAGTTGAAAAAACAAACAGCCCAACAGATCAAACATTTGTAGAGTATTAAGAAGATACTGTTGTTTGGCACTTACTGGTTGCCCTTACTTCCCGGGTGAATGGGTAATTCTTGAAATCGCTTCAAATCCATTTGAACCAAATATTTAGCTTATCTGAAAGATTCCAAACAGCTAATTTAAATGCACTCTCCCCTTTTATCTCTCCGTCCTCCTCTTTCTTCCACCATTGTGCTGGAAAATGATGGAATCAAACACTTAAAGACAAAGCCATAAGGTTCCCAGGCTGGGCACCGTGGTCTTTTGATGACACTAGTTCCTATTTGCCTGGTGGCCCATCTCAGCTGAGCTCCCTATGTGGAACACGTCATTATGTGCTTGCACTTTTGGTTTTCAACCAGCATAAAGGGTAGAACCACATACAAAACTCCTGTTAGTTTTTATTGTATAAAAGCAACACTTCAAAAAAAGTTGTATTATATAGCTTGTAGGTCAGAGCTGTCAATAAATACCAGACTATAGAACTGTTTTCTGTTCTGTTCCAATTCTTTGACAACTATTAGTAAAGCTGTGGATGGGCTTTCAACAGGGTCGGAATAGGTGCAGTTCTGCAAAAGCATCAAAGCATAGCGGGAAAGAAAGCAATAATGCAATGAGAGAACATGGGCTCTGATCTTTACTAGCTGGACAAATGATTTAATCTAAGGTTAAGCTGTCACAGATCTAAAAGCTAATGTTCAGTTGCTATAAGATATTATGGAAGGGGGCTTCAATGGGCAACTAAGCCCATGCACCACAACTACTGAGCCTGTGCTCTTGAGCCCAGGAGCCACAACTATTGAGCCTATGCGCTGTAACTGCTGAAGCTTGTGCATCATAGAACCTGTGCTCTGCAATAAGAAGAGTCACTGTAATGAGAAGCTCATGCACCACAAGGAAGAGTAGCCCCTGCTCGCCCCAATTAGAGAAAGCCCGCGCAGCAATGAAGATCCAGAACGCCCCCAAATAAATAAATAAATTTATAAAAGAAAATCTCCTAGAGGTGGAAGAATTCTGTCAAACCATCTAACCTCCCAAACAGAAGCCTTACATTAGCTCTTCTGTGAAACCATTCCTTTACTTTCTATCTTATTCATCATAACTTACTTATTCCTCCAGACTCCCACAAAGTACCAACACACACAGCTGTAGCCTAGTGAAAACAATGGTTGTAACAGCTAGCATCAATGTCTACTGTTACAATAAAATCTGCCACACCATAAATTCTTTGTGTTGATGATTTTGGAGGATATAGAAGGAAATTAACTAAGTTCACTGCCTGGTCTAACCAATCTCCTGGTTGGGTTTTTGAGGAACTAACTTGGAGATGTAGATACCTGTGCACGTGACTTACGAACTGCTCTCAGGAGGAACCTGTGAGGGAGAAGGGCAAAAGGGAGTAGGGGAAGGAGGAAAGGGAAGAGAAGGGAGGCTAGGAAGGGTGTGACTTATAGTGACAGGCCAGTCTCAGCATGATCCCATGGGCAGCTCTGAAGCAGAAGTTGCATTGCAACCTATCTGCAGGGCAGGAATAGAGACACAGACCTAGAGAATGGACTTGTGAAAACGGGAATTGACATATATACACTAGCATGTGTAAAACAGAATGTTAGTGGGAACCTGTTGTATAGCACAGGGAGCTTAGCTCAGTACTCTGTGATGACCTCGATGAGTGAGGTAGCGGGGGTCGGGGGTTGCGGTGGAAGGAAGGCTCAAGGTGGGGGGATACATGTATACATACAACTGATTCACATTGATGTACAATAGAAGTTAACACAGCATTGTAAAGCAATAATCATCCAATAAAAATCTGGGGAAATAAGTAGTTGTATTGCAGAGTCTGGAAGCAAGGGGTTTCTATACCCATGAGCCATTGGCTTGGGGCAACCCAGTGGGGAGAAAAACACAAGTTTATCTGGTACATGTGGTTCTTTACACCTATGGGCTACTCCAGCCACCCAAAGGTAGTCCTCCAAAGAAGGTGGAAGGTGCCAGTCTTTAGAAGTAAAGCATGTGGAAACTGGGAGATGAGAGCACAAATCCAGCAAAGGGGCTGAAAAGGATTGGAGTGATGGTGTTCACAACAACTCATAAGATCAAGGGCAACGCAAACCAACAATAAGCCCTAATGATTTTAGCCAGCCACTATTAAGTGCTTACTGTAAGTCAGTCTTGTTCTAGGCTCTTGGTAATATTACCTTATTTAATCCTTACAACAAGCTCATGAGGTAGCTACTGTTATTGTTTCTGTTCTGTCAAGTGAGGAACTTAGATCTATACAGGCGATTAGTCTAAAGTGATGATAAGACTTCATGGTGTAACTAAGATTTGAATTTGCAAACGGAAATGGGTGATTTGACAGCAATGTACTCTAAACACCACATTACCCACTTTGGAATGGCTTCTCAATACAGGAAGCTGTGAAGAGGGACAGAGCCTGAGTCATTTCGTCTGGGCTCCTATCTTGATAACTCACAATAAAATGAGACAGAGCATCTAACACAGTCAGTGCAGCAAAAAAAACTGCACTAAATACTAGACAGTGTTGTTATTAAGGAAGGGAATGACATTGCCTTTTTCAAAAAAATCTTTTTTCTATAATAACATCTCTTAGGTCTGTAAAAGTCTTTCTTCCTGTCTTCCCAATGTTTAAAGAGCCAGGGAATCAATGTTTATTCTTGATAGCTCTATTGTATATTACAGATTTGGCCAAATTTCCCTTACAGAGAATAAGGAAAGAAGGCAAGGGAAGGTAGAGAAAAAGAGGGAGTATACTTAGATCATTACTAAAAGTTACTGAGAATGACAGGAACAAATATTCTGAACAAAGTCCCGTTCACTATACTTCAGTCTTTCCTGGGATCTGATTATTAAATTGCTTTTTCCTGAGCGGAGTGATTTTTAATTCCCCAGCGAATGTTATCAATAACTCCTTAGTACCCTGTCTCCCATAAACAATAGAACTTTTTCAATGCCATTAGAAAATTTAGTCACTTTTCAAGACTGGACTATCAATGCCAAAAATATCACTTTGGAATTCTTTAAAATCATTATTAACTGGATTTCACTGCCACCTGAATTCTAGGCATAGAAAAAGTACAGCATATTTCATCGAAGCCTTTAAGATTAGCTGAATGCCTTAGAATAATGAAATTAAAAGCTCTGAGCTCTTCATTATGAAATAAGCATCAATCAAGAATATTTCAATGTCTTTCCAGTTCTAAACATCCTAGTTCCTTTAGGCACATTGAATATTTTTGCAACATGTAAGGGTAATCTTATGATGTGTTTTCTCAAGTAAAACAAACATAAGCTTCTGATTGCAGTTTTTGGAGATACTCAATACACAAAACTACACGTTACACAGTAGACAGTGACTGAGGAAGGAACTCTGCTTATTTCTGTTCTTCTACTCAGGGGTGAGACATAATAACCAAATACACTTAACAAGCAGGACAGGTCAGGCAGCAACCAATCATAATGAACGTAGTAACCAATCAGAATGATGCTTTGATCATTGGGAACCGATGATGTAACCAATCAGAATGGATGCTGGCTGAAACACAGATGAGGCCACACCTAGGGATTCAGCTAAATATCAACCCTGCCTACAACCCATGTGAAACTTAATTCTGTCCACATTACTCAACTTTCCTCACACAGAAACTTATTTCAAAAAATTCAAATGATTTCTG
Organism: Ovis canadensis; assembly: GCF_042477335.2. Classification (NCBI taxonomy): domain Eukaryota; kingdom Metazoa; phylum Chordata; class Mammalia; order Artiodactyla; family Bovidae; genus Ovis; species Ovis canadensis. The sequence goes on along the minus strand of NC_091727.1, from coordinate 38,774,335 downwards.
GGATACAATGGGAACTTCTCAGTTTCCAGACACTCTTCCTCTCACAGCTCTGGTTGATACAAATTTCCACTAAGATTGACCAAAGAAAGATATTATACAAGTAAATAATAGATAAAAATTACTGTGCACTGAAGTACCAGGTACTACATATTATCTTCCTTAATCTTTGCAACAGCCCTATAAGATGAGTGCTATACTTACCCCTGCTGTTTTGATGAAGAAACCAAGTCGAGTCCCTGATTCAAGGTCACACAACTAGTACATCCCAGGGCTGGTACTCAAACCTGGGCAGTCCTTCCACTTAACTACAAGTTATGATGTCACTGGCAAACGAACATCCTCATCAACACCATATTTACCACTCAATTCCAACCTTCTTTCTGGCTAAATGATAAGGTGCCAAAGATGTTTTCTAATATCTATGCTATTGTTTGGAATGCAGGAAGACACTGACCTACACTGGTCTCCAGTGTGGTTGGAGTTGCCCCAATTCTGGTCTAAATTGTTTCCAACAAACAGAAAGCAGTCAAGAAGGCAAACAAAAGAATATTACCTTATTCTCTTGTCCTCTACTTTTTTCAAATATTCATCTCTCTTTAGGACTCCCAGGATCATCTCCTTCTCATGATCTAATAAAAATGACAGGTTGATGAACTCAGAGTTCTTAGACATGGTATTTCAGCAGTAGTCCTGAGTGGCAGTGGTTGAATTTTCCAGGTAAATTGATACCCACAGTTCTTAAGGTCCCCGTGAATAACTCAAGAGTCACTCAGTTGCTTGATGAACAGAAGCTTTTATGGGGTCTCTGAAGATCTGTTGATGGTAGGTAAGGATTCTTCCAGGCAACACAGAAAACAAGCTCCACTGGGATTACATTTCAAGAAAGTCATTATTGTTTTAACTGAAAAGATCTCCAAAGCCTTTGCTTTGATATACAGTCCAATGGCAGCTGAGTTCCCCTAATGATGCTCAGCGTTACTGCAGGAAGCTACAGAGCAGAAAACAGATCTGCTGGGACGGAATCCAGAAAATACTGCAAAGGTGGAGGGAACAAAGGAAAGAAAAATTAATTAGGTGATTTTCCCCAAAGCACTTGTAAGTGTGTCTAGTATTTGAAACAGTGATATACCTAACTCAAACACCACTTTTCAATCTGTAAACATGTACTGATGAAATATCTATTGTACTTACTACAGCATCAAAGAGTTACTTATATTTAGTTGATTCCAAGTTCTCTATGTCAGTTCAGTTTCTTCCATTATAACGAGCATCCTCTACCAGCCAGATCCTGCTACCACCCTTACAGCTGACCCATGGGTGAACTGGGTCACTAGGACAGCCTGGACTGTCCACAACAGGACAGGTCCCTTAAGTGGTTCCACTCTGCCCTCCCCGCCTCCCTCCCCGAAACTAGAACCACAACATAAAAAAGCACTACTAACAAAACAAATATGAACCAGTGCTGCACGCATCAACCTAAATTTCTCTCACAAACATAATGTTGAATGAAAACACTTGCAGAAGAATTCATGCAGAATAATATTAACAGCTTATACATGAAGGAAATAATTTTCAAAGACATTACATCTAGTTTAAGGCCACATACATTCGTAGCATAAATACAAGGAAATTCATGGGAAATTCAGAGATGCAATCAGAGAACACAGTAACTTCAACTATTGGGTGACATTTTATTTTCAATATAGGTTTATATCTTATGACGTACATGGTTGTGAACTATATCAGATCTATAGTACATACTGCAAGACAGTTGTTTTAAGACTCCCATTTTGTCAGCTTAAGCTCACCAGGCCCTCTTCTTCATATTAATTCTTGAGCACATTCTTTCATTGGCTTGGTACCTCAGTTCTCTCTGTGCATCCCCTTAAGAATGATAGCTCTTAGCATGCCCTATTGTGTTTTGGGATTTGGCATCATCCCACGACAATGTTCTTCAGCCTCCCTCTAGGTCTCTGAACTACAATCTACATGCATGTGACTTGGTTTGGTTGATTCTAGCCAGATTTCCAAGTGCAACTAGATACTTACTCCTAGATTGCTTTGGGGTCTCCCAGTTACCATAAGTTCAGATTGACCTCAAATTCTCAGATCTGAAAGGACAGGCTCTAGTCCAGGGCCTCTTTAACTTTCCAAAGTCCCCATGTGTTTGTTCTCTGCATAATATAATGAAACCAGAACTTTGCTGAAATGACCTAGAACTGAACTGCTTCCCACAGAACAAGAGCGGTTCGGGGAAATTGACCAGATCTCAGTGAGTGTAGCAGACTCTTTAAATATACTGCAGGCCTTTAACCCATTTCCAAAGTCCTAAAGGCTGTAAGGCTCAGAGGATGCCAAGATTGACATGAAAAGGAAATAATAAAGTTAAGAGTAAACGGGGCTCATCAGAAAGGTTTGGGCTTTTTTTTTTTTTTAATACGATGGCACTAGTGGCAAAGACTTTGCCTGTCAATGCAGGAGACACAAGAGGTGTGGGTTTGATCCCTGGGTTGGGAAGATCCCCTGGAGAAGTAAAGAGCAACCCATTCCAGTATTCTTGCCTGGGAAATCTCATGGACAGAGGAACCTGGTGGGCTACAATCCATGGGGTCACAAAGACTCCAACACGACTAAGAAACTGAGGACATAGCTGATTTACAATATCGTGTTAGATTCAGGGATATAGCACAGTGATTGTGTGTGCGCGCGTGTGTGTGTATGTGTGTGTGTGTATTTCAGATTATTTTACCATATAGGTTATTACAACATATTGAGTAGAATTCCCTGTGCTATGCACTAGGTCCTTGTTAAGTTATCCACTTTATATATAGTAGTGTGTATATTAATCCCATCCTCCTAATCAATGCCTACCTACCCTTCTCCTTTGGTAACCGAGTTTATTTACACAGCAGAAATAGACCCATAGACATAGAAAGATTTGCTTTTTCCATCAGATGCAGTCTCTCTCAGATACATAGCACAGCTGTTGTTTCTGCCCCTTCTGTGTCTCATCTATTTTCAGGTAAAAATAGGAAAAGCACTTGGTAACTCAGATAATGAATATGCTATCATCACAGCCAGGTTCACTTAACACATACTGTGTATTTGCAATGTCAGATTTAGAATGTCCTATGTGACTCTTGAATAAAATTGTATTTAGAATTCATTCAGAAGGTTGGGAGCTATAAAAATGCTTGACCTGAAGCTTCTGGTTATCCTTGCCTTGGGCTTAAGTATATGCAAGTCTGCCTTCTAAAAGTCCAAGAGTCTACTCCTGAGGAGAAAAGAGGGAGGGGTGGAGTAACACCATGGGGCTATCGCAGGATGGTGACAGAGAAGATGGGAAATCAAACGTGGATATAAGAAAAATGAAATTAGTCAGTGAGAGTTTAACGAAATTGGCCCTGAATGGATTTTTACCCATCTATACCTAGACTAATGGGAATGATTTATAAATGATGACCAAGGAGATCAGAAATAGCCAAAATTTTATCAAAAAAATCAAGATGTTTCCTCCAGAAGGCAGGACGGGACTGTATCATTTAGTAACATGGAATCAAAATGCTGGGCATCCAGTCCTTTTGGAAAAACAGGATGGAGAAGAGGAGACAATGAGCGTGGAACAAGACAGAGAAGATCCAGAGAGCTACATGCTGATGGTGCCCAGCCAGACTCACACCCGAGCAGAAGTATTTGGGCCTCCAAGTGAAAATTAACTATTTGTTCCAAATAGTACATACACCGTGTTGGGTGATGAGGACTTAGTCTGGCAAATTTTCATGTCATCAATATCTCAAAGCAGACAACTATTTCACTCTTGCTTGAGTTTAACTTTCTTCTGGAGACTTCTGGTTGCAGTTGGCTTCCCCTAGAGCTCTCCCTTCAAGAAATGGATGTCCTGGTCCTCCCAATGGAACCCTCTGTGTCTAGTTTAGTTTGAACCTACGTCTGATCTGCTCTCTGTATGCTAATCAAATCACATTTCTGAACCCTTGGAGGACCAGCATCTGGGCTGTGATTAATTTACTTAAGTAGGTACCATTTTTGTATTATTTGTTTATTTTTTGGCTGTGCCACACAGCACGTGGGATCTCAGTTCCCAGATTAGGGTTCAAACTCACATCCCCTGCATTGGAAGTGCAGAGTCTTAACCACTGGACCACCAGGGAAGTCCCAATATGTACCATTTTTGGATGACTGTGTTAAGCTAGTTCATATCCTCTGCTATTGAATCCCTTACCCACTATGTACACATTTTAATCAAGTGACAAAAAAGAGTAACACTAACCAGGAGTGTATTTGATCTAGAGATGAGTCTCATTCTTTTTTTTATTTTGAGTTTCATTCTTTTAGTTAAATGGACCCAGTCAGTGAACACTAGTCAAATCAGGAGGGATGAGCTCATGTTTATTTTCTTCTTCAAAACCTTCACTTACAAATAGATCTCTCTCCTTCAGCATTTCAGATATGGGATTTTCCCTCTTTTGGCCAGTAGCCTCGCCAAACTGAGCTAAAATATTTAAAAAGAGGACCAGATGGTTTGGATGTCATTCTATTGCTAGGTAACTCAGGACAGGCCATTCCCTCTGCTTGGTACCACACAAAATGCAATAAGGAAAAATTCCCACAACATCCCACAAAGACCTAAGTTTCTTTAAAAGCATCTGTTTTGAGTAACACACACTTAAAATTCATCAGGGTTGGACATTAAAAAAAATAGTATGTTTTACAAATATAAAATGGGAGTACTTTACATTCTGGATTAACCAACACATTTCCAAGTCAACGACAAAAATAAAAAAGAAGAAGAAGAAGAAGAAGAAGAAAATGGATGAACTCTTAAAGATTAAGAGTCCAAAGAGCCATACAACCAAATAACTAAATACAATACAAAAACCTTGATTATTTAGATTAGATCCTTTGAAACAAAAGTTATTTAAAAAAAAATTCTAAGGACACTGAGGACATGTGAATATGGACCAGATACTAGATAATATGAAATTACTAATCCTTTTAAGTATGAAAATAATATTGTGGTTATTAGTAAGAATATTCTTTGAGATGTTCTTATTCTGAGAAGGTACATAAAGAAGCATCTAGTTGGTAAGTGTATTATTTGTAACCTATTTTCAAAGAATTTTCAAAGAAAGTATTAACTATAGAGATGATATAAATATGGTAAAATGTTAATAGCAGAACCCAGTTGGCAAGTCCATGAGGGTTTACTGTATTTCTTTTCAACATTCCTGTATGTATGAACATTTCATTAAAAGAATTGAAAGAAAACACATCGGGAAATGATCAAGATAAATGAAAGTTTGCAAAGCTGAATTTATGATGACAACTACACTGTGTGCTCTAGAGAGTATGTGCCCCTTCAAAATTAATATGTTGAAACCTAAGCCCCTATGTGATGATATTTGGAGGTGGGGCCTTTGGAAGGTGATTAGCTCAAGAGACCAGAGGCCTCATGAATGATGAGAGCTCCCTCCTCCCTTCTGCCATGTAAGGAGACAGGAAGAAGATAGTATCTAAAAGCCTGGAAGTGGACGCTCACCGAACACCAAATATGCCAGCACCTTCATCTCGGACTTCCCAGTCTTGAAAAGTGTGAGAAATAAATATTTCTTGTTTAAGTCATCCAATCTATGGTGCTTTTGTTGTAGCCCAGACAAGCTGAGATACTATGTATCATTTTCTACAGAAAAAAAGCATTAGAAATTAGAATTATTGTAAGTTACTTTTAAAATGATTGAATTACATTTCCTACTCTCAGGTGGGTAATTGATGTCTCAAACCTCTAGGAAGAATGACATGTCACAAATAATCCTTTAACCATTTTATCATCTTCAACAAATAACCATATAACACTGTGATTAATGGCTAAGGAAGAGATAAGCCAGTCTTATCCCTAGAATTATCTTTGTGAAGACGGTTTCTAGCTTCTTCCATCACTTGAGAAAATTATGAGATGAAGAAAACAATTTTGTTGCATTGTTATTTAGTTATAAATTCAGCTAGTCATGAAAAAAATCACATTTTTAATGAAAAAAAATGCTCATTTAAAAAAATGCACTGCCAGAGGGAATATAATAGTTATGAAATAGAGACAATGAGAACTTAGATCTTTGGCAGGTAACTGTTTCTAATGCAATATGAAGGATATTAACTCCAAGACTTTTACCACTGGAAGTGATCTGGCAAGGAGTGCATGAACTTGACCCTTCAATTTCAAGTATGAACTGTGTCCTAAGGACTAGTAAGAAACTTGTGAGATTTGCCAGGGCACTGCTTGATAGCTGAAAATTGGAAGCTATGTCAGATCACAGGAAATGGATACATTGATATAACATATTATATAATATTAAGGTGGAAATATGAAGAATGAACTGGCAACCCACTCCAGTATTCTTGCCTGGGAAATCCCACGGACAGAGGAGCCTGGTGGGCTATAGTCCAAAGGGTCACAAAGAGTGGGACACGACTTAGTAGTGACTAAACAACAAGGTGGAAACATACATACTGTATGTCCAGTTAAAAAATCAGGTTATTGAACAATGTATCACAGAATCCTTCTTTATAAAGCTAAACACACTTACATATCAATTGGAAAAAAAAAATAGGATGTTTCTGGAAGTACTCTTATGAGGAAATTAACACAAAATTAATTTCCTGTTGCCTGTTACTGACAGCACAACAGCAAGATGAATTTTCAGCACACTTAGAGGGATATTTAGGATGCTTAGAATAACCAGCAAAATAACATATGCAAAATTTACTTGAGAGTGTCTTTCAAATAGATAAGCAGGGAGGACTGCTGCTGCTAAGTCACTTCAGTCGTGTCCGACTCTGTGCGACCCCATAGACTGCAGCCCACCAGGCTCCCCCGTTCCTGGGATTCTCCAGGCAAGAACACTGGAGCAGGGAGGACTACACATGAGTATCAAGAGGTTAGAACTGAGAGAGAGATAAAGATGCTGTGAGGAGAGAAATGATAGTTCCTTAACTATGAACGCAACCTGAAAGATTCGAGGGCCATTGCTACAGAATTGCAAGGATTTACTTTCAATTGAGCAGTTTCTTCTCACGTGGACCTATCTGCGTGGCAAATTTCATAGGGGTGCAGTAGTTGAATTTCTTTTCAAAACGGTATTGATTCCCTGAGCAATAGTAGGATGGTCAACTAATAAGACCAGCAGCTTTACCGTGATGTTCCAAGAACAGCATCCTCAGAATGTCCCAAAATAAAAACAGCTAGTACATAGATGATTCAACTAATCATCATGACCCTCTCACAAAATAAGTTCCAGTACCCCCGTTTTATAGGTGAGAAACCTAAGGCAAAGGACATTAATTACCATGCCCAAAATTATGCAGTCAGTAAGTAACTCAGAGCAGTCTGGTTTCAAGGACTCTGCTTCTAACCATGATAGTGACTACCTCTCAGGGCCTCCATGGAGCAACCTGCATGCTCAGTCACTCAGTCATGCCTGACTCTTTACAACCCAATGAACTTCAGCCGGCCAGGCTTCTTTGTCCATGGGATTCTCCAGGCAAGAATACTGGAGTGGGTTGCCATTTCCTCCCCAAGGGAATCTTCCCAATCCATGGATCAAACTGCATCTCCTGCATTGGCAGGCCAATTATTTACCACTTAGCACTCCACAACTTATCAGAATCTTTAATGCTCTGATGTTCACTGTGAATTTTCACAGAAGCCTCAGTTTGAAAAAAGATATTTAACATCTTTGGTTCTTAATCATGGCATCACATGTTTTGATATTTTTAAAGAGAAAACTATGTCTATTTTTTTTTAATAAAAAAACTGGTCAGGAATAAACCTATATAAATTCAAGAAAGAAAGATTTGAAGGAATTAGTAGATACACTTGTACCATAATATCTGGTAATTCCTCTGTATGCTTTTTAACTAGCAAGACCCACAAAATCCTATATTGCCAAAAGAAGTTTCACACAACAGACCATATATAAATTGTAAGTATCTATACAAAAGAAGCCACTATAAATAAAAAGAAAGAAGAGGCAAGCTGGGAAATAAGATTTTTCCATATAAAGCAGAAAAAGGATAACTATATAGAAAGTATAAACAGTTCCCACAAATCACAAGAAAATGAACCAGTAAAATAAGGGGCAAAAACAAGAACAGGTAACCCACAATATTAGCAATTTATAAGCAATTCATATAAATATGAAATAAAGCTTATTAAGTCATTCAAAAGAAAATTATGACAAGGAAAACACTTTTTAGTTTTTCATTAGATTATGAAAATGCAAAAAGAAAAACCCACTGTCATCCAGTGTTTGGTGACGGTGTGTGGAAATGGGCATATTCATGCCCCATTGGTGGAAGTGGAAATAGGTTCAACCCTTAGCTGAAAGACAGTTCTCCATGGGCTCTTTCATATTTACATGTCTTGTGAGAAGAGGCACTAACTGGCCTTTTATTCTGGACGATCCTTCCAGAACTGTTTGTAGAGTGACCAGTGAATGACATAGTCTGCCGCTCTCTGGAGTGAAGAGAAGATTCCCTTACAATTTGTTTAATAAAGCAAAACTCTCCCTCAAGGGCCAAGGGCAGATTTCCTTGCAGTCCATTATAAAAAAGTTGAATTCCCTACTTTCAGGGTTCCTCAGCTGTTACACAAATCCACTGCATGCACACAGTTTTCACCAGGGCACTTGTGGGCAAGGGGCATCAATGCCAATGTGAAGCTCACAAGACTAGCTGTCCTGATAATAATAAAATCCATTGTATCTGACCCAGGATCATGTATCTTCAACCAACATACACAAAACTGTGACAGAGCTACTTTATAGCTTGAAAGTAGAAAAAAATCTCAGCGCTTTTATGGTTCTTACCATAACCCTCACCTGTTTAGAGGATGAATTGAATCTTTCAAAGTTGGTCAAATGGTACAAAGTTCCAGTTATCCTAGATGAATAACTCCTAGGGATCTACAGGACAGCTCAGTGACCATAGCTAACAATACTGCATTGTTTACTTAAAATGTGCTGTCTTTATCATAAATACACACAAAGATAAATATTCACATACATACATATACATTCTAAATGTGTTAAAGGAAATAAATATACACCTAAATATGGAAAAAAGAATGGGAGGAAGTCAAAATATTAAGTTTATCTTTGCGTAGTTATACTATAGTTGTATTTTAATTTCTTCTTTATAATGCTCTTCATTTCCATGTTTCTGCAATGAATGAATAGTGTCATACAGTTCTGTGGTTAATAAATCTAATTTTAAAACTAAGGCATGTTCAGGGTGGGAAAAAATAAAGCCAAAGAACAGATACAATGGGTTACAGAGCATATAAGTGTTCATGCAATGAAATGCTGAATCTAGAGGATACATAAATAAATAAAGCATGGGCTCTGTTCCTAAAGAGTTTGTCTATTTTGTAGTGAAGACAGACAGAAACATTTTTAAAAAGGTCATAAATGCCAACTTGGCTTTGAGAACACAAAGAAAAGGACAATGAGGAAAAGGAAAGTGGTCATTGTGGGATGTGAAGATGGTAAATATGAAAAGCCACAACTACACAGAACTGGTCCAGGGAATAGTGAATAATCCTAAGGCTGGGGTCTGAGTTCATGGTGGAAAGCGAAGAGAAAGGAAAGAGCCAGCCAGGGAGGAATTTGATGGCCAAATAAATCACCTGGACTTTATCCAGTGTTTTCCACACTGTGTCTTTCGGACTCGTTTCTTAGGAAACACAGCAAGGCAGGTTGCATGGCCAAGTCTGTGGCGCCGACCCCTGCTTCAAACAGCAGCTCTGCTTTTATCTCTTCTATAAGCTGGATTCTCTGGCAAGGTTTTATTTGAAGAAAGAGTTCCATGACCTTAAAAAGTCTGAACACTGCTCCCATGCCATCAAACTGTTGGATGCTTTTAAGACAAAGAATAGCGCAGTCAGATTTCTATTTTAAATGCGTGTTTTGAAAGATATTGGTACTCAGTGATTGTCTGAGAGGGTAGAGGTTATGTAGACAATGAGGAGGATCAGGCAGGAGGACCAGGGAGAGACTGGGAAGTGAAGTTTGTGGGGAAGGAATAAAGGATCATTTTTCAGATATTCTGGGATAATCTCAATAAGGTCCAGTTACCAACTAGATGTGAGTGGGAAGAGAGAGCCACTGAGATTTCTGGTATGGGGAAATGCAAAATTCTTAAATTTTAATGTACATTAGAACCAGCCATGGGACTTGTTCAGACATAGATTCCTGAGGTTCCATCTCCAGAAATCCTGATTCAATAGGACTGGGGTAAAGCCTAGGAATGTTGATGGTAATATTACTAACAGAGATAGAGGGTGAGAGAAAAAACAAAACAAAAAAGGGTGAGAGACAAAAAGTTATTTAAAATCTGAAGATGTTGGGGTCCAGGTGCTTAGGAGGCAAATATCAAAAACAAAGACCTGTTCAGAAGGGCATTTGGAATATGAAACTAGAGTTTATCAGAGAAGTCTATACAAGAGGCATTTAAATTAGAATTACTGATACCTACATGGTGGCTGAAATCATGCAAGTGAGAACACACAGGAAGAGAAGAGGCAGAGATAGAATCATGAGGATCAGTAATTTTTAAAGAAGACACAAAGAAATAAATGCACTGATGAAAGAAACTAGGGGCAGAGGATAATCAACATAGCAAAAGACACAGTTGAGTCTAATGAACTTGGAGTCAAGCATATCACTCAAAAATCAGTAGAGGCCACTATTATGTCCAAGGAGGCTTCCCTGGGTGGCTGAGACAGAAAAGAGTTTGCCTGCAGTGTGGGAGACCCGAGTTTGATCCCTGGGTCGGGAAGATCCCCAGCAGAATGAAACGGCAACCCATATTCTTACCTGGAAAATCCCATAGATGGAGGAACCTGGCAGGCTAGGTTCCCTGGGGTTGCAAAGAGTGGGACACAACTGAGCGACTTCACTTTCACTTTATTATGTTCAGATTTCAACCAATCAATCAAGTAAACTGTTACAAACAACTCCAGTTGCATGATCTCCAGAGTTTCTGGGTACCACACTAAACCCAGAAACTCTAGGAAATGTATCTTATCAATACATTGAACTCAACCCAGTGTTATATCACATATTCCTTGGCCATATCCTATTTTTTAATAATATAGATTAGTAAACCTTGCAATTATTGGGGGGGGGTAATCTAATTCCTTCAAGGTCATACTTTGTACTTGTCCCCCCACCACCCCAGAGCATACTAAAATATGATCACAGTTAGGGGTCTTGTGGGAAGAAGGATTATTTGCAGTAACTGTTGATTGTTGGATAAGTTCTTGCATTCAAAAAGAAAAAAGAGACAGCCTGAAAATCAGCCATCACCTAGGAGACCTAAAATTGTCATTGACCAAGACCACAGGAAAGAAGAGTACAAGATAGACATCTGAGGGGAAGCTCTACAATAAGTTATGTTGTAGGAGACAACTTGAAGCCTGGAGAGTTTTGAAAAGTCATCTGTGTTCTAGTATGAGTATAGCATAGATCCTTCAGGGTAAAGCAGCTTTAAAGTTGGTGTAAGAGGAAGCAATATTCTACCCATAAGTTCACCTGTCGTCCAAACCTAATTAACCAAGCTCTCTGTGTGGATAACAAATTACTGCTAGGAAATCCTGCTTCCAAAGTCTTATTGACATGACCTAGCCAAGTAGACTCTAGGTCCTTTGTGGAAACCTACCTAGGCTACTCGAGCAAGTATCCTGCAACCCAGGAAGATCTATTTTTAAACAAAATCTGAAGCTGATTCTCATGAGCTCAGACAGCTCCTCCTGGGTAGAGGGGGGTTGGTTACCCATAAATACAGCTAGTTTGTTGCCCCTCTGACTTAGTTTGGATTCCTGTCTGTCTGATTACTAATGCCAAGTCTGACAAACACAGCAAGCAACTGGGGAGTAAGATGAACAAGATTCATGCCACTCAGAGGTGGCCTTACACCATGCTCTTTACTGTGCATGCGTGCTCAGTTGTGTCTGACTCTTTGCGATCCCATGAACTGTAGCCCACCAGGCTCCTCTGTCCATGGGATTTCTCAGGCAAGAATACTGGAGTGGGTTGCCATTCCTTTCTCCAGGGGATCTTCTCGACCCAGGGATTGGACCCATGTCTCCTGCCTTGCTGATGGATTCCTTACCAATTGTGTGCCACCGGGAAAGCCGGATGCTCTACACTCGGGGCTGGCAAACTTCTATTGAGGGCCAGCCAATAAATATGTTAGGCTTTTTGTTACAAGGGGCAAAATCATGGTTATATTGTAGCTATTTATATAACAAGAAAGAAAAATTTCCACAAATATTTTACTGAAAACAGTCAAAATGTAATAATGATTGAGAACAGTCATTTTGGGGGGCTTTTTGGTAACGTATAACTACTAATGAGAAGAATGGAATTATAGCAAAGATAGCATTTCACTTAACTGGGCTCCAATGTTAGTGTTCCTATAACCAAGTTGATGAAAGTAGGCCTGATCTCACCCCAAGCCTACTAAACCTGAATGTGAATTTTAACAAGAGCCCTCAGTGGTGTTTGTGCACCCTGAAGTTTGAGAACACAGTGGTCGAGTTCCTTAATACTATCTGAGCTGCATCTCTATGCTTTTAAAGAAGAAAATGAGGATTTCCTTGGTGGTCCAATGGTTAAGAATCCACCTGCCAATGTAGGGGACACGGATTTGATCCCTGGTCTGGGAAGATTCCACATTAACTGATCCCATGCCCCACAACTACTGAGCCTGTGCTCCGCAACAGAAGCCACTACAGTGATAAGCCCACCTCACCGCAAAACTAGAGTCACGCCGGCTCTCCACACCTAGAGGAAGTCCACACACAGCAACAACGGCCCAGTACAGTAAAAAACAATAAATTGAAAACAAAAGAAAATGAAAGTTGTGTGACTTAGAAAACATTCTCAAACCATTCTTGCCTGCCCACGGACAGAGGAGCCTGGCCGGCTACAGTCCATGGGGTCGCAAAGAATCGGACAACTGAATGACTAACACTTTCACACTTTCAAAGTTTCACTTCCAGAAATCTTACAGGGTCTCTGGCCCTGAAGTAAAGACCCAAGGGACTCTATTGCCAGGCCTAGCACCAAGATGAAAATGTTCTACCACTAAATTGTGGCAATGGTGTTTAACCTCTCAATATACTATAAAACAGTGTAGTTTATATTCCAAATGGGTGGATTCTATGGGAGGTGAATTGTCTCAATGAGGCTTTTTTAAAAAATCAAATTGAAGAATTTCTGAGATTATAGGTGAATTTTAAATGCATTTTTAAAACTTCACATAGTTTTTCAATAGACAGCTCAAGTAGAGAATTGCAAGGACTCCAGGTTTCTGATTCAGGAAGCTCTGAGTACAAATTCCAGCTGTACTACTGTGTTACAGACACTAAGCTACTTAACCTCTCTGAACTTCAGTTTCTTCTTTTGTAAAGTAGAAATAATAACAGTACCCATCACATAGGGGTACTAGGGGCATAAAAAGTAACTGTTAATGCAAAATGTCTAACACAGTCCATGTCACACACTCTTGAAATCATGACATACTTCACATTATCCAAGTCATAATTAACCATGCCTGATCTATTATCCATGTTGTACTTATTTTATATTGGATAGAATATCTTCAGCTCCATTATCAATCATATTTGCCTTAATGCCTTTTCCTTGTGGTTCATGGTAATAATGACAGTAAACACACAGTATGCATGCATGCATGCTAAGTTGCTTCAGTCATGTCTGAACTGTGTGCAACTGCACAAATTCATGGACTGTAGCCCACCAGGCTCCTCATCCATGGAATTCTCCATGCAAGAATACTGGAGTGGGTTGCCATTCCCTTCTCCAGGGGATCTTCCCATCCCAGGGATGGAATCTGCATCTCATGTCTCTTGCATTGGCAGGTGGTTCTTTATCACTAGCTCCAGCTGGGAAGCCCAAACACATAGCATTCATATCCAAATACCAGACCTTATTCTGGGGTGCTGATTTATACATATTAACTCATTTAATCTTAACATTAACCCTTTGAGTTATTTTTACTATTTCCATATTACAGATATGGAAAATTAGGCAGAGGGAGATTAACTTGTTCTGTGCCACAGAGCTCAAAAGTGGTGGAGCTAAGATTCAAATTAAAGCAATCTTCCTCTGTCCATGATTACACTGTACCATAGGATGAAATATATATACATATGCACACATATATGGGATTCCCTGGTAGCTCAGAAGGTAAAAAAATTTGCCTGCAATGCAGGAGACCCAGGTTCAATCCCCTGGAGAAGGGAATGGCTACCCACTCCAGTATTCTTGCCTGGAAAATCCCATGGACAGAGGAGCCTGGTGTTCTACAGTAATTGCAAGAGTCGGACATGACTTAGTGACTAAACCACCACCACCATGTATATTTTGTCTTGGTCAATCTTATACCAATGCCCAGCCCACCAGCTTTTGGAGGGTCCATATTTGTATACCAAAGGACCATACAAAGATGAATACACAGGCACATCTGCAAAACAAGAAATAGACTGAGGGAAAAGCAGGTTCTTTGTGCCTTTTTCCCATGAAAAGTGATCTCTACAGTAATGTTACTCTAAATGTGGTTAATGGACATAATAGTGCTGTTCAGTAAACTTGTAATAGGCAAGATGTGTATGGAATTCAGAGCATTCAAGAACTTTTATGGGACTCTGACCTTGACATGACAAAGGAGCATATCATCAGTGGACTCACTTCACTGTACAGGGAATTTTACAAAAGTATTAAGAGTTCAAGGTGGCTTGGAAAATTCAAAACAAAGAAACTGGGTCTTTATCACATATAGTTGGGGAAAGAATACTGGGAGGCGATCCTCAATGTTTTCTTTTTCTTCTAATGTTCCTCAAACTAGCTGTTCTCTCTGCCAAGAACAAAGCTTGGAGGTCTGAACACTGAAATTTATTATGAGACAGTGGAGAGAGGAATGTAAGATACAACACTGAGGCAGCCTCTCCTGAGCGAGAAAGGATGTGAAAGCTGCAGCAGTGGTCAGGGTATGAAGAGAGTAGAGGAAAATGAAGCAAGGAAGGGCCTGCTGCTACATGGGCTCCTACAAGCATGGTCTGAACAGCTCAGCTGGGAGAGGGGAAATTAGCACTGTCTGTGGGAACTCAAAGTGCTGAGGGGCCAGCTGACCTAAGAACCTTGAATAATAACGAACATAGGTTTCCCTCCTTCACACACACCTTGATAGGTCACAGAGAGTATTTCAAGCCCCCAGACACTGGCATCAGGGCCAGATCAGGGACAACTTTACAGATAAAGACCAGCACAGACTGGGTGAGCCTGTGAAATAGGAAGAAAGGTAAAAATTGACTCAGCACAGAAAAAAAAAATACACCAGGGAAATGCCTTTAGAAGTTACTTAACTTGACCAGGGTAACTTGCATAGAACAGGGACTCTGGTTCAAATCCAAGCTCTGAAATGTGTCACACTTGGGATCTTGAAGATATGTTTGAATGAAGACATGATCTTGGTTACATGGAAAGCATATGAATAGGGCTTAGTTCATAGGAAATCCACAGAGAAGATGAATAGTTACTATTATTACTGGTTGCTGGGAGCCAGCATGGGGAAATCCACCCGTGGCAAAGGTCATGAGGAAGGGGGCCTGGCAAAAAGCAAAGGCTGAGAGCAGGCCTCAGGGGTACCCCTGGATTTTCCTGAGCATCTACCCCCCAAACCAGAGTCTGCCTGCTTTATTGTACTGTGCTTTCCACTCTTCTGACATAACAAGGGGCTATCCCCGACCACCTTTCTCTGGAAAGAGTTAACTTAGAGCTCCAGTTAACAGTCTCCTGCATATGAAAGGAGTGTCTCAGCTCAAACCCCTCTGACAGCTCTCTAACTTGCCTGACAGTTAGAGACTTTTACAACTTGTGATTGTTTACAGCCCCTCAACCACGAGAGGCACGAAGCTTAAAGCATCTTAAAGATATAGAGCCCTTTTCTAAAAAGCTAAAAATTATATTGGTGATGGATTTCACTGTTGAGTCAATGACTGCTGCCAGGCCTCCATATTCTTTATCTTTTAGGCACCTGAAGGATATTAATCAATGTAATTGGATATAGAAAAAGGAATATAGTAGTTTTGATGTTAGCAACACTAGACCTTTGAGTTAATGAACTTTCTCTTTGTTATAAATCACTGTACTCCTCTTCCTTTGTTATAAATAGTTGTGTCCTTGTTATGTAAGAATGTAACTTTATTTAGTGCTTTCTGAGAGTGGCACCAGACTTTGGAAAGAACAACACTTTTAAGGCAAATTAAGTTTTCTGGTTGACAGACCCTTATCAGAAAAGGGCCGCAAAATGCTAATAGGCCTCCTGGACAGAAGGTGATGTAAATCACCTAAGACTTGTGTATACAGCTAGGTATGCAGAGAGAAAGCCTGGTCTCGATAAGAATCAGGGCTGCTGACGCTGCATAACTTTGTATTATCCATTGATCTCTATGTACAACCAAAAGTATAAAAAGCTTTCCCAGACAATAAAGGATGGGCCAGTTCCTGGAAAGACTGGTTCCCCCATGTCTTCTTTTCTTTCTTACTCTATTTTCTGGCTGATTCCCGTCTGGGGCATAGAGGCTAGCCGTGTCTACTTATTTGCCCAGGCTTCTAAGATCCACGCGAGAGGGAGCCCAAGGTGGGGCACCCTCCACTATTCAAGCGGGCACCTGTGGCCCTATGTAGATGGTTCAAGTCCCTTGTCTCAGGGCTTTATTGGCTTTCTATGTAAACCAAGGAATACAGCCTCTTTCCTCCTCTAAATTTCCTACTACACTATTCTTTCCTAATCTCATTATATTTCTAATTAAATGGTCCTTTCCCAGATGCTGACTCCATCCCTGCTTCAAATTCCCTGGATCCACCAGGGCTGGTCCCCAACAATTGGTGGCAGTATTGCACCCACATTTTATATTTGCTGACCCAGGTTCAACAGTTATCCCAATGTGTGTGTGTGTACTATGCTTAGTCACTCAGTCATGTCCGACTCTTTGTGACCCCTTGGACTATAGCCTCCCTGGCTCCTCTGTCCATGGGGATTCTCCAGGCAAGAATACTGGAGTGGGTTGCAAAGCCCTCCTCAGGGGATTTTCCCAACCCAGGGATCGAACCCAGGTCTCCTGCATTGCAGGCGGATTCTTTACCATCGGAGCACCCAGAGAAGCCCCAAGATAATCAAACAAATATTATTAGTGGATTTTATCTTCAATATTCAGGAATCTACTCTGTAGATCTGAGTGCTGCTAGTATGTAGTTATAACCTACTGTGCTTAAGTATAAAGCTAAACATATAGTTATTACTCACAAGAACAATGAGATAAACAGGAGTTCACTTGAAAGAAAATCAATAGCTGTTTGATTTTTTTTGTGTTAGAAATAACCTTGCTGTGTTTAGAGCTCAAACGTAGTAACAACAAAATTAGAAGACAACTGTGAATGGTTTGAAGCAGGTTAAATTCTTCCTTCTGCACCATGGCTACTACAAAGAGAATATTCCAGTCTTTTTTTTTTTTTTTTTACATGTTACTGACTGAACTCCTTGGAATTATTTTTCCTGAGCTGGTCTCTCAATTAGAGGACAGTAATTCATTCTCACAAAACATGTTTTAATACACTTCCAGTTCTACCCAAAACGTGCAACTTGAAAATTATACAGGCACAGACATCACAGAATACACCATTATTTGTGGAAAGTTGGGGAAAACTGCCTGTTTTGTATCAAGTACTTACTACTTTTAAAAATTTATCCTTGATATCACATCACTAGATTTATTATTTTTTAAATTAATTTTTATTGACATATAGTTGATTTACAATGTTGTATTAGTTTCAGTTTGATCTGGTTCCTCTGCGTTTTCTAAATCCAGCTTGAACATCTGGAAGTTCACAGTTCATGTACTGTTGAAGCCTGGCTTGGAGAATTTTGAGCATTACTTTGCCAGCGTGTGAGATGACTTCAACTGTGGGATAGTTTGAACATTCTTTGGCTTTGCCTTTCTTTGGGATTGGAATAAAAACTGATCTTTTCCAATCCTGTGGCCATTGCTGAGTTTTCCAAATTTGCTGGCATACTGAGTGCAGCACTTTCATGACATCATCTTTAGGATTTGAAATAGCTCAACTGGAATTCCATCACCTCCACTAGCTTTGTTCATAGTGTTGCTTCCTAAGGCCCACTTGACTTCACATTCCAGGATGTCTGGCTCTAGCTGAGTGATTATCACCATCTACCATCATGATTATCTGGGTCGTGAAGATCTTTTTTGTCTAGCTCGCCTGTGTATTCTTGCCACCTCTTCTTAATATCTTCTGCTTCTGTTAGGTCCCTGCCATTTCTGTCCTTTATCGAGCCCATCTTTGCATGAAATGTTCCCTTGGTATCTCTAATTTTCTTGAAGAGATCTCTAGTCTTTCCCATTCTAAAATAGACCCTTACTACTTAGAAAATCCCTGTTTGATATTATATCATTTGATTTAAATGAAATTAAGTTCAAAATGTTAAATCATATGCTAATGTTAATATAGTTTCACACTAGGAGACTAAATCTATTGATCTCTATACACAGGTCTTGGGTGGATATATCAATGGATTTGTCTATATTCTGATACTTGAATTAGAGAAATATATTTCATATGGTCTCTTGGTCTGTGTTTACCAAGTGGGCTGTTGCTGAACTTAGCTTTTGTAATCCAGATAAAAGTATGTTTAAAGTCTATTTTTGAACCTTGGAACATCATTATTTGATGGCTAGATTCCAAATATGATTTCCCTACACATACAGAAATCTTCCCACACCCTATCTCAACTATAATTTCTGCTTCCCTAGTAGCTAAGATGGTAAAGAATCCACCTACAAAACAGGAGACCTGGGTCAGGAAGATCCCCTGGAGAAGGGAATGGCTACCCACTCCAGTTTTCCTGCCTGGAGAATTCCATGTACAGAGGAGAATGATGGGCTACAGTCCAAGGGGTCATAAAGAATTGGACATGACTGAGCAACTCACACTTTTACCACTTTCATTCTTATGTTACATGTCAATGCTAAGTGATTTTTTTACATTATATTGTTTGGTTTTAAGGATTTTGCTTGCTAATGAAATATATCTTAGAATTTTTTTTTCATTATCTTAATTTCCCTTCAAGTCCTGACTCTTGGAAATATTTTCTGACTGCACAAAACCAAAAACAAAAATGTCACCAAAATCTATTTACATGAACCAGAAATCCTTAAATGAGCTGGATGTGTCCGTAATGTAGGAACAGAGTGTTCCTGGCATTCGGTTAGAAAGATTAAATCAAATTAGCCTGGATAAGTCAACTGTTACAAGGACTGGAAATTGCTAAATTAAACATTAACAAGAGTTACAAATGATACTGTACCTACTTGGAAATGAATAAGGTTATTAAGGGGCTCAGAGACGGTAAGTCAGATTTTAATATTTTTATTCAGTGAAGCAGAAAATGAAGTAAAAGTCTAACAAATTATTTTTGTAGCTGGTAAGGCTTAGAGAAAATAATTTTTAATTAGGTAAGAGAACAATTAAATGGACAAAAAGTTATTAAACAAAGAAACAAAAAGTGGAAACTCTAAAAACTGAGTTTAAACTTCTGTTTTTGAAAACAAAGATGGAAACTAACACACACACAAGAGAGCATCCCCATGGCAGGGGCAACAATGAAGCACAGTGCAAAGTACCTGCCAATGCACAGAATCACAGGTGAGAAAAATCAGACTCTTCTGGAACAGATACTGGAATACCTAGTATAAACCTTATTTTTATCTGTTCTGAGAAACTAGCAAAATTTAATACCACTTGTCAAGGAAAACTGGAACAGTGACATCTAACAGCTGCCCAAGTCACCACAGCTTGTTCTCTTGAGTAAGACATGAGAGTACAGAGAGGCTAGGATGATAGGACTCAATGGCTGAGAATATGGGTTCTTGATTCTAGACTACCAGGGTCTGCAGCCTGGCTCAATTTTTCATTAATCATGGACAGCCTCTATGATCCTGAGCTTATTGTTAGGTAAATGGAATGAAGATGATGAAGTCTATCCCATTGGGTTATTGTGAAAAATAAAGGGAGTTAAACAATCTAAAGCACTTAGAACCACCGCTGGAATAGTCTAAGTATCATTTATCCTTTCTTTTTTTTAAAAAATATAAATTTATTTATTTTAATTGGAGGCTAATTACTTTATAATATTGTATTGGTTTTGTCATACATCAACATAAATCTGCCACAGGTATACACGTGTTCCCCATCCTGAACCCTCCTCCCTCCCTGTACCATCCCTCTGGGTCGTCTCAGTGCACCAGCCCCAAGCATCCAGTATCATGCATTGAACCTGGACTAGTGATTCGTTTCATATATGATATTATACATGTTTCAATGCCATTCTCCCAAATCATCCCACCCTCTCCCTCTCCCACAGAGTCCAAAAGACTGTTCTATACATCTGTGTCTCTTTTGCTGTCTCGCATACAGAGCAGATGAATGGATAAGAAAGCGTGTGTATAAGAAATATACACAATGGAGTATTACTCAGCCTTTAAAAAGAATACATTTGAATCAGTTCTAATGAGGTGGATGAAACTGGAGCCTATTATACAGAGTGAAGTAAGCCAGAAAGAAAAACACCAATACAATATACTAACGCATATATATGGAATTTAGAAAGATGGTAACGATAACCCTGTATGTGAGATATTTATCCTTTCTTAATATAAAAAAAAAAACCCCTCACCCAAAGTGAATACTGTGTGTTAGTAAAAATACATACTCTGGCCAATGATCCTATAAATTGAGAGAAATTTTTAAGGTCCCTTGCACTCAGAAATGCTAGAAGTGTACACCTGTCAAAGAAAGAGATTCCTAGGGACTTCCCTGGCAGTCCTGTGGTTAAGATTGGACAGCTTCCACTGCAGGGGGTGAGGGTTTGACCCCTGGGCTTCCCTTGTAGCTAAGTTGGTAAAGAATCCGCCTGCAATGCAGGAGACCCGGGTTCGATTCCTAGGTCCAGAAGATCACCTGGAGAAGGAAATGGCAATGCACTCCAGTATGCTTGCCTGGAAAATGCCATGGAGAGAGGAGCCTGGTGGGGTATAGTCCATGGAGTTTGCAAGAGTCAGACACGACTTAGTGACTAAACCACAAGGAACTAAAGATTCCACATGCCTTGTAGTGAGGCCAAAAGAAGGTGTCAGGGGAGACAGATTTTTAGACTGCAGAGGATAAGTTTGGTTTCTTAACATTTGGATACTGATGTATGTGTGTGTTTTATTGGAGAATAATTGCTTTACACCACTGTTAGTTTCTCCTGTACAACCAAGTGATCAGTATTTTGTATACATATTATCTCCTCACTCTTAGGCCTCCCTCCCATCCCTCTAGGTCACCAAACAGCACCAAGCGAAGCTCCCTGTGCAATTCAGCAGCTTCCCACTAGCTATCTATTTTACACAGAGTAGTTTAGATAACTTAGTTCTTATCTCTCAATTCATCCCACTCTCCCCTTCCTCCGCTATGTCCACACGTCCATTCTTTACGTCTGCATCTTTATTCCTGTTCTATAAATAGGTTCATTGTGTACCATTTTTCTAGATTTCACGTGTCAATATACGATACTTTTCTGACTTATTAATACTTCTCTCTGTATGACAGACTCTACATTCATTTACATCTCTACAAATAACTCAATTTTGTTGCTTTTTATGGCTAATATTCCACTGAATATATCCACCACATCTTCTTTATCCATTCATCTGTCAATGGACATTTAGGTTTCTTCCATGCCCTGCCTATTGTAAACAGTGCTGCAATGAACACTGGGGTGCATGTATTTTTTTGAATTATGGTTTTCTCAGGATATAAGCCTAGTAGTCGGATTACTGAGTCATAAAGTAGTTCTATTTTTAGTTTTTTAAGGAACCTTCCTACTGTAATCCGTAGTGGCTTTATGAATTTATATTCCCATCATTTTCAATGATGAAAACCTGAAAACATTTCCTCTAAGATCAAGACATGGATGTCCACTCTTGCCATTGCTATTCAACATAGTTTTGGAAGTCCTAGCCATGGCAATTAGAGAAGAAAAAGAAGTAAAAGGAATGCAAATTGGATACTGCTATTTTGATTCCATGACATATCAACATATTTCATGACTCTATAAGGGCTGCTTACCATTCCTTTCTCTTTAACAACAAAAATGTGCCTCAAATACCATTATCTCCAAATAGTTACTCAGAATGTTCATATCTTCTTATGCGCATCTATTCACACAAAAGGACAGCCATTTGTGATGACAATGACAGGGCCATTTGTGATCTCAGTGATGAGGGATTCAGCCAGGTTTAAGTGTCTGCTCCACGGCTCTGTGTTTCCATCTTTACTACACCTGATCCTCACCTGGTGACTCAGTTCTATTAATAATAACTCACTCCCACCTTGTATCTACATGTCACTGGCCTCCAGCACCACCTCTCACACTTATAGAGCAATTACTATAGGTCAGGCACTGTTTTGTAAGTATTTTACATCTGTTAATCGTTTAAATCAAACAACACCCCTCTGAGTGCAAACAATTATTACTCCCATTTTACTGATGAAGACACCGGAACAGAGAAGCTAACTTTTCTTAGTTTCACACCTGGTCAGTAGCAAAAGTGGGATTCAAACTTAACCCTACACTATACTTCCTGGGTATAGTTAAGACCCAGAACCTTGGTCCCCACCCCTGAGTTAACTCTTATATTAACAAATCTTACTTTAATATTTACCTAGTGCTTCATGGTTTTAAATGACTTCACCTCCATGATCTTATTTGTTCCTTGTGACCATTATGCAAGATAGGATAACTATGAGGAAACAGGCTCACAGAGAGCAAAAGTGTAAAGGAGGTAGTGACAGGTAGAACAGAGCTTAAGCCTGTGTCTTTGGCTACCAAAACCTGTTATTCCCATCACTTCTATTATTTTGTTCTTAAGGTTTAGAAAAAGAAGATACCTATGAGATAGGGACTTTCTGGGGGTGGATTTTCTGGTGGAGCTAGAGTATAACCAAGACTCTGAATTCAAGATGACTCTCGGGGAGGGGAGGATGAGAAAACACAGAATAAAAGGAAAAATAACAGAATAAGGAGATGAGGACGGATAGATATTAGCTAGATTATCATGAAAGAAATGAAAGAACTTGGCAGTGGTTTAGGTATTGAGAGTCAATGAGAAATTAGATGCAAAACTGATTTCAAGGTGTCAAACATGAGAAGCCAGGAGACCGTCAATGCCGTTAACAGAAACATGGATGAAAGAGGAATTGGTTTTACATAAAAGTGAGTTTGGCTACAATCCTGAAGAACATTGGGTGACAGTTGGACTTGGATGTACAAGTGGGAAAATATACAGCAGATAGAAAAATCTAGAAATGGATAACTTGGAGGCTTTCACTTAGAGGTGATATTTAAAACTATGAGTCGATAGAAGGCACAGGCCAAGAAAACAAATAATTCATTATGGCCCAAATGCTAAACCTAGGGGGAAACCATCACTTTGGGAAGAGAAGAAGAAACAAGAGGGAAAGTGGTAGAAAAGTAGCTGAAGAGATAGTATAGAATAACAGATATTAAGACTGGAAAAAATTCAAGAAGTAGGAAGTGACAATGAATGCCACATAAAGCAAAGGAGTCAAATGGAATGAGGATTCGAATAAGTATACCTCATAGCACTTATTACATTTATAATAAATTACTTGAGTAAATTTGCATTGTTCCTAACTAGAATAGAAGTACTTAAAGGCAAACATTTAGTGCTTTCTACTGTAACTCCAGCACATAGTAGAGCCCATGTTTACATGTTACTAAATAAACAGTTACTGAATAGGGGAATCAATAGATAAACAAATGAACATAATTTCCTAAAAGCACCACAAATGACCCTTGGAAATACAGTGTCAGTAAACCAATGAAGGTAGATGTCATGTCATAGGGCAATTTACAGAAAGTGGGATTTTAAAACAGAGAAAGTGTAACAATAGAGGCAGATTTAATTAACTATTTCTTAGAGATGTGTTCTTGCTCAAACAATATAACAAATCAGGTGGACTTCCTACCCTAGGACACTATACATTTATCAGATTTTGTCCTTCTAACAGCTCTGCCTGATGTCCAGATGATCTTCAAGAACTTAAGGCAGTCACTATAGTTGCCAACTCTGTAAGTGATGGAAGTAAGGGGACCTACCTGCTTTACTAGTGCTATCTTGAGTAGAATCAGAACTCCACGGACTAGGCATCAAGGAAGATGGAGTAAAGCAGGGTAAAGAAACAGAAGTCAGGAAAATGATACTACCCACAGAAAGACGTAGCCTGGAATGGACCCACATTCAAGACAAATTTCAAGTCCCTTGATGGGGTTTTCCTTTGTGGTCCAGTGGTGAAGAATCTGCCTACCAATGCAGTGGACACAGGTTCAATAACTGGTCAGGGAAGATCTCACAGGCCACGGAGCAACTAAGCCCATGCACTACAACTACTGAGCCCACGCTCTAGAGCTCTGCAACAGGAGAAGCTTCACAATGAGAAGCCTGAGCAACACAACTAGAGAGTAGACCCTGCTCGCTGCAACTAGAGAAAACCTGCGTGCAGCAACGAAGATCCAGCACAGACAGAAATAAGTAAAAAGAAAAAAACCGTTCCACAAAATCATCCAAAATATGTGGATGTGTGTGGGAGTAAATGGGTGAGAGTGAGTGCATACACAAACAACATATGGGATATACAGAAATGTAGTTACAAGTAAATTCTAAATAGAAAGGATTATAGCTAAATGTTTACATATGCTGGCAAGATAGCTGTAACATATGTCTTTGAGTAATAAGGCTTAGGTAAAACAAACTGCATGTTTCACAAATTAAAGTTGCACTTCCTTCTCTTAACATACAAAATGATTATAAGAAAGTCATTTCAACAAAAATACTAGATGTGTCTCCAGGACACAAAGAAGTAAAAAGAACTATTTTATTATTGTATTCCCTAAATTATTAGAACACGTTGTCAAACTTGAATAAGTTGAATGACAGCACAGCTAATTACCAGAGACTGGTAGAGCATTTCAGAAATCCTAAGTACATGGAATAAACATGATTTGACAACAAAAAGACATCTCACCTTTTTCCTTATCTGTTTCCCAGATATTAGTTGCCCATATGTAAATATATATTTGTGTACATGTTTTTATGCACACAGGGATAGAGGGATCTGTTTAAGAATTTTATTGATGTCTAATCAAATGTCTTTATGCACTTAAGCCACAGGTTTTAAATTATAACAGTTTTGTATTTAAGCTGTTATCTAAACAACATACAAACAGTGTATTATGAAGTGAAAAAATTAAACATTCAGTACCTATGTTTGAAAGACATTTTAAGGAGGCCAAGATTTAAGCAGTATTTAAAATATATTATCATATATAATATTTTCTAGTCATGATTTTGAATGCTTTAAATAGATACCTCCTTTGTTCTCCAAGTACACAGTCTGACATGTTGCAAAATGCAGTTTTGACTTAAATGAGGACAATGGTCTAGCTAAGTAAAACAATCTATATTAAAGAGAAATATTTTAAAACCTGATGCATCTCTCTAGTGTATTATATTCATATTCACAGTCAGTATCTCATCTTCCTGTTGTATTAAAAACATCATATTCATGTTGAACTTACTCCAAGGCTTTCAAACTTCAGCAATCCTACTAAATATATATCCATACCAGATATGTCACCGTATCAAGAACAGGAGTGAAAGCAAAGAACAATTCAACGGTGCTAAATAAAATCTGACTTATCTAACAAAGAAAAGAAATTCAGAGCAAAAGGACTGCTACTCTATACCTAGAGGTGTAATAGATTTTTGGCAAAGTGACACAGTACTTCTGCTTTGAAACTGATTATGTCACAGATACATAATTGCTCCTATGTTCAGTGGGATCTAGAGCAATGCTTCAATTTGTAGATTAAATTAAATGCTAATGACAAGAAGATACCTATATCTCCCTCCTCATTCCATCAAACTTACAGAGCAGCCCATTGGCCAAAATGCTCCTTCTTTATATATTCCTGTCTTTTTCCTTTTAACCAAATGGTGAGATTAGTCTTTCATTTCCTGAAACCAAACCCCACCTCACAAACACAAAATACAAAAATCAAGAAAGAAGATGTCACACTAAAGTCCACTAGACACAGTATTCTTACCTCAATCTGATGGCTAGAACACTTTTGTAGGCTTACTTTTCTTTCAAACATACAAACTGTAGAATGCTGGACTACCTGACCCTCATGGAGTGCAAGGAGCAGAAACTTGAAAAACTAGCCTCTTGTGTTCCCACAATCTATTTACACACTGAACACACCCAGTAGCACAAAGTAATATTTATCTGTGGTGGACAGCTATTCCAAAGAAGCAGGCATATCTCTACTTAAACGAATGCCTTTGTTGATCAGCAGGGGAAAGGTAAGAGCTGTTTTATCCTTTAAAGCACACTGACATGAGTTACTTTTTAAATCAGTGTTTTCAAGATGATTTGTTCATTGAATATTCTATTCCCGCAAACTCATATTATTAAAGGACCTGGAGGAAAATGTATCTAATGATAACAACCAGTACATATCTGCCAGGTACTATTCCAAGTGCTTCATATATATCATTTCCTATAGTTTCCAAAAGTTATGAGGTATGAATTATTCTCCCCATAATACAGATGAGGAAACTAAGAACTTTGCCCATAGTT
Organism: Ovis canadensis; assembly: GCF_042477335.2. NCBI lineage: Eukaryota > Metazoa > Chordata > Mammalia > Artiodactyla > Bovidae > Ovis > Ovis canadensis. Next base: position 38,747,459 of record NC_091727.1, on the reverse strand, counting down.
ACCCAATTAGCAAGTGGTACATCCAGAAGTTAAATCCAGGCATTCCAGCAACACAGTTCATGTTTCTAACCATGAACCTGCACTGTGTACGTATGACTTTTAGAAGGTAAATTGCTCAGCTGAACAGTAGATAATGAGTGGAGTTTTCTTAGTACTTGTACTATGTTGGAGTAAGTGAAAATTTTAGATTATTTCCCCAAGATGAGTATTCATTTATATTATCACAGCAGGACTCTTTTTCTGCTTTTCTGCAATGGTCCTTCAAGTTTCTGGGGAATTAAAAAAAAAAAATGAGTCCAGCTTAAAGTGGCAGTAAAGTTACTAATTTAAGTCCAAAAAATAATACAGGAGAAGCCAATATAATACCTTTTAAAAGTCTCAAGGACAAATGCTTAACTCTGTTTTTCAAATTAGATCAGTTCAGTTCACTTTCCCAGTTTTGTCCGACTCTTTGCGACCCCATGGACTGCAGCACAACAGGCATCCCTGTCCATCACCAACTCCTGGAGCTTGCTCAAACGCAAGTCCATTGAGTTTGTGATGCCATCCAGCCACCTCATCCTCTGTCGTCCCCTTCTCCTGCCTTCAATCTTTCCCAGCATCAGGGTCTTTTCCAATGAATCAGATCTTCGCATCAGGTGGCCAAAGTAGTGGAGCTTCAGCATCAGGCCTTCCAATGAATATTCAGGACTGATTTCCTTTAGGATGGACTGGTTGGATCTCCTTGCAGTCCATGGGACTCTCAAGAGCCTTCTCTAACACCATAGTTCAAAAGCATCAATTCATATTAGATAATTCCTACTAATTTGTCTTCAAACTCACTGATTCTTTCTTCAAGGTGATGTTGAGCCCATCTTTTATGTGTTTTATTTTGCTGATTTTAAGTTCTAAATTTTCATTTGGCTATTTACACTTTTCCATTGTCTGTTAAAATTCCTAATATGTTCATTCATTATGACCATATTTCCTTCATTCACTGAACATCTGTCTTTAGTTCTTTGACTATAGAATAATTGCTTTAAAGTCTTTATCTATAAAATCCAACAACTGGCCATCTTGGGGCTTTTCTCTATTGACTTCTTCTTGACTATTGACAGGTCCTATTTTCCTGTTTTCTCCATGCTGAATATTTTTACTGTATATTAAAAATATTGAGAACACTGGGTTCTGAAGAGTGTTGATGTTTGTTCTGTTTAGGATCTGTTTACGAACGCTGGGTTCTGTAGAGAGTCGATGGTTTATTTTAACAGGTAGTTTGATACCTTGGATCTTATGTTTTATCAAAGTATGCAAAAAGCCGAAGTTGTTTCCTAAGCCCAGTTAATTTTGAGGAATCAAACTCCAAATTCTATCTCTTGTTGGGTTTTAGGACTGTTAATGAGTAAATCTACTGTAGGCCTTACAATGGGGCATAATCTTTACTCCTAAAGCTTCTGATGTTTCAGCTGGATACCAAACATATAAGGGAGGTATTATCAAGGACTCATTACTTGTTTCCTGTATCTCCAACATTCCTCAGCATGGGTCAACTGGTAATATCTCTGTTCCTCTCTTAACCCTGTACCCTCTGGTCAGTCTCAGGTAGTCTTTCCCTATGGCTATACAGATCAGTCCTCAGCCAAAGACTCTTGGGAAACCTCCAAATGAACTTTTGAAGATCTTCCTTTACATAGCTCCCTCTTCTCTGATGTCTTGTCTTGCAAATTCCAGCTTGTTTAGCTTTACTGAAACTTGATTTCTACCTCATCAGCCCAGCAGTACCATTGTGTGTTGCCTAGAATCCAGCTTACTGTGCCATTGGAATGTTTTCCCCAGGCAGACAACTGGAGTGATGATTTAGCTACCTGTGTGCTTTCTTTGTCTCTGGAATCACAACCTTGTGTTGCATGTTGTACAATGCTCAGAAACAGTCAGCTCACATATTCTGCCCAGTTCTGTTACTGATTTTGGCAGAAGGGCTACTCTAGTGCCAGTTATTCCAGAGTAGAAGCCTCCCAGGGAGCTTCATCTCTGACAAAATTTAAATGGTAATAAGAGACCTATTTCTTCTGTTTCATCTTACACAGTCTTGCACGGCTTTCAGTTCAGTTCAGTCACTCAGTCGTGTCTGACTCTTTGCGACCCCATGAACTGCAGCAGTCCAGGCCTCCCTGTCCATTACCAACTCCTGGAGTTCACCCAAACTCATGCCCATCGAGTCGGTGATGCCATCCAGCCATCTCATCCTCTGTTGTCCCCTTCTCCCCCTGCCCCCAATCCCTCCCAGATTCAGAGTCTTTTCAAATGAGTCAGCTCTTCGCATGAGGTGGCCAAAGTATTGGAGTTTCAGCTTCAGCTTCAGTCCTTCCAATGAACGCCCAGGACTGGTCTCCTTTAGGATGGACTGGTTGGATCTCCTTGCAGTCCAAGGGACCCGCAAGAGTCTTCTCCAGCACCACAGTTCAAAAGCATCCATTCTTCAGCGTTCAGCTTTCTTCACAGTCCAAGTCTCACATCCATACATGACCACTGGAAAAACCATAGCCTTGACTAGATGGACCTTTGTTGGCAAAGTAATATCTCCGATTTTTAATACGCTATCTAGGTTGATCATAACTTTCCTTCCAAGGAGTAAGTGTCTTTTAATTTGCATGGCTTTACCCAATCTCAAAACATAATCATATGCATCATATGTCAGGAAGGTGACGGGGAACAATCAATCAATTGGGTGGTAGATCCTTTATCCTCACCGAGCATCTTAGTTTGGGTTCCCTTAGAAGCAGATGCTGAGACGTGGATTCAAGTAAAAGCAGTTTGAAAGAAGTTTTAGTTACCTATGGCTTCTGAAACAATGTATCATAATCTTGGTGGCTTAAAACACACACACACAATCATTGTCTTATAGTCTAGAGGTCAAGAGGTTTGAAATTATTGTTACTGGGCTAAACTTGGGCACTGGCAGGGCCACACTCCCTCCAGAGGTTCTAGAGAATTTGTTTCTTTGCCTTTTCCAGCTCCTAGAGGTACATTCCTCATCTATGGTCTATTCTACCATCTTCAAAGCTAACAGCATAGCATCTTGCTTCAGTAGTCACCATGCTTTCTTCTATGTCAAAACTCTGTCAACCTTTCTCTTATAAGAACACTTGCGATTACACTAAGGGTCCATGCATAAAATCTAGGATATTCTCCCCCACTCAAAATCTTCCACTTAATCATATTTGCAGGAAAAAAAATCTCTTTTGTCATATAAGGTAATATTCACAGGTTTATGGACTAGAACCCGGATATATTTTGGAGCCACTATCCAGCCTACCTAAGTCCACACTCTGGCCCCTAGAGGTTCATGTCCCCACCACGTGCAAAATACATTCACCGAACTCTTCAATCCCAAAAGACTCAAACTATTTCAGAACAAACTCAAAGTGTAAAATCTCATCATCTTGATCAGGTATGAGTGAGATTCTCAGGCAAAATTCCTCTCCATCTATGGACTTGTGAAACTAGAAAATAAGTTATCTACTCTCAAAATATTGTAGTGGGACAGGCATAGTTATGGATATTCTCATTTCACAAAACAGAACAAGGAGAGTCACTAGCCCAAGCAAAATAAAAATCTAGCCAGGAAGTTACCTGAGGTTTCAAGGCCTGAAAATAATCCTGTATGGCTTGAAGTCCGTGGCCTGTAATTCAACCCTGTGGGACACAGTTTTCACCCTAGGGCCTGTGGTTCTGACCTCTAGCACATTTCAATACTACAGAACAATATTCTTATATCTCTTCTTTGTATTCACTTTTTTTTAAAATGGTTTTAACATCTCCTGGTTCTCTCATGACTCAAAAATCTTTCAACATGTGTTCCTTTCACATCTGTATTTACGTGATTTATTTTGTTCTAAAAATCTCAGGCACAGGAGAGCCAAGAGGAGCTACTCCACATTGAAGGTGAGGAGGGGCAACTATGAGGAGATACCCCTCATCCAAGGTAAGGAGCAGTGGCTGTGCTTTGCTGGAGCAGCCGTGAAGAGATACTCCATGCCCAAGGTAAGAGAAACCCAAATAAGATGGTAGGTGTTGCAAGAGGCATCAGAGGGCAGACACGCAAATCATAATCACAGAAAACTAGTCAATCTAATCACACAGACCACAGCTTTGTCTAACTCAATGAAACTAAGCCATGCCATGTGGGGCCACCCAATACGGGCGGGTCAAGGTAGAGAGGTCTGACAGAATGTGGTCCACTGGAGAAGGGAATGGCAAACCACTTCAGTATTCTTGCCTTGAGAACCCCATGGACAGTATGAAAAGGCAAAATGATAGGATACTGAAAGGGGAACTCCCCAGGTCGGTAGGTGCCCAATATGCTACTGGAGATCAGTGGAGAAATAACTCCAGAAAGAATGAAGGGATGGAGCCAAAGCAAAAACAATACCCAGTTGTGGATGTGACTGGTGATAGAAGCAACGTCTGATGCTGTAAAGAGCAATATTGCATAGTAACCTGGAATGTCTGGTCCATGAATCAAAGCAAATTGGAAGTAGTCAAACAGGAGATGGCAAGAATGAATGTCAACATTTTAGGAATCAGCGAACTAAAATGGACTGGAATGAGTGAATTTAACTCAGATGACCATTATATCTTTTTTTTTTTTTAATTTTAAAATCTTTAATTCTTACATGCGTTCCCAAACATGACCCCCCCTCCCACCTCCCTCCCCACAACATCTCTCTGGGTCATCCCCATGTACCAGCCCCAAGCATGCTGCACCCTACGTCAGACATGGACTGGCGATTCACTTCTTACATGATAGTATACATGTTAGAATTCCCATTCTCCCAAATCATCCCACCCTCTCCCTCTCCCTCTGAGACCAAAAGTCCGTTATACCCATCTGTGTCTTTTTTCCTGACTTGCATACAGGGTCGTCATTGCCATCTTCCTAAATTCCATATATATGTGTTAGTATACTGTATTGGTGTTTTTCTTTCTGGCTTACTTCACTCTGTGACCATTATATCTACTTCTGTGGGCAGGAATCCCTTAGAAGAAATGGAGTAGCCATCATGGTCAACAAAAGAGTCTGAAATGCAGTACTTGGATGCAATCTCAAAAACTACAGAATGATCTCTGTTCATTTCCAAGGCAAACCATTCAATATCATGGTAATCCAAGTCTATACCCCAACCAGTAACGCTGAAGAAGCTGAGGTTGAACGGTTCTATGAAGACCTACAAGACCTTTTAGAACTAACACCCAAAAGAGATGTCCTTTTCATTATAGGGGACTGGAATGCAAAAGTAGGAAGTCAAGAAACACCTAGAGTAACGGGCAAATTTAGCCTTGGAATACGGAATGAAGTAGGGCAAAGGCTAATAGAGTTTTGCCAAGAAAATGCACTGGTCATAGCAAACACCCACTTCCAACAACACAAGAGAAGACTCTACACATGGACATCACCAGATGGTCAACACCGAAATCAGATTGATTATATTCTTTGCAGCCAAAGATGGAGAAGCTCTATACAGTCAACAAAAACAAGACCGGGAGCTGACTGTGGCTCAGATCATGAACTCCTTATTCCCAAATTCAGACTTAAACTGAAGAAAGTAGGGGAAACCACTAGACCATTCAGGTATGACCTAAATCAAATTCCTTATGATTATACAGTGGAAGTGAGAAATAGATTTAAGGGACTAGATCTGATAGATAGAGTGCCTGATGAACTATGGATGGAGGTTCATGACACTGTACAGGAGACTGGGATCAAGACCATCCCCATGGAAAAGAAATGCAAAAAAGCAAAATGGCTGTCTGGGGAGGCCTTACAAATAGCTGTGAAAAGAAGAGAAGTGAATAGCAAAGGGGAAAACGAAAGATATAAGCATCTGAGTGCAGAGTTCCAAAGAAGAGCAAGGAGAGATAAGAAAGCCTTTCTCAACAATCAATGCAAAGAAATAGAAGAAAACAATAAAATGGGAAAGACTAGAGATCTCTTCAAGAAAATTGGAGATACCAAGGGAACATTTCATGAAAAGATGGGCACAATAAAGGACAGAAATGGTATGGACCTAACAGAAGCAGAAGATATTAAGAAGAGGTGGCAAGAATACATGGAAGAACTGTACAAAAAAGATCTTCACGACCCAGATAATGACGATGGTGTGATCACTCACCTAGAGCCAGACATCCTGGAATGTGAAGTCAAGTGGGCCTTAGAAAGCATCACTACGAACAAAGCTAGTGGAGGTGATGGAATTCCAGTTGAGCCGTTTCAAATCCTGAAAGATGATGCTGTGAAAGTGCTGCACTCAATATGCCAGCAAATTTGGAAATCTCAGCAGTGGCCACAGGACTGGAAAAGGTCAGTTTTCATTCCAATCCCAAATAAAGGCAATGCCAAAGAATGCTCAAACTACCTCACAATTGCACTCATCTCACATGCTAGTAAAGTAATGCTCAAAATTCTCCAAGCCAGGCTTTAGCAATACATATACCGTGAACTTCCAGATGTTCAAGCTGGTTTTAGAAAAGGCAGAAGAACCAGAGATCAAATTGCCAACATCTGCTGGATCATGGAAAAAGCAAGAGTTCCAGAAAAACATCTATTTCTGCTTTATTGACTATGCCAGAGCCTTTGACTGTGTGGATCACAATAAACTGTGGAAAATTCTGAAAGAGATGGGAATACCAGACCACCTGACCTGCCTCTTGAGAAATCTATATGCAGGTCAGGAAGCAACAGTTAGAACTGGACATGGAACAACAGACTGGTTCCAAATAGGAAAAGGAGTATGTCAAGGCTGTATATTGTCACCCTGCTTAATTTAACTTATATGCAGAGTACATCATGAGAAACGCTGGACTGGAAGAAAGACAAGCTGGAATCAAGATTGCCGGGAGAAATACCAATAACCTCAGAGATGCAGATGACACCACCTTTTGGCTGACAGTGAAGAGGAACTAAAAAGCCTCTTGATGAAAGTGAAAGAGGAGAGTGAAAAAGTTGGCTTAAAGCTCAACATTCAGAGAACTAAGATTATGGCATCTGGTTCCATCACTTCATGGCGAATAGATGGGGAAACAGTGGAAAGAGTGGCAGCTTTTTATTTTTTTTTAGATTTTATTTTTTGGGCTCCAAAATCACTGCAGATGGTGACTGAAGCCATGAAATTAAAAGACACTTACTCCTTGGAAGGAAAGTTATGACCAACCTAGATAGCATATTCAAAAGCAGAGACATTACTTTGCCGACTAAGGTCCGTCTAGTCAAGGCTATGCTTTTTCCAGTGGTCATGTATGGATGTGAGAGTTGGACTATAAAGAAAGCTTAGTGCTGAAGAAATGATGCTTTTGAACTGTGGTGTTGGAGAAGATTCTTAAGAGTCCCTTGGACTACAAGGAGATCCAACCAGTCCATTCTAAAGGAGATTAGTTCTGGGTGTTCATTGGAAGGACTGATGCTAAAGCTGAAACTCCAATACTTTGTCCAGCTCATGTGAAGAGCTGACTCACTGGAAAAGACTCTGATGCTGGGAGGGACTGGGGGCAGGAGGAGAAGGGGACGACTGAGGATGAGATGGCTGGATGGCATCACCGACTCGATGCACATGAGTTTGGGTGAACTCCAGGAGTTGGTGATGGACAGGGAGGCCAGGCCTGCTGCAGTTCATGGGGTCGCAAAGAGGCAGACACGACTGAGTGACTGAGCTGAACTGAAAAATTATCTTTATGATAAATTTAGTATAAAGAAATTGATTGCATATCTACACACTAACAAAATATCAGAAAAAGAAATTAAGGAAATAATTCCATTCACCATTGCATTAAAAAGAATGAAATACCTATGAATAAACAAACCTACCTAAGGAGGTCAAAGGCCTATACTCTGTAAACTAAAAGATACTAATGCAATATATTGAAGATGACACAAACAGTTGGAAAAATGTATCATGTTCTTGGCTTGGAGGAGTTAATATTATTAAAATGACCATACTACCCAAGGCAATCTAGAGATTTAATGCAATCCCTATCAAATTACAAATGGCATTTTTCTGAAAACTAGAAAAATGAGTTTTAAATGTGTATGGAAACACAAAAGATCCTAAATAGCCAAAATAATCTTGTGAAAGAACAGGACTATAGGAATCACGCTCCCTGACTTCCCACTGTATTACAAAGCTACAGTAATCAAAACAGCATGGTACTGGCATAAAATCAGACACATACATCAATGGAACAGGATAGAGTGCCCAGAAATGAACCCACTATGGTCAATTAATCTATAACAAAGGAGGCAAGAATATACAATGGAGAAAAGACAGTCTCTTCAATAAGTGGTGCTGAGAAAACTGTAAAAGAATGCAATTAGAACATTCTCTAACAGTATATACAAAAATAAACTCAAAATTAATTAAAGACTTAAATGTAAAATGGAATACCAAAAAACTCCTAGATGAAAACATAGGGAAAAAAACTATAACATAAATCACAGGAATATTTTTTTGGATCTGTCTCCTAAAGTAAAGGCAATAAACAAGTGAGACTGAATGGAACTTAAAAAGCTTTTTCATAGCAAAGGAAGACACTGACAAAATGAAAGACAATCTACTGAATTGGAGAAAATATTTGCAAATGCTATGACTAATAATGGATTAATACACAACCTATATAAATAACTCATACAACTCAACATGCAAAAACAACTTGATTTAGAAATGAGTGAAATAAATGAGTAGACATTTTTATAAACAGGAAATGAAAAACCGCAATGAGATATTGCCTCACTTTTGTCAGTATGCCTATCATCAGAAAGAGCACAAATAACATATATTGATGAGAATGGGAAAAAGGAATCCTCATATACTATTGGCGGGAAATTAAATGGGTGTAGCCACTGTGGAAAACAGTGTGGAGCTTCCAAAAAAAAAAAAGAAAATAAAACTACCTGCAATTCCACTCTGGGTATATAGCCAAGAAAAACAAAAACACTGATTACAAAAGATGCATGCACCTCAGTGTTCAAGTGAAGCATTATTTATAATTGTCAAGATAGAGAATCAATATAAGTATCCATCTATAGATGAATGGATAAAGAAGATGTGATACACACACACACACACACACACAATGGAATACTACTCAACCATAAAAAAGAACAAAACTTTGCCATGTGCAGCAACATAGATGGATTTGGAAGGCATTTTGCTAATTGAAATAAGTCAGACAGAGAAAGACAAAATACTGTATAACATCACTTATATGTGGTATCTAAAAATTACAATAAAACAATGAATATTACACAAAAGCAATAGAATCACGGATATAGAGAACAAATTACTTGTTACTAGTGAGGAGATGGGCAATTTTGGGGTAGAGAAGTGAGAGGTACAAACTAGTGGGTATAAGATAGCCTACAAAGATGTATTATACAACAAGGGGAATACAGCCAATATTTTGTAATAACTGCACACAGAATATAAACTTTAAAAATTGCATAAAAATAAATTTTTTAAAATGAATTAAACTAAACCCCCCAAAAGAAAAAAAAAATACCTTTCAGTTATCTTAGAGGTCAAATCAAAACATCTAATAAATACATTGATACCTACTAGAGCAGATCAAATTCAAAGATAGACAATGTGTACCTCGTGCAGAATTTAAGCCCAGACATGTCTTTTCTTGGTGGTCTAGGTAAACCCAAAGCACCAAAGCAATGTTGTTGACTCTGTTTCTCTAGTTTTAATTTAGTGGTCTACTAACTAAGTCTTTGTTTTACTTCAGATATGTTATAGCCCCATAGGTTATTCTCCACTGTTGGCAGGAACAGATAGGAATTTCGTTTTAGGGTCAGGTCATTTAGAGATCTCTCTACATGGATTGATGGTTTATAGAGATCTCATCTCTGATGGATGAGACAAAAACATATGGTTTTTCAGTCTTTTTCTTTTGTGGTTTACCTATTCTTGAGCTCACATCAATTAAGCATTTCATACCCTTTAGGAGGAAAACAGCATTTTGCTATCTGGACTGGTGAGTTCTTTGGTTTCTGTGTCTATCCTTAACTCATGGCATAGTTGTAGAACTGAAGCTATAAGCTCTATTTCTCTCTGCTTATACATCTATGTGGCTCTAATTCAGAAATGTCTTCACCTCTGATTATGTGCATAATGTTTTCTTTCATCTGTGTGTGTTTAGTTGCTCAGTTGTGTTTGACTCTTTGCAACCTCATAGACTGTAGCCTGCCAGGCTCCTCTGTCCATAGGATTTTCCAGGCAAGAATATGGGAGTGGGTTGTCATGCCCTCCTCCAGGGGATCTTCCTGACCCAGGGATGGAACCTCCATCTCCTGCCTCTCCTGCATTGGCAGGTGGGTTCTTTCCCACTGAGCCACCTGCAAAATCACACCTGCAAAGTCCTTTATTTCATCTGGGAGATATTAATATATTAGATCATGAAAACTCTGAATTTAAAGGAGCTCTGTTCTGATTGTCATATCTAATAAATCATTAATTATATAAAGGAAGTATTCTTTAAATTCCCTGAAAATAAAGAAACGGAACTGTGACACTTAAAATGAGCTAGACTGAAATAATACATATTCTCTAAGAAACTAACAACCATTTTAAGAACTCAAATGCATAAAATGTGGTTAAATTTTTACCAAACAAGTCTAGCTTAACAGTTCAGGTTTTGTGAAAACTATATCATCCTTCATTTATCCATGTTAGGTGTAATACAAGCAAACTTTCTTAAGCTACTAGGGTATTTTTTTTTCCAAAACTTATACACTTTTACTGATCAAATGACCTAGAATTCCTTCCAATAAAACTTTAAGACTTGAAAAATCTGTTTAATCAAATCCAGTTATTTTGCAGACAAACCTAAATTTCTGCAATAATAAAGTTCTAGGTATGTCAGCTTGAGAGCATTTCAAAATCCTTAGGTAACTAAAAACCTTGGATGACACTAAATTTAGTTCCATAATGGATGGTTTTATTTTTTTTTTATTTTTTTAATGGATGGTTTTATTATTTAAAAGATAATACAGTGAAACACTATTTAGCTATAGTTTTAATTTATACATTTGTGCTTATTTGTACATGCTGCAAGGAGGCTACATCTTCAGTTCTGTTGATCAATATGCTCACTTTCGTCACACTGAGAAGCCGTACATACAAGTAATGTGTGTAGCTAAAAAAGGTGGGTTAGGTATGTATGTGACCTAGTCCAGTAAAAATCACATGACGTACACAATTATGGACCCCCAGACCTCTCTGCAAAATAAAAGTGACTTTAATTAAAATTTTTAATTAATATACATCACTGAGACCCTACTATGAGCCTCAAAACTCAGGGAAAAAAAGAGAATATTTCTGTTCTAAAGTAAAATGACATTTTGTTCCAGAATAGGAAAGATGGCACTGAAATACAAAATTAAGCATGTATGTACTTAATACAGAAAAGTAGAGAAGGTGTACAGAAATCAACTGAAAAATAGCACAAATTTGTATTACATTTTTCCAAGCCTGACTTAGTTTTCATGAATTTATTCATATAATTTTAAAAAACAGCTTCTGGTAATTTAGTATCAAATTTAATATTGAACTCAAATCTGAGAACTGCATTTGCTCTCAGTAAAAAAGACTAAGTTTTGTTAGAGAGTTTGCTCTAGTTTCCTCAAATCTGTCTGCTTTTATTAAAAGATTGCAAACGTTCATTCCTCAGCTCCATTAGTTTCCTAAAACTGCACTTACAAATTACCACAGACTTGGCTTAAATAAAAAAATAAAACATTTATTTGGTTTCAATTCTGGAGGTCAGAAGTTTGAAATATGTTTCTCTGGGCTACCTACTTTGTACTTTGCCCCCCAAAGCAGAGATTCTGTATCTCAACAGAATAACTGAATCAGGCCTGGCCGCCCCTTGGGGGACCTGTCTAAGCAGCTGGGGAGGTAGACACAGGCAGCCATCTGTTAAGGGTGTGGCCTGTGCCAGGCTCTGTGTTGAGTCACAGTTTATAGGCACATGGTGACTTCATCTCTGGGAAACCCCCAAGATGGAGGAACTCTGATTATCCCTGTTTTACAGATGAGGGAGCTGCTGCTCACAGGAAACAGACGGATGTTCAAGATCACACAGCTAGAAAGTGGTGAACTGGGATGGCAAACCCAGGTCCACTGACCCCTCTGTTAAAGCCGGCTGGGCAGCCTCTGACCAGTCCTGTATGACAGGCCAGGAGGCAGCAGAGGGGGGCCCTTTGCCATCTGATGAACGTCCACAGAGAGTGTCACAGCACTGCCTAATAAGCCCTGTCTCAAGTCTCTTTTTTGGAATGAGACGGTAAAATAAATAATACATGAACTCAACATGGCCATAATTCCTTTTATGTGTATTTCTTTATGGTTTCCCCATCACTCCTCAATCTTCATGTAAAAGTCCTGCCCCATTAAGTTCACACTGACTGCTCTGCCATCCTCTTCAATCACCCCGCTTGGCTTCACCTCCCACTTTTAGATGTTCCCCATCAGGAATATGGAGAAGGAAATGGCAACCCACTCCAGTGTTCTTGCCTGGAGTAATCCCAGGGACAGGGGAGCCTGGTGGGCTGCCATCTATGGGGTCACACAGAGTCAGGCATGACTGAAGCGACTAAGCAGCAGCATCAGGAATAAAGCCTTAGGCTCTTCCCTCATGGTTTTCAGCCCCTTTCCCATTACCACCATCCTTCTGGGAATTCAACAGGCCCTCTCCGCACCAACCTCCCAACCTCCCTGGTCTGGACTCCTTCAGAGCCAGTGAGGAAGTCCTGCCCCGCAACCTTAGCCAGCGACTCCCCCTAGGACCACACATAATACTGTCTCCATCGGAAACCACTCCCCGATTTCAGGATTCCAGGATTCCAGCATCCCTCCCTGACCACCCACTCCACCCCTCCATCCCTCATGAGAGGACCCCCCTGCCACCCCATGTCGCCCAGACGCCTCAAGGACAAATGACAGAAAGCAAGCAGTTACAAGCACAGCCATGAACGCTTTAATAGCAGTGCTAAGGGCAGAAGACGAGGCCTCCCTCGTCTGTGGGCAGTTTGGGGCGAGAAGCTGCTGATGAGATGTGGCTGTGACTCAGGGGCCTGGACATCCCTACTTCCTCTCGGGAGCAGGTGGTGAAGCTGTGGGCTTCGAGAAGGCACTGGGCTGGAAGAGGCGGCGGAGATTCTCATTGTTGATCAGAGCCCTCTGCACGTGCTCCGGGCTGATGCGTACCCTGTGGTTGGCGCCGGCCTCTTGCCCCGCCAGGTCCAGGATGTTGGCCGTCAGGTACTCAAGGACTGCGGTCAGGAACACAGGTGTCGCTGAGCTCAGGCGGTGGGCGCCCTGACCCTCTCGCAGGAGGCGGTCCACGCGGCTCACGGGGAACTGCAGCTCGGCCCTGGTGGAACGGGAGAGGGAGTGTCTCTTACTGCGATGGCAGTTCTGGAGGTGTCTTCTCCGAGACATGGTGTCGGCTGGACGCTGCCTCTATCAGCCCAGACTGATGATCCTGCTGGCTGGGGCCTCCTGAGATGCCAGTCTCTCTCTGCTGGCTGTGTCCCCTTGCTCAGGTCTCTTATTGCTCAGGGAGCTGCCTTTGTGACAGCTCAGGCTTTGTGATGTCATCAGTGGCCACTGGGCCCTGGATCAGGACTGGCCTAGAAATGGTTCCCTCTTTTTACAGGGAACTCTTTCTATTTCACTGTAACAGTCTAGTAAAAATAAATAAATAAACAAACAGGGGGCATGGAGAGAAAAAGAATGTTTTAATGGAAACACAGCCCTGTCTCTGGGACACCACTTCAGCTTATCTGAGCCTAGGCTTGGATTATCTTTGAACTGGTTCACATCCCTCTGTAAATTGGTGGTCACTGAGAGACATACGGAATGCCTTGTCCAGGGGAGATCCATTTGTCTCCCTTCTCATATTGTAATAAAACCAATCGTGCCTCCAATTACACATTTAAAATACTCTGCTTCAAAACTTATATGTTTGTTCTTCAGGTTACCTTTTGTTATACCATCTGCCAATCCCCTCAGGAGTTAAACAGATTCTTTGAATACATGTACATTTCATATCTTTAAGAGTGTCATGATTTTCTCAGTTTAAAAATATCTTTTAACTGTTTTGGAGGTCACATGGATATGCCCATGGACTCCCCTGTCAGAGCCAGGTAAACTCCCAAGACAGAAAAGTGCCACATTCTCAATTAAAGCCCAGGAGTGTCTTGTTTCTTCTAGGTGATTCCAAAGCCTCATGGAAACCAAGAGGATTTCTATGATTTTCTAATTTTAATTTTAAAATTTTCCTCTGAACTAATTTTGTGGTTGCTTTGTTTTTGTTCGTTTATAGCTGATAAGTTATTCCCACTGCTGGCAGAAATGGTGGAGAATTTGGTTTCAGGATCTGACCATCTGGTGACCTCTTGAAATAGGTTCACAGAGATCTAGGCTCCACTGAGTGAGAGACAACAGAGAAACTGGTTTTCCAGTCTTTGTTTGTCTATTAGCTTCTTCAAATCATACCCTCTAGAGAAGAACACTTTTTGATATTTACTTGAGCCATGGCTAAAATTATAACATTGAAGCTATAATCTCTGTTTTTCCATGCTTGTATGTCCATGTCTGTAACTCAAAAATGCCCTCACCTCTGATTATCTGAGTGTGTGATGTTTTCCTATCTTTGAATGATACTACTATAATGGACTGCAGTTGATTATAAAATCTCTTGAAGGTGTTCTGTTCTGAGTGACATATCTTGATAGATTGTTTATACAAACTGACTATTCCTAAATTTCCTTGAGACTAAAGAAACTGAATTATGGTACCTTGAGGGGCAGGAGGAGAAGGGGACAACAGAGGATGAGATGGCTGGATGGCATCATTGACTCGATGGACGTGACTCTGAGTGAACTCCGGGAGTTGGTGATGGACAGGGAGGCCTGGCGTGCTGTGATTCATGGGGTCACAAAGAGTTGGACACGACTGAGCTACTGAACTGAACTGAAATGAGCTACATTTAAACAATATACTGGGTCAGTCAAAAAGTTCATTTGGGTGTCCCTGCACCATCTTCTGGAGAAGGCAATGGCACCCCACTCCAGTACTCCTGGAATATCCCATGGATGGAGGAGCCTGGTAGGCTGCAGTCCATGGGGTTGCAAAGAGTCGGGCACGACTGAGCGAGTTCACTTTCACTTTTCACTTTCATGCATTGGAGAAGGAAATGGCAACCCACTCCAGTGTTCTTGCCTGGAGAATCCCAGAGACAGGGGATCCTGGTGGGCTGCCGTCTACGGGGTCGCACAGAGTCGGACACAACTGAAGCGACTTAGCAGCAGCAGCAGCAGCACCATCTTATGGAAGAACTTGAACATACTTTAGGACCAAGCCAAAATATTCTCCCAGAAACCAAATTACACCTTTTGTAAGAAATCAACACCTCTATATTGAAGCATTTGGCTTTCTTCCACCAGAGGAGACCATTAAAACCTTCCTATGTCAAGACCACCCATTTATCAGGATATAGCAGAGGAAGAGCCTCCACAGCAGGTGGCAAAGCTGGATTCTCATCCCTACCCTGCGACCCACTTGCCATGGGACCTTGGGAGAACTCATCAGCATCTCTGGGCCAAAGTGGCCTCAGCTATAAAATGAATACTCTAAAAAAAAAAAAAAAACCCTATTCTGTGCCCTGTTCACCCACTTTAGGTAGAAAATTTTCCTTAGAAAAAGATCATGAAAGTGAAAGTTGCCCAGTCGTGTCCAACTGTTTGTGATCCCATGGACTACACAATCCATGGAATTCTCCAGGCCAGAATACTGGAGTGGGTAGCCTTTCCCTTCTCCAGAGGATCTTCCTGACCTAGGAATCGAACCGGGGTCTCCTGCATTGCAAGTGGATTCTTACCCAACTGAGCTATCAGGGAAGCTAGGAAAAGATCATAAGCTGAGAACTGTACACCTCAAGCAGATCTCTGAGATAATTTAGTCCAACCTCCACACTGTACTGGAGAAGGAAATGGCAACCCACTCCAGTATTCTTGCCTGGAAAATTCGATGGACAGAGAAACCTGGCAGGCTACAGGCCATGGGGTCGCAAGGAGTCAGCCACGACTGAGCACATCAGCACCACATTGTATAGCCATGGAAGCTGACAGGCCCCAAGTAAACTACACTTACGGGAGACCAGAACCCAGTCTGCCCCCTTCTTCTTTCACTATTTTGCCCCACTGTGACATGAAGACTCTTTCACAGTTCAGTGGGTGAATTCTTCTCATACTACATCTCAGAACCCAAGGATCTCACAACAACAGAATCTAACCTGCCTCCCTGCAGCAAACCAGTTTTTTGCTTTAGTTGATTGTGTATTTACAGAAGTTTAGAGATATTTTCCCCACAGTGATTCGAGAACCCTAAATATAAGAGAGTAATATAATCTTTTGTGTGGGGCTTCCCAGGTGGCTCAGTGGTAAAAGAATCCGCCTGCCAACACAGGAGATACAAAAGACTGGGGTTTGATCCCTCGGTTAAGAAGATCCCTTGGAAAAGGAAATGGCCTCTCTACTCCAGTATTCTTGCCTGGGAAATCCCATGGACAGAGGAGCCTGATGGGCTACAGACCATGGGGTTGCAATGAGTCGGACATGACTGAGCAACTGAGCCTGCGCTTAACCTTTTGTCCACATTAAGGACTCTGAAGGAGAAACGCTAAATGAAACACTAAACTCAGGGCCTCCTCATTGCCTTTCCTTAGATTTGAAACCATACTCCTCAAAGAATAAAATGAAACAAATTTACTATTGCACTGCTCTGCAAACATGATTTGGGTACTGCCACCCCACGCCAGTACTCTTGCCTGGAAAATCCCATGGATGGGGGAGCCTGGTAGGCTGCAGTCCACAGGGTCTTGAAGAGTTGGACATGACTGAGCGACTTCCCTTTCACTTTTCACTTTCATGCACTGGAGAAGGAAATGGTGACCCACTCCAGTGTTCTTGCCTGGAGAATCCCAGGGACGGGGGAGCCTGGTGTGCTGCCATCTATGGGGTTGCACAGAGTCGGACACGACTGAAGAGACTTAGCAGCAGCATGGGGTCATTATCGTCTACTAGTCAGCGACAAGACCTACAGAAATCACAAGTTAGCATTTACTGACCATTCTAGCAATCTGGCTGTACAACAACACTTAGGTGAGTGGAATCATCTTGTTAAACAGAAAATGTATTAGTCCAGGTGTGGCTGAACTTCAGTGAAGTGTCCTATGTAAGCTTCATAATAGTCACGTAAAATAAGGCTGTATCAGTTTGCAACGAACTTGCACAGTGACAGAAAATATTGACACTATACCAAAACAATTTGAAGAGAACTAGGCTACACTAATTTACTGAACGAGAAGATTTTATCTTTCATAAAATTGTGGTTTTACAATTAATTTACAATGGAAACAATGAACTCAAATATCTTTAGGAGCCATCAATATGCTATAAATGAGTGAAGTGGGTCATATGTGAGATACAACAGAGAAAGGAAAGGCCCAGGATAAATGGTACAAGCAGTCAGACATCATTGGACTATAGCCATGGATGGCCAGATATTTTGATTTTCACCAAAAAAATTGAGATTTTTCAGGCAAAAAGTTTTTGATTCGTACATGTTGCTTGATAATGACTTTTCCTTTAAAAATGTCATTGTAGGGGACTTCCCTGGTGGGCCAGTGGTAAAGAATCTGCCTACCAATGCAGAGGACACGAGTTCAATCCCTGGTCCAGGAAGATCCCACATGCTGCAGTGCAACTGACCCCTGAATCACTACTACTTGAGCCTGGGCTCTAGAGCCTGAGAGCCACATCTACTGAGCCCACATGCTAGGAGCCTATACTCTGTAACAAGAGAGACCACAGCAATGACAAGCCCTTGCACCACAACTAGAGAGTAGCCCCTGCTTGCTACAACTAGAGAAAGCCCGTGCACACCAATGAAGACCCAGCATAGCCAAAAATAAATAAATAGATTTTTTAAAGATAGTCACTATAGGCCTAATAATTCCATTTGCTGACTAGATTAGGTCTGCTAAATGGCCACTTTGTAATTTGTTTTCTAGGGACATCGTATATTGCTGTTCATATAGTCTCCTCTTCCTTGAATCTCATTTTGAGGCTCTGAAAGCCCTTTGTAAAGTCAGGTGGTCTCCGGCAACTTCCTACAGGACCTGTCAGATTCAGGGGCTAGGGGAGCCTGGGCCCTTGAAACACCTCTTCTCGGAGGCTGTCTTCAGAGGGAGGCCAGCCTTATTCCCAGGCCTTGTGTTCACGCTGACAGCAATCTGACATTCCTCTCCAAGGTCTTTCCAGGCTGGACTCAGGCTCATGTCATCTCACATGTGATGTTTTCACCTGTGCTGACCTGTGTCTGTGTCTGACCCCGGCCTGCCCTGACACTGCTTTTGGTTACAGACCTGGTTTGGCAGGCACGCCCTCCCTAGCCCTTGCTCCCACTCACACTGGCTTTAGTTTTCCCACTCCCAAGGGCACTGGCTGTCACTGGTCTCTGCAGGGCTCAAGTTAGAACAAATCCTCCCTCACCAGTCCCCTTCTGTCTTTTCAAAATGCACGAAAAGCCTAACCTTGGGTGACTCCTGCTTTCCCAAGGGCAGTGGTTCTCAGCCTCTGCCTGCCCTCCTCCCCTGGTGGAGGACCCCTGGTCCTGGGGAGGAGAGGGGTGTGGCAGGGTGCCGCAGTTAGCTGGAGGACAAGCTGCCCAGGGCCCCCCTGTCTCCTGTGAACCCACAGGCACAGCTGTGAGTTCTTAAAGGGATGGTGGTACAGCTCTGCCTGAGTCTCCCCTGTCCACGTGACTCTGCACATGGCCTGCCCACACGAGGTCAGAAAAGCTCAACCTCCAAACCTAGTCATCAAACAGAGAGTCTAAAGAGCCCAGGAAGCCTGGCTCCTGCAGGTGTCACAGGGGCCACTAGTGCTGACACGGCATGGACTGTAAGGTGACACTGAGCACACAGACCTGCTAACCTGACACTTTATCCACCTACTATGACTTCTCTGGTCCTCAATGGATCCTCTGGTGTGACTTCTGGTGACGTATCCTGGAGACTACGTCTTGTGATATAACATGCCACAGCTATAAGCCAAAATCAACCACTTTCAGCAACTACACAGCTATTTAACCAACCTGGCAGGATGTGAATACCATGATTGATTCCCTGGTACCACCCACCCTGGAGGCACTCCCTGTTGTCTGAAAGTCACTGGAAGATGAGGTACCATGCCCTGGACATAAAGATGCTCCACTTCAGGGACAGGGTGGCATGGCTGGTGTCCTCATGTGACCAGCTGAAGGACTCTCTCTACCGCTGGGGAGAAGCCTGCTGGCCACTCAAATAAACAGGAGGGTAAGAGGGAGGCTTGGCTAAGGCCAGGAGGGTGCCATGGCTCTTGTTAATGATTTACAAATCTGTGTGGTGAACATCCATCTTGACAGTGAGAAAAAAGTTTCTTTTATTAATTTTTTTTAATTTATCTTTAATTGGAGGATAATTTGGCTTCCCTTGTGGCTCAGTTGGTAAAGAATCCACCTGCAATGCAGGAGACCTGGGTTCAGTCCCTGGGTTGGGAAGATCCCCTGGAGAAGGGAAAGGCTACCCACTCTAGTACTCTGGCCTGGAGAATTCCGTGGACTGTAGAGTCCATGGGGTCCCAAAGAGCTGGACACGACTGAGTGACTTTTTGCTTTACAATGTTATGTTGGTTTCTGCCATACAATGTGAATCAGGCGTAATTATACATATATTAATATTCCAAGAAAAGTTGATTAAACAAGCACCAACTCCATCAAGTTCTAAGCACACCCAACATGGTTACTCTCAAGACACTCCTGAGAAGTTGCCAAAAGCTAAGTCAGCTCCAAGCTTCCATCAACAGTGAAAGGAGGGAAATAGAGGGTGTCACCAAACAGAGGGGGGCAAAAAGGGAACTAGGGTGAGGACTGTCTGGTTCCCAGATGTAGCCCTGGCTTCCTCATCTGTACAGCACTCTCACTCTCTGTCTCCCCACAAAATTCAGCAGGCACAGGTTTTCACAGAGGCCCAAGCATCCAGCAATGATGTGAGAACCAGGTCCAGGCTAATTTACTCGTGTCCATAAGAGGATAGAAGGCTACATTCTGCTGAAAACATAGCACTGATATTACCCAACATGGTAAAATACATGACTAATATTTCCTGGAATGAAGCATGACATAAATAAAGGAAACAAACCAGACAACAACTTCCTTTATGCGTATTTCTCTACGGTTTCCCCATCATTCCTCAATCTCCATCTAAAGGTCCTGCCCCATTAAGTTAACGCCAACTTCTACACCACCCTTTCCATTCACCCCTTTGCCATCACCTCTGATTTTAGATATTTCCCATCATGAATAAATTTCATGCTAGATGCCCTTCCACTCTCTCTATTCATCCCCCTTGTCATCATCACCCACTTTCAGGTGTTCCCCATGATGAATAAAGCCTTCAGCTTGTCCATCACTGTCTGTAGCCCCTCCCAAGTTACCACCATCATTCGTGGAATTCAACATGCCCCCTCTCCAGCCAATTTCACAACCTCCCAGCCCGGATTCCCTCAGAGCCAGTGAGGAAGTCTTCATCCCAAAACCTCAGTCAGCGTCTCCCCCCAGAATCACTCCCCACACTGTCACCACTGGAAACCATTCCCTGAAATCACAGATTTCAGCATCCCACCCTGACCACACCTTTCACTCCTCCACTCTCCATGAGAGGACCCCTCACCAATGTCCCCCAGACGCCTCAACAACAAATGACATAAAGAGAGCAGTCAGAAGCACAGACATGGATTTAAACACTTTAATAGGATTTATTGATGACAGAAGCTGGGGTTCCTCAGCTGAGAAATTGTGCTTTGGACTGAGGTTATGAAGGCTCCTGCCAAGCTCTGGGGACCCAGCTTCAGCCATTCCTTCTGGATCCAGGCATCTCATCAAATAGAGTGAAGGGCGCATTCGTCAAGTGGTGATGAGGTTCTGTGTTGTCGCCCCCCGGGCTCTCCACACCCTGTGGAGAGACCTGCACACCGCCATTGGCCTCAGTGCTGACCAGATCCAGCCAGAATGTAGTCAGTGAGATAACTGAGCTTGGAAAATAAGGAAATCTGTTTGGATGAACTCAGGGTGTGGACATATTCATCCTCTTGCAGAAGACAGTCCAAGAGGCACACGAGGAACTGCAGCAGGGAGGGTACAGGATGGGCTGCTGTCTGGTAAGAGCACTCCTCACTTCGTTCTTCCAACATGCTGTTTGCTGGCTTTGCTTCTGCAGATCAAGCTCTGCTTGATTTTCCTGCTGGACTGAGTCTCTTAAGACACGTGCACTGAGCCCAACACATTTTATCCCTGTGCTCTAGTTCCCCATTGATCAGGGGACTATCTCTGCGACACCCTCAACTTTGGGATGTCACTGGTTTCCACTGCGCCCTAATCAGGCCTCAGCCAAGCCACGTCCATGTCAGAAACCTGGTCACCCCATTGCCCCCTGATATCGAGGGAAGTGTACTTGACTCTAACATTGTACAGATGTTTCCCTGGCAAACTTTTCCCTCTCTTTAGGGTACCAGACCACACCATCTGATTCTAGCCTTGTACTGTCTTTGAGGTCTTTGAAAATCTTTGGTTAGTTGGAGGTTACTCACAAACATATAAGAGATTCTGTATAGAAGAGATTAAATTGTCCCCTTCTCATGATGTCATGAAATCAGTTTTGCTTCCATGTACACATTCATTTAAATATTCTTGATCAGTATTCCTGTATCCAACAATTGATTTCTCTTTGGAACAAGTTATAACACTTTTCCCATTCCTTCACTAAGTAAAATAAAATCTTGTCCAACTCTTTGTGACCCCATGAACCGCAGCACGCCAGGCCTCCCTGTCCATCACCAACTCCTGGAGTCCACCCAAACCCATGTCCATCGAGTTGGTGATGCCATCCAACCATCTCATCCTCTGTCATCCCCTTCTCCTCCTGCCCTCAATCTTTCCCAGCATCAGGGTCTTTTCAAATGAGTCAGCTCTTTGCATCAGGTGGCCAAAGTATTGGAGGTGAACTCATGTTCACCTCGTGTTTATTATGTGTCTTGATTTTTACAGTTTGAAAAATATCTTTGGATCATCTTGGAATTTACGACGAGATGCTTAATGGATTCATCAGAACCTGGTAAACATTGTAAAGAGAGAGAAAGTGCACTTGGCGCTGTTTAAGTTCAGATGTTTCTCTTCCTGGCTGTCCTTGGTGAAGCCAAAGCACGAGAGATGTTTTTTCTCATTTTCTTTTTTCCCTCATTTTAATTGTCATCTCTACAAAGTTTGTGTTTCTGCTTGTTTCTGGTTCATGTACAGCTGATAACAGTTACTGCTATTTCAATTCCCAAAGTGAAAGTAGAAGAAAGAACCCTCTGATTCCAGCAATTTCAATATTCAAGCAGGCAAACCTCCATAGGTTTCAAGGCCTGGGAATAATTCTCTGTGGCTTGAGGCTCCTCCTTCTGACTCCAGGACTTCACCCCCTGACCATAGCTCTGCCCTCTAGGCCCTGGGCTCTGCCTTCAGAATCATCTTGCCTTTATTTTGAATGGAACACATATTTGCTGCTGAGTAGCTTTATCAGCCTGTTTTCTGTTTGTCAGATTTTGGGAGCCCCACAGCCTCCTTTCATTTCATCTTCCATCTATCCTTTCAGTTAGAGATGGCATTGTTCATGCTGATTTAACATGCTCAAGAGTCCTGTAGTCTCCCATGTGTGTCTTGAGGAATCCATGCCCTTACACAAAAGGCTCATTCAGAGATTCTCTATTCCTTGCTTCTACTGAGATGAGTCACAGCCCATTTTGCTTCATGGAGCCCTCTGTGTGTATATTCTGGTATTCTGATACCTTGGAGGTAACTAGCAAAAAATATCTAGCTACATCCTTGACATTTTTTTCTACAGAACACTTTCCTGACAGTGAACCCTTTCATTTTAATGTACTTTTGCAAACTGGACAGGCTGAGACTTTCTTGTATCTTTAAGTCCTAAGTTCCTTTTTGAGTAACAGATCTTCCCTCAATTTGTCTTTTCTCTACCATTTTCACTACTAGTAGCAAGAAGAAACAAGGGCATGCTTTTTACACTTATCTTGGAAATCTGTACTATTTAACTGAAATTTATTTAAAATTTAGCTTACAATTTAATTTGCACAATTAAATTACAATTAAATTTCTAAGCTAAATTTTCAATTCATTGCTTTTAAGTTCTGCTCTCCACATAACTGCAGGAGACAATTCACCTAAACTTTATACTACTGTGTAATAAGAATCCTCTCAAGTTTCCAAAATCATTCTCCATATTTCCTTCCAAATCTTCACCAGCAGAGGGTGTGGGAAAAAAGGAACCTTCCTACATTGTTCGTGGGAACGTAAATTGGTACAACTGCTGTAGAGAACAGTATGGAGATTCCGTAAAAACTAAAAATAGAGTTGCCATATGATCCAGCAATCCCACTCCTGGCCATATATCCAAAGAACACCGTAATTCAAAAAGATACATGTACAACAGTCAAGACATGGAAGCAACCTAAGTGTCCATCAATAGGCGAATGGATAAAAAAGATGTGGTACATATATACAATGGAATGCTACTCAGCTATTAAAAAGAACAAAATAATGTCATTTGCAGCATCAGGGATGGACTTTATAGATTGTTATACTGTGTGAACGAAGTCAGACAGAGAAAGACACATCATATGCTATCACTTACATGTGGAAGCCCCCAAAAGCCAAAACAAATGAACTTATATACAAAACAAAAATAGATGAACAACCATTTCAAAACAAGCCTATGGTTACCAAAGGGGAAGGAGGGGAATAGATAAATTAGGAGTTTGGGGATTAACAGATACACACTATTATATATAAAATAGATAATCAACAAACACCTACTGGATAGCACAGGGAACTATACTGAATATTTTGCAATATCCTATAAGGGATAAGAATCTGAAAAGATTACATATATGAACCATTTTGCTATGCATCTGAAATTACCATAATATTGGAAATCAACCACAAAAAATTAAATTACATTTTTTAAGAAAAATGTCTTTACCAGCAACATCTGTAACATTCATATTTCTAAAAATTGTCTATTTATGATCATTTAGGTATTCTCTATGACAATATAGGCTTTCTGTACTGTGTTCCTCACTTCCATTTGAGCCCTCACCAGCAGCACTTTCAACATTCATATTTCTATTAACTGTTCAAGGTAATCTAGCATTTGTCTGTCATCCTCCTCAAAATTACTCCAATCTATAGCCATTATCCAATTCCAAAGCAACTTCTTCTTTTAGGTATTTGTTACAGCTGCACCCTTGGAGAAGGCAATGGCAACCCATTCCAGTACTCTTGCCTGGAAAATCCCATGGACGGAGGAGCCTGGTGGGCTGCAGTCCATGGGGTCACTAGGAGTCGGACACAACTGAGCGACTTCACTTTCACTTTACACTTTCATGCATTGGAGAAGGAAATGACAACCCACTCCAGTGTTCTTGCCTGGAGAATCCCAGGGATGGAGGAGCCTGGTGGGCTGCCGTCTATGGGGTCGCACAGAGTTAGACATGACTGAAGCGACTTAGCAACAGCAGCAGCACCCTAGTTCCTGGTACCAAAATCTGTATTAGATTCCTATGGTTGCTAAAACAGATTTGGTAGCTTACACCAATACATATTTAGTCTTGTACAATTCTGGAGGTAAAAAGTTCAGAACAGTTTCACTGGGCTGTAAACAACTTGCCAACAGGGCCATCCTCTGGAGGATCCACAGGAGAATCTGTTTCATGGCCTTTTCCAGACCCCAGGGCTCTCTATACATTCCTTCTATTTCTTGTCCCCTTTCTTCAACTTCACAGCCAACATTGTAGCATCTTGCTTCAGGGGTCAAATTTCCTCCTTCTGTATAAAATCTCTCTCTGCCTCCTTCTAATAATGACATGTGTGTTTACACCTGGACTCAATCATATAATACATAATAATCTTCCACCTCAAGATCATTGACCTAATCTTATATGTGAATTCTCTCTTGCCATATAATGAAACATTTGGAGATTTAAGGGATTTGGAACTGGTTATTTTTGGTGGCCACGTACTCAGCCTGTTAGGGCTTCCCTGATGGCTCAGTGGTAGATAATCTGCCTTCAATGCAGGAGACATGAATTCGATCACCAGGTCAGGAAGATACCATGGAGTAGGAAATGGAAACCAACTCCAGTATTCTGACATGGGAAATCCCATGGAGCAGGGCCTGGGGGCTACAGTCCCTGGGGTTGCAAAGGAGTCAGACACAAAGTGACTCAACAACAACACTGTTCAGCCTATCACAGCCAGCAATCCCAGGAAACTCTAACTGGGAAGTGAAGAAAGCAAACAAAGTGTTCATTATTAATCAGCTTAATATCAATGAAATACTTCTGAGGTAGAAAACACACTTTCCAGGGGAAGATAATGCCTCAGCATTCTGGACTACCATGCAATTAGGCAGGGTGGGTTCTGACAATCTAATAAAAGCCTTCACACAAAGAAACGCCTGTTCTAGGACCTCCCAAGTGATCCAGTGGTTAAGATTCCATGCTTCCAACACAGGGGGCAAGGGTTCAATCTCTGCTCAGGGAACTAAGATCCAACATGCCACACAGCATGGCCAAAATAAATAAGTACAGATTTTAAAATTGAAAAAAAAAAAAAAAGAAATACAGGTTCTGACATTTCAAAGTTAGGCAAATATGTCTCTAAATTGTACAGGCTGTTGGGGTTTGGCCAGGATACTGACTTCACCTTCTATACCTAGAATGAGGTAGAGATGTGGCAAGACAAATGAACATTCCAGAAAGATGGCACAGGCAAATCTCTAAAATGATAAAGTACTTGGAGTGTTTAAATAAAAGCTAGTAAGTGTGACTGAACATGAGTGTAAGAAGGGAGGTTGAGATGACCTTGTATCTACCCTCAAGCAATAAAGAATCTGGATTTTAACAGACTTCTTGGCACTTAGATCCATCTCTCAAATCTAGATAAACATGCACACAATTTCCATATATATTTTCTAATTAGCTAATGGGGCTTCCCTGGTAGCTTGGACGGTAAAGAGATCGCCTGCAATGCAGGAGACCCGAGTTCAATCCCTGGTTTGGGAAGATCCCCTAGAGAAAGGAATGACAACCCGCTTTAGTATTCTTGCGTGGGAAACCCCATGGACAGAGGAGCCTGGCGGGCTACAGTCCATGGGGTTGCAAGAGTCAGATATGACTTAGTGACTAAACTGCTACCATCACCACCAAAATTAAGAAAAGTTTTAAGAAAACAGGATGAATGGTTCTAATACTGTGTAGTGGATTATTTGCAGAAGTGGCCACAATTGTCCCATTCTCATTTTTTTTAAATGTGACTCAGCAGCTCCTCTAATCAAGATGTGGTGCCTATATCCCTTAAATCTAGACTGACCTTACCACCTAAAATGTGGAAGTGATAGTGGGCTAGTAATGAGTCTGGTCCTAAACAGACTCCATGTAATTTTACTCTTACTTGAAACACCTACTTCTTATCACGCCAATAAGCATAAGATAGCCTGCTGGAGGGTGACCGACCATGTGAAGCTGAGCCGAATCAGCCCAGTTGTCCCTTTGAAGGCCTTAGATATGTGAGCCCAGTCATGATCAGCCAAGGCAAATCATCCCCCTTTCACAGTGCTACTTATACATAGTAAATCTATAGATTCTAAAAAATCAATAATGTATTAACATAATAATTGCCTTATATAATTTTATATATTTATAACTTTAAACAAGGAGAGGAAAACAAACATGTATTTATAGATTGTGTCATATTGACTTGCTTATCTGTCATTTATGGTTCTCTTCATTTGTCCATATGGATTCCAGTTACCATCTGGAGTCATTTACTTAACTCAGTACATCTGTGCTTCCACTCCAATCCCTGTGTGCTGTTATTGGAATATATACATATATACACATATATAGATTGCATTTTCATATCTTACATGCCCATTACATTACACAATTCTTAAATCAGTTAAGAGAAGAAAAGAAATATGCATCTATATTGTCTTTTAAAGTTACAGTTATCAGTACTTGCCTTTTTTAAAAAATTGATTTGAATTACTGCCTGGAGATGCTTGCTTGCTTACTTGCTTTCAGCCTGAATAACTTCCTTTCATTTTCCTTCATCTTTTTTCTTTCTACTCCTCAAACTAGGAAATCTCAATTATCCTATCTTCATCATCACTTCATCATTCTTTCTTCTACCAGTTCAAACCTACTGGCCTTCAGTAAAATTTCTTCATTTATTGTAATTTTCAGTTCCAGAATTTCCATTTGGTTCCTCTTTATGATTTCTATTTCTTTACTGGTATGCTCTATTTGATGTAGCATTGTCATCATATCCTCCTTTATTTCTCTAATCATGGTTTCCATTAGTCCTTTGAACATATTTCCTTTGAACATATTTATAATGGTAACTTGAAGGTCTGTGTCTACTAAATCCCACACCTGGCTGCTCTCACAAGTTTTTGTTGTCTGCTTTTGTTCTAGTCTCCTTCCCCAGTGGCTCAGATGGTAAAATGTCTGCCTGAAATGTGGGAGATTCAAATTCAATCCCTGGGTCAGGAAAATCCCCTGGAGAAGAAAATAGCAGCCCACTCCAGTATTTTTGCCTGGAAAATCCCA
Organism: Ovis canadensis; assembly: GCF_042477335.2. NCBI lineage: Eukaryota > Metazoa > Chordata > Mammalia > Artiodactyla > Bovidae > Ovis > Ovis canadensis. The sequence goes on along the minus strand of NC_091727.1, from coordinate 38,719,651 downwards.
CAGACTGAGGAGCATGGCAGGCTACAGTCCATGGGGTTGCAAAGATTCAGAGACCCTTGAGCGACTGACACTTTCACTTTTATTCTGCTGTATGGGTCATAATATTGTCTGGTGTCTTTGCAGGTCTCACAATTTTTTGTTGAAAACTGGAAATTTTAGATAACACATTGCAGGAACTCTGCATACTGGTCCCACAGAGTGCTTATTATTATTTCTCTGTTTAATTGTTTAGTAATTGGCTGGATTATTTTACTGAAGTCTACAGCTTCCTGTCACATGAGGAAGCCTTTAATGTTCTTCATGGGGTGTGGACTTGGGTATGAACCCAGACACCCTGGAACAACAGAACATTCATTTCCTCAGAACTCTCTTATCTCTTCTCTGACCAAACCCAACCTTTAAGTTCCACTAATTACTAGTTGATTGCCCTGTTGTTTTTAAAAATTCCCTGAGGGCATGTATTGTACCATATACTTGGTATAATCCAACCCAGGCTCTCTTGAAAGGTTAGTTGCTTAGGTCACTGTGTAAGTTTGTTCTGTTCTCAGGAAGGCTCCTCCCAGGTGTCACTTTTTCAGTTTCTCTCCAAAAAACTAGCCAGCCTATAGCTTTGTCTGGATCTCTCAATTAATCTCCCAATCTCTGTCCAATTGCCTTTCAACACAACTTCCACTGTTTTTGAGAGTGCCCTTAGGTTTGAACTTCTCCATGCTCTGTTGAAATCAGTTCCTTTGGTAAGAGATTCAGTTTTAGGGCCTGCATCACCTCTGATAATGCAGAGCCTTGGCTCTGGAGCTGAGAGTGGGGACAATGGAGCTCCTCTCTTGTGTGATACCCTATTTTAGGAGCTGAATACCTGAGGGTGAGGTAGCCTCAGGTCTTCTCAGTTTGCCTCTCCAAGTGTGCATCACCCATGAATTATAACCCATGTAAGGGTGATCAGGTCCCAGCACACTCAGGGATGATGCACCCAAGGTAGAACCTCTATCCCATGAGCAGGAATTAGGAGGAAGAAGCGAGTCCCCATCTCTGAGCCACACTTGCCCAGAACACAGCCTTAGTAACAAATAACAGGGGGCAGAATGAGAAACATTAATGTCCAGCCCCTCTCCTAAAGACAGCCCTTGTATTAGGAGCTGGAGGGAAGAGCCCTGTGTCCTTGGCTGCACCAGTCCTGAGTGGAGTTTCCATTTTGCTGAATGGGAGGGAGGAAGGATGGAGTGGGTATCAATTCAAATCCCTTAAGACTTGCTGCTGTCTCCTTGTTTTAACAGATTTCCTTGAAGATATATTTCTTCATGTGCTGTATGCCCTTAAGACCATTTCCAGAAATCTTAAATGGTTGTTTCAAAAATAATTTTCATCAGTTTTCTGGGGAGTTGGTCTACAGAGCATGTCTCACTTCCCTACTGGAAGTGGAACTTGGGTTGTGATTGTATTTATTTATTTGAATGTGTCAGGTCTTAGTTGCAGCACCCAGGATCTTCCTTGTGACACATGGCCTCTTCATTGTCACATGCAGGCTTCTCTCCAGTTTTGGCACGTGAGCTCCAGAGCTTGCAGCACATGGGCTCTCTAGTTGTGGCATGTAGGCTTAGTTGCCCAATGGTATGCAGGATCTTAGCTCACCCATCACTGTGTGAGCTGCATTAGCAGAATGATTCTTAACCACTGGACCACCAGCCAAGTCCCTGGTTGCGGATTTTAAGTTACTAAGGTTTACTAGCTGACTATCTAGCATCATTGCAGCAACACATAACTGATGCACACAACTTACTAATGGAACCACTCATGGAACCTCAGGCTCTCAAGACTTCATGGGGAATCCAGAGTGTTCTCTCTTTTGACACTGAAGCCACTCTAGGAATTTAGTGCATTAAATCACTTCTATGGTAAATAATCCAATGGACTGAAAAATACTTCATGCAGTTTCCAAAAGTGCTTCTCAGAAATGAGTTGTACTGGAAGAATCTGACTAATCTGACTTGCACAGAGGCTTAAATACAGTTTAATGCTTTAGGCAATGAGAAGGGGCCAATTATTCACTGCATTACCAAAAAATATATACTCTCAAAATTCACAGTGGTCAGCAAAATTGTAAGACTGAAGATTTGCTTTTAATTAAGAGGAGTCATCACTGCATTTAAAAACAGTGCTTCTTGAAAATTAAAAAAAAAAAATAGCTCTTCATGAAAACTGAACTTGCAGAGTGAGATCCTCCTTCTCCAGACATTTAATCAGGTCTGACATAGAAAGTGACAGAAAGAACATCTAAGAACTTCTTTGCTTTAATTACAGAGTCAGAAATACTGACTATCTGGTATACTTCACCCACAATATGAAAAAAATGCCAAAATCACCAAACAGGGAAAATCCTATCCATCAATAGAATCACAGGAAATCAATCACATCTATCCATCAATAGAATCTTCTAATAAAGATAACTAAAGAACCCAACAGCATTTTCAGCAGAGTCAAATATTTATTTGACTGTGCCAGGTCTTAGTGGCAACATGGAGGATATAGTTCCCTGACCAGGGATCAAACCTGGGCCCCCTGGATTGACAGCTGGGAGTCTTAGCCACTGGACCACCAGGGAAGTCCCAGAATCCCTTTCCTTGACCTACAAGAGCACACATCACTGGTACTCATAATCCAGCAACTGACTTCTCTGCTACAATACACCCACATTTTTTAAAAAGCAAAATTTGCATGGTGAATGTTAGCAAAACTTTTTGTAATCATTTCATCATATAAATAAATCAATCCATCATGCTGTATTCCTTAAACTTATACAGTGATGTATGTCAATGATTACGTGAACCTGGGTGGGGGTGAGGGTGGGAATACTTGGAGCTAAACTTTGAGTCCTTGGGAATTCTCAGCCTAATTTTTGATCTATAATTTATAACAACAGAAAAACTGAAATATCATGTGAAAATTTTCAAATATGAGGGAGATATCTATTTGGGCAATCACACTTGCTAATCTCTGGAGCCTGAGTCAAAAAGGAAGCCAGCAAGCCCAATGCTCAGAAACTAATACTGAGTTGGTGGTAACAGACTTCTGTGGCAGGCTAGTCCACAGTCCCCAAACATCATTTCAGGAAGTAGATTTTAAAATCTCCAATGTGGTCTTTCCTAAAGGCAAGAGATATGATACAATATGTTTCCTATGCATATATTTCACTGCAAAAATTTTACTTAAACATTGTGCTGATATTATCTTACAATTGTGAGTTGCAAACCACAATGAAACATATGACTTCAATCTTAAAATGTGTATCCTTCTTATTCTCATATACTTCCTCTACTCTCAGCCCACTTTCTTTCCCTTTATGGTAAGCAAATGTTCTCAAAATCTTCAAATACCCAGATAAAACATGACTTCCTCTTTGAAGCTTATCACTCTTTTAGACTAAGTTTCTCTCCCATTTGATCTCCAATGGCCCTCTCTACAAAAAAAAAAAAAATACACTAATATGATGTTAGTTATTATTTCCATAGGGAGGAACTATGGGGCATTTATCTTTTCCTGTTTATACTTGTCTATACTCCATAATTGTTTACATGAAACATGTTTTATAATAAGAAACAATAAACGTTCCTTAGAAAAAGAAAAGGAAGTCACGTTCAACTGGGCTTCCCAGAGAGACTTTAACTTTCAGCATTATGGTATTTGACTTGTGACACTCAAGATGACCCAGAAAAGGGCAGAGTCTAGAAGACCTGTGGTGCATTTCTCAAAGGATGTGGTGACTCTAGGCCATGACATTTCAAAATACATGAAACAAGTAACTCCTGGTCTCCTCCTCACCACTTGTCCCTTCTCCCATAGAGCCTATTTTTGTTTTCATTGTTTCTCTAGTTGTACAACCAGCTCTCATATTCATCCTGGAGCACCCTCTCTCACTCACTACCAGGTTTATTGGGTACCAATCTCAACTCTTCCTTGGAAACATTCCTCAAAGCATCCTTATTTTCATGGTCACAGTCAGGTCTTCATTTCATTTTTACCCAGCAACTTGCCACAGGCTCCTAAGGGTTCTTCTGGCCTAGCCTCCTCATTCTTTTCCAAGTTATCTTCTCACTGTTCCTAGTGATTTTCCTTCCCAAATCTGATCATCCTCATGTAATGTCACAATTTTCTTTAAGTATTAATTTATTTGGCTGCACTGGGTCTTAGTTGCAGCATGTGGCATCTTCAGTCTTCATTGCGGCATACACGATCTTGAGTGGCAGCATGTGAACTCTTAGTTGTGGCATACATCCTTAGTTACATCACGTGGGGATCTACTTCCCTGCCTAGGGATTGATCCCGGGCCCCCTGCATTGGGAGCACAGACTCTTAGCCACTGGACCATCAGGGAAGTCCCATGTCTCCATTTTTGATGGTTGACTACTAACAGTTTTCAAGCTTCACCCCACCTTCTTCTCCTTCTGTTCCACAAGTGGGCCAACTTACGAAGAAAGCCTTCCTGGGGTGCCAGTGAGAGATTTCAATCATACAAGCCCTTTCCCAGGCATGGGAACCTTTACCCTCATCCCACTCCTTAAAAACCATAAAACCCTGAGACAGTCTTCTCTCCCTGCTTGCTCGCTCTCTAACCTGTTCTGCCCAGAAAGCCTTACTATGTGAGAGATTCATCTTTTCATACCCCTTCAGGGGTATGTGTGTATGGCGCGCGCGAGAGAGAGAGAGATCACATTATATTTGGGCAGGGAGTCCATCCTGTATCTTAAAGGTGACCACAGCAGTGCTGCCCCATTGTTCAGCCCCAGCTGCCCTACAAAGTATAGGACAAAGCTCTTGGCACATCCCTTAGGACTCTCCACCATCCAGAATATTCCATGGCCAACCATGATCTCTGTGTATCTGCTTTTCCCTTTGTTTGGCATGTCCTTCCTATTTCCATTTCCCTCTTCCTTTTCCAACTCCCAAACTACATCTTCCTCCCCAATGGCTACAAAACGTTTTCCCCAGCCCCTAAGATCAATTAAAAATATGATGTCCTCTTAAAGTCTCCACTAACTTCTCTAAATGGAGATTTCTTCTTCCCTTCAAAGGATTTGAAGGCACATCAGTCACTGTTCCTGCCTACTTACAAGTCCTTCCCCCGTGCAAGGCTCTGAACTTTTTCTATTTTATTTTTATTTTTTATTTTATTTTTTTTACCATTCCTTACTTTATTTTTTTAATTTTACTTTATTTTACAATACTGTATTGGCTTTGCATGGCAGAAACCTCTTTTCTTTACCCATGTGAGTGTGTGCTCAGTCACTTCAGCCATGCCTGACTCTTGCAACCCCATGGACTGAAGCCCACCAGGCTCCTCTGTCCATGGGAGTACCCAGGAAAAATTACTGGAGTGGGGTGCCATTCCCTCCTCCAGAGCATCTTCCCCACCCAGGGATCAAACCTGCATCTCTTGGGTCTCTTGCATTGGCAGGAGGGTTCTTTACCACTAGGTGCCACCTGTGAAGCCCTTTCTTCACCTAATATGCTTTATCTCTAGTCTACTCTTATGAATATAATCACTGTTGAATAATATTATGTGAAAAAAATTTAAAATTAGTAATACAACCACCCCACCATATTGAGGAAGTAGTGACTTTTTCAAAATAAAATGGAAATCTTATTAAGAATGAAAGAATGTTATAAAAATATTTCAAGCTCTTAAAGATAAAGCAAGAATTAGAATTTTTCTATATTTGTCTGTTATATGCAATGACTGTTAAGAAATTGTTGCATGGCTACAAAAAAAACTGTAATAGTCGAAACCTAGCCATTAAAGATTTTTATTTGGGGGGAATAGCAAGGTAAGATGAGTTATTTATCATTCTCAGATCATAAACATTTCATCACTACTGAGTTAGATGTCTTGAGGCCTAAATGATGCTACTCTGTTAAATTTAATAGCCATAGAAGAAGCAGTGTGACCGCTATGGCTCAATAATCATGAGATAATTAGTTAACAAAATGAAAATGACTCTGTGTCTCAGTCTCTCCTCCAATAAAAACAAAATTTGCAAACCAATGGGTTCAGTGTTTTCTTCCATTTTGTTTATGGAAGAGTGAAGAAAATGTTCTCACCATATGATGGCAAATACTGCCATCTTTTCTTGAAACCACTTTAAGTCCATAGTTGCTAACTTCCACTAAGAATATAAGCTTTTCATGACAAGAGGGATCTTGTATACTGGATCACACTTCAGTCACTCAGTGAATATTAATTGAGCATCTACTATGTAAGCTGTATCACAGAACTCAATCCACTGTGCTCTGCTTATGTCTTTACAGGTTCCTGTTCCCCTGCAAGTCTCTGAGCTTTTGAGTGCACACATAATCCTATTTTCACATAATACCCACTACACATGCTGACTTTGGCTTCCCAGGTGGCTCAGTGGTAAAGAACCTGCCTGCCAGTGCAGGAGACACAAGAGACTCAGGTTCCATCCCTAAGTCGGGAAGATCCCCCAGAGGAGGAAATGGCAACCCACTCCAGTATTCTTGCCTGAGAAATCCATGGACAGAGGAACCTGACGGGTTGTAGTCCATGGGGCCACAAAGAGTCAGACACAACTCAGCACACACTATGTACTAGCTTGGTATATGGATCCAGGGCTGAAGGAAACCTGGTCTCATTACCTTATGGAACTTACTGATACCTAAAGACTGGAATGATACAGATGTAAATTCTATAGTGAGGTTTGCAAATCAACTGCCTAAATACCTAAAGTGAAAACGAAGCTTGAGAGTACTTCATCTGAAAAGATGTGAGCTACTACTCTTGTAGTCTAAAAGCTCAGTGAGATGTGCTCATAGATTTATGCAGCTGCCAAGGAAAATAATAAAAGTCAAACATCTGACTGCTTTCCTAGCCTCTATACGTGACCCACTGTTATGGCCATGGGAGGACTGACACGGTGATAAATCCATGGACTCCAACCTTCACCAAGTTCTCAAGCCTACACAGGAATCATGGCAATCAAGCACATGTTCCCTGGTCAGTTCCTTTGCCCATTCCTACCGGTATCATGTTTTAACTTTCATCCCTCTCTTCAAACCCTGTTTCCCCTCATTTCCTATCTCATCATAGAAGATGCTGTCAGTGCCTTCAAATCCTCAACTCCCACTATTCTCAGTATGTCCCAGCTTCACCCTACTGCAGCTCTCAGGAGATGACAAATAGATGGCAGATGGAGGACAAAGGTTTCAGTTCTCTTGCCTCTAAAATGGGATCATCATGATCTATGTTCTGCACTGTTCCGTAGCATTTCCCAAAAGGACTGAATCCCAGTTGTTCATGGGAGAAACCTATTTCATAACACACACTTTATCACTTGACTTCTCATCTCTCTCCTGACTCCCTAACTAAAACTAACGGTGATTCTTGGAATGAACTTCTAAATAAACTACTTGCACACAAACTCTGACTCAGAGCCCACCTCTGATGACACAAAAGTGAAAGTTTTGCTCAGTCGTGTCTGACTCTTGTGACACTATGGACACCAGGCTCCTCTGTCCATGGCATTCTCTAGGTAAAAATACTGGAGTGGGTTGCCATTCCCTTCTCAAGAAGGTACAAAAGCACTTCCTTTCAGCAAGAGCACTCACCTCCTACTCCCCAGAGAGAATATAGAGATGCCACCCAAGTCCCAGGCAGGGGTGGTCTTTGATGTCAAAGCTCCAGTTATAAACTTAACCTATCAACTCGGTGCTCTGTGACAACCAAGAGGGGTAGGATGGAATGGGAAGCGGGAGGGGGGTTCAAGAGGGAGGGGGACATATGTACATTGCTGTTTAGTTGCTCAATGGTGTCCGACTCTTCTGTGACCCCATGGACTGAGGCCTGCCAGGCTCCTCTGTGCATGGGATTTTCCAGGCAAGAATACTGGAGTCGGTTGCCATTTCCTTCTCCAGGGGATAGTCCCAAGTTAGGGATCGAATCTGCATCTCCTGCAATGGCAGGAGGATTCTTTACCATTGAGCCACCAGGGAAGTTGTATAGCAGCAACCAACACAACATTGTAAAGCAATTATCCTCCAATGAAACACAAGTTAAAAAAAATAAACTTAACCTAATCCACACTCACTTCCTTCCCACCTTTCAACTGGAGTGGAAGAGTTGTCGATTTTTCCCTGAAGATTAATCCCCTGATTTGTTGTCTACATTGGTTAGTCTTCAAGCTTTAAAAAAAAATTACTTTTAATTTCAGATTTATAGAATATTTTTTAAAAATACAAAGTGCCCATATACCTTTCAACCAGGTCTTCTCAATGTTAACATTTTACCATGCCTGCTTCATCATACTGTTGTTTTGTTTGTTTTCCATAGTGGTTCTCAAACTGTGATGAAGAACCATTTAAAAAAAAAAAAACATCCAGTCTTCTGAGGATCAGTTTTTGTCTTATGCTTGTGTAAAACATAATAAAAGTGAATCACTGCAAAAGCAAAAATGACCAAAGAAAAATATACAGAGTACAAGCTCCTAGTTTTAACATACTGGAGTGGGTAGCCTAACCCTTCTCCAATGGATCTTCCCAACCCAGGAATCAAACTGGGGTCTCCTGCATTGCAGGCGGATTCTTTACCAACTGAGCTATCAGGGAAGCCCTTATATTTATATTTAACAGGTATCAAATGACTATCAAATAACAATTAATATTCCTACATGTTTATTTTTCATTGCCATATTCATCGTGTCTCAGACCAGTAGCTCACAGTGCATGGACTGGCATGGGTCTGCTGAGCACAATGAGCAGCATTAGTGTAGATAACAAAATCCATTGTCAAGGTTCTTACTCTCCAACCCTCATATTCCAACCTCCTCCTCCACCACAACAGCCTTTTCTTTCATAAGCATGCTCAAATATTTTCCTTTTTAAAACAACAATGTAGATAACCCACAGTCTCATTTCCCATACCACTATATCTTTTTATCCTTATGAACAAAGAATTTCATATCTTATCACTACATCCTTATTTACTCCTCGGTGACTTGTAATCTGTTTCCACCAGTTCAGAAAACTGTTTCTGTCATCAATACAGTAAACTGCTAATTGCTAACTCCATAAAATACATAGAGATCTCCAGCCTATGAAATGCGGACCACACCCCGCCCTTCCTCAATCCTTTGTCTCCCTTGATTTTGGGGACATGACCTTCTCTGGGTTTCCTCTTTCATCCATCCATCATTTCTCAGTACTTCTCAGTTTCAAGGATTCTCTCCAAACAGATCACTATTTTCATTCTATAATCTCTCTTACTAAACAAACACTTTCATTCACATGCAAACATCTTTTACTGATGATTCCAGAATCTGTTATCTGGAGTCGAGATTTCTCTTTGAGCTGCCACTATTTGTCCCACCACTTGGCCCAAACTAACCTCATTCTAACTCTACCACTTGGTAATGTCACTTCATCCATGTTCCTTAATTTTCTGATTTTCAGTATTTGTATCTGTAAAATGGGCATAATATCTGACTCCGGATTGTTGTACAGATTAAATGATATAATGTAGGTAGGAACATACAGTAGCACCTGATCACGGTCCTCAGTACACATTAGGTATTACTAGTATTATCTACTTCCTCCTGGATTTTCTTCTCACATTAGTCTCTTATCATATTGAATGTGGCTAATATCATATCAGGTCGTTTTCTCTCCCTCCTTTCCTTTCATACTTTGACAAATATTCACTGAGTTCCTGCTATATGCCAGGCAGTATGTAAGGTGCTGGGAATAAAACAATAACTAAGAAAGACCGTCCCAAGCTATCTTAATGTCCATCGACAGATGAATGGATAAAGAAGACGTGGTATGGGGACATCTCTGGTGGTCCATTGGTTAAGTCTCTATGCTTCCACTGCAGGAAGCCTGGGTTCAGTCTCTGGTCAGGGAACTAAGATCCTGCATACCACACTGTATGGCCAAAAATAAAGATGTGTGGTGGGGGGAGGTGTACAAAATGGAATACTACGCAAAAAAAAAAAAAAAGAATAAAAATTTGCCATTTGCAGCAACATGGAGGTACCTAGGTATTGTCATACTAAGGGAAATAAGCCAAGACAAATATGATATTGCTTATATGTGGAATCTAAAAAAAATGATACAAATGAACTTATTTACAAAGCAGAAACAGATTCACAGAGAAAACAAACTCATGGTTACCAAAGGGGAAAGGTGAGGGGTGGGGGGCACAAATTAGCAGTTTGGGATTAAAAGATCTGTTGTATAGCACAGGGAACTATACTCAACATTTTATAATAATCTATAAGGGAAAACAATCTGAAAAAGAATACACACACACACGACTGAATCACCATGCTGTATACCTAAAACTAATTCCATATTGTAAATTAACTATACTCCAATAAAAAAATAAATCTTTACTAGTTTGCATTCCCACCAAGAGTGTAAGAGTGTTCCCTTTTCTCCACACCTTCTCCAGCATTTATTGCTTGTAGACTTTTGGATTGCAGCCATTCTAACTGGCGTGAAATGGTACCTCATTGTGGTTTTTATTTGCATTTCTCTGATAATGAGTGATGTTGAGCATCTTTTCATGTGTTTGTTAGCAGTCTTTTGGACTCTGTGGGAGACGGAGAGGGTGGGATGATTTGGGAGAATGGCATTGAAACATGTATAATATCATATAAGAAATGAATCGCCAGTCTAGGTTCGATGCAGGATACAGGATGCTTGGGGCTGGTGCACTGGGATGACCCAGAGGGATGGTATGGGGAGGGAGGTGGGAGGGGGGTTCAAGATAGGGAACATGTGTACACACGTGGCAGATTCATGTTGATGTATGGCAAAACCAATACAATACTGTAAAGTAAAAAATAAATAAATAAATAATAAAATTAAAACATAAATAAACAAATCTTTAAAAGACAGTCCCCACCCCCATTAAGTTTATACTCTAATGGTAACATACATGATAACTAATTAATACAATACAGAAAGTTGAGTGTCATCTTTTTATTCTTCTCCACCTACCCTTGTTCTGTGTGTTTTGACTTTCATGAGTGATGAAACACTTCCCACTTTTTCTCCTTATTATCTCTGAAGTCTATTCCTTCCTTGAGCTCTGCGTTGAGCCATATGTAGACATTTACATTCAGATTCACATTAGTTAAAATTAAAATTTAGAAAGTCAATTCCCTAGTCCCAGTGGTCATATAAGAACTTAGTAGAAACATGACTTATTGGAATATAACTGACTCATTGGAAAAGACCCTGATGCTGGGATACACTGAAGGCAGGAGGAGAAGGGGACGACAGAGGATGAGATGTTTGGATGGCATCAACGACTCAATGGACATGAGTTTGAGCAAGCTCCAGGAGTTAAGTGATGGACAGGGAAGCCTGGCGTGCTGCAGTCCATGGGGTCGCAAAGAGTTGGCCTCAAGCAAGCGACTGAAATGAGCTGAGAAACATGTAGCCAATGGCTACTGCATCAGACGGAGCAGCTCTAGAACATTACCATCATACCAGAGAGTTCTGCTGGGCTGTTCTGGCTTCAATGCCTTAAAGGAGAGCTCATCTCTTTCTAATATTACTGAAATAGTCTAGGTATTAGTTTTTCTGCCTTTGCCCTATCCCTCAATTTATGCTCCACTTGTTTTCCAGAATGCAAATACAACATTAGTCCTCAGTTCAGTTCAGTTGCTCAGTCGTGTCCAACTCTTTGCAACCCCATGAGCTGCAGCACGCCAGGCCTCCCTGTCCATCACCAACTCCTGGAGTCCACCTAAACTCATGTCCATTGAGTCGGTGATGTCATCCAACCATCTCATCCTCTGTCGTCCCCTTCTCTGCCTGCCCTCAATCTTTCCCAGCATCAGGGTCTTTTCAAATGAGTCAGCTCTTCGCATCAGATGGCCAAAGTATTGGAGTTTCAGCTTCAACATCAGACCTTCCAATGAACACCCAGGACTGATCTCCTTCAGAATGAACTGGTTGGATCTCCTTGCAGTCCAAGGGACTCTCAAGAGTCTTCTCCAACAGTTCAAAAGCATCAATTCTTTGGTGCTCAGCTTTCTTTAGAGTCCAACTCTCACATCTACACATGACTATTGGAAAAACCATAGCCAAACAGTTTTAAAAAGAAGAACAAGTTGGAGGACATACATTACCTGACTTTCAGTCTTATTATAAAGCTACAGGAATAAAGATAGTGTAGTACCAGTGAAACGATAGACACATTTAACAGAATTAAAGGATCAGTAGACCAAGAATATATGGTCAGTTGATTTTCAATTAAGTCACCAAGAAAATTCAATGGAGAAAGGGTAATCTTTTCAGTGAATGGTGTTTGCATGATCGATATTCATATGAGAAAAAAATGAACCTCAGCCCTTACCTATAATTAGTATCTTATCAGATTACAGTGTATATGTGCATATATGGCATATATGAGATAAGCTAATATATACACACTAATATAATACATACGTTAATTGCAGCACTATAATTGTATATTTATTACAATATTAATGTAGACCATATAATAGTTTAAACCATATTAGTTATAATATATACACACATATATTAGTTTAGATCATATTATATATGATACATATAATAATTTACTGTGATATATGCAACATATATAATACACATACGATGTACAATAAATTAGACATGGATCACAGACTGAAATGTAAAGCTAAAACTATAAAACTTTTTGAAGAAAACATAGGAAAAAAATTTTGTGACGTTGGTGTAGAAAAAGATTTCTTAGTAAGACACTTATAAAAACATGAACCATCAAAAATAACAGGATAAACTGGACTTCATCAAAATTAAAAGACACTACTAAGAAAATTAAAAGGTAAACCAAAGAACAGGAGAAAATACAACACAAAGAACTTGCATCTAGAATATACAAAGATATATTATGCTTCAAAAACCAACCCAATTAAAAATGGGCAAAAGACTTTAACAAGAACTTCTTAAGAGAGATATATAATCGACCAGTAAGCACATGAAAAAAGTATCCAATTTCTTTAAAATATATCTGGAATTTTAGGAAATGCAAATTTTTTTTCAGCAATATTTTTATTTATTTATTTTTTATTTTACTTTACAATACTGTATTGGTTTTGCCACACATTGACATGAATCCTCCATGGGTGTACATGAGTTCCCAATCCTGAATGCCGTCTACCCCACCTCTCTCCCCATATCATCTCTCTGCAAATTAAAAGACAATGAGATACCAGTATATGACCACTAGGATGACTACAACAAAAAGTCAACAGCAACAATATCATGTGTAAGAGAGGAGGTGGAAACAATGGAACTATTACACATTACTGTTAGGAAAGTAAAATGGTAAAACAAAACCACTTTGAAACTTTTGTCTGCTTCTTTAAATTTAGACATTTTTTTTCCTTTTTTCATTTTTATTATTTATTTTTGACTTTCATTTTTCTTTTTTTTTCAGATTTTCTTTTTTTTTTTTTTTAACTTTACAATATTGTATTGGTTTTGCCATACACCAACATGAATCTGCCACGGGTGTACACGTGTTCCCAATCCTGAATCCCCTCCCAACTCCCTCCCCATACCATCCCTCTGGGTCATCCCAGTGCACCAGCCCCAAGCATCCTGTATCCTGCATCGAATCTAGACATTTAGCAAACTGTCCAGCCATTTCACTCCTAGGCATTTTTGCTAGTAAAATGAAAATATATGATCCCCCAAAAGATTCATTCATGAATGTTCATACAAGGTTTTATTCATCACTGCCCTAAACTGAAAACAATATGAATGTCCATCAAGTAAATGGATAAACAAAATGTGGAATATCCATACAATGAAATAATATTCAGTAATAAAAGGGAACAGATTACTGATAGACATAATATGAATAAATCTCAAAATCAGTGAAAGAAGCAAGGCAAAAAAATTGTACAGGCTGTATGATTCCATTTACATAAAATTCTAGAAAATGGAAACTAATCCATAGAGACAGAAAGGAAATCATTGTTGTCCTTAGACCAGGGGTGGAAGAAAGGATTGACTCCAAGGGGCCTTAGGAAACTGGAAGTATTCTGTAAACTCGCTGTAGTAGCATTTTCATGGGTGTATACATGGATCAAGGCTTATCAAATTTCTTTATGTTGAAGCCCTAGTCTCCAATACGATACTGTTTGGGGATGGGACCTTTGGGAGGTAGTAAGAATTAGATGAGGTCATGAGGGAGGGGCCCTCACAAGGGGGTTAGTGCCCTTATAAAAAACATATACCAGAGACTTTGCTGAGTCTCTCTCCACCATGTGAGGACACAATGAGAAGACTGCCATCAGCAAGCCTTCACCGGTACCAACCATGACTGCATTCTGATCTCAAACTTACAGCCTCCAGAACTATAAGAAATACATTTCTATTATTTAAGCCACCCCTGTGGGTATGCTTAGTTGCTCAGTCATGTCCACGGGAATTCTCCAGGAGAGAATAATGGAGTGGGTTGCCATGTCCTCCTCCAAAGGATCTTCCCAACCCAGGGATTGAACCCAGGTCTCCCACAGTGCAGGTGGATTCTTTACCATCTGAGCCACCAAGGAAGCCACCCCAGTCTGTGGTAACTTGCTATGGAAATTCAATTTTATATGTTATTTATAATAAATAGAATGCAAATTAAAATGCCAATGAAGTACAATTTCATATTCACCAAATAAGTAAACATTTAAATGTTTTTATAAAGATAGTAATGAGGGTGTCCTTGGTAGCTCAGTGGTAAAGAACCTGCCAGCCAATGCAGGAGACATGGGTTCAATCCCTGATCTGGGAAGATTCCACATGTCATGGAGCAATTAAGCCCAGGCACCACAACTAATGGGCTTGTGTGCCACAACTACTGAAGCCCGAGTGCACTAGAGCCCACACTCCCAAACAAGAGAAGCCACCTCAACGAGAAGCCTGAACACTTCAGTGAAAAGTAGCTCCCACTTGCTGCAAATAGAGAAAGCCCATGCACAGCAACAAAGACCGAGTAAATAAATAAATAAATAAAATTCCTTTTTAAAAAGATAGCAACGAGACAAACTCCTAAAAAGCACTTTGCCAATACCTTTAAATTTTGATGATCTTCACCCCTTATGACTCAGGAATTTTACTCTGTTATAAACTATGTAGAGAGATTCCTGCACACAGGCACAAGAGCTAGGCATAAAATATGTTTTCTACTACACTGTTTGATGTGGCAAAATATTTGAAACACAATTTGTTGTGTGATTTAACAGTGGTATGTTTATACCATGAAATTTTATGTAGCAATGAAAATGAATCAACTCTTAAAACCCTTCCCCATAGTGGAAAACCATCTGCAAAGGCCAGTGGTGGCCACTTTCATTTACTGCCCATTTCTTCATCTTTATCCTCACTGCTATATGTTTTTATCAAAGAATGTGGGAAAGACTTTCACACTCGGAATGAAAGGAATTTTATTTTAATATGACCTGCCCTACCTACTAATTTCCTGGCCACAGGCAATATATTAAATTATTCTGATCCTTACAGTGACCACAGGGCTTCCCTTGTGGCTCAGTTGGTAAAGAATCTGCCTGTGATGTGGGAGACCTAGGTTTGACTCCTGGGTTGGGAAGATCCTCTGGAGAAGGGAAAGGCTACCTACTCCAGTATTCTGGCCTAGAGAATTCCACGGACTGTATACTCCTTGGGGACACAGAGAGTCGGACACGACTGAGTGACTTTCACACAGAGTGACCACAAGATTTGCTGTTGTGTAAGTGATGAAAAAAAGTTGTGAAGCTTACTCAGATTTCATCCTGAACAAGGAAAAGAACTATTTCCATTGAAGTGAGTGGGATAATGATAGAGAAAAATTAATTGGCTTTAATGATTACAATCTGAACTTCATTTGATCAATGTCCTCATTACCAACATATTTGCAATCCAAGTGTCATGAAAATATAAAGGGTAATGCTATATTATTTTTCTTGTCCTATGAAGGAGGTTGAGTATGTTTTTATTCAAAAGAGACTATGTACCACAATGTGAATATACTTAACATTACCCAATTATACACATTAAATGGTTAACATGGTAAATTTTATGCTTCACAGAACAATTAAAAACCCTATAAAAATGCATATTTTAAATGGATGTACTTTACTGTATATAAATTATATCTATTGTTTACATCTCAAAAAAGTTGGAAATTTTTTAAGAAGTCATACTGAATCCTTTCTTGTTGCTTAAACATGCCACGTTTTCTCTCACCTCGGTACCATCACATATAGTATTCCTTCTCTTTGGGAGGTACCGTGTTCCTTACTCCCATTACTCAGCTTTGCCTGGTTAATTCTTCTTCTAACTTGTGAAATTAGTTCTGATGTCTGCCGACTATTTCAGAAAACCTTTTCGCACCAAATCTGGGCTACCTGCCCAAACTGTTCCCACAGCATTCCATACTTAATTGAATCTGGGCATGGAAAAAGAATATCATAAAGATGTGCATGTTCCATGTAGCAAGGTCAGAGTGGTGAGTCCCCACCAGAGCCCCAGCTGCTTGGCTACTGAGAAATGTCCTAGAGTATTACTTATGACTCCAATAAAAAAATACTTCAAGGATTTCACCCTCAGCCAAGGCTCAAAAACTTGACTCCTCTCACACACTAACAGTGGATAGGGGTTTACTGACACTAAACAAGTTAACAAAACACAATGAGAAAAAAACTATTACAGGAACCAGAACACTGCAAATTCAGATAACTAGATTTTCTTCCCCTGGAAACCAAGAATTCTCTTCAATTCACACTTGAGACATAGCAAAACAGCATTTGCTCCAACATAGAACTATGTAAATTCTAATGTTGTAAATTATGCAAATTCTATGTTGCTTTAGGGACAGAACTAGGACCCATTAATAGAAATCACAGGTATTAGATATTTGATTATTACTATGGCATTAGTTTACAAATATGATGGACTATCTCAAATATTACACTCATTTTCTGTCGTTGAAACTGCTTGAAATAGCTGACTGGCCCTCAGTCATGAATATTAATAGCAGATGATGTTAACCAGCCTAATGTAAAAGGGGTCTTATCGTCATTAAAGTTCCAACATCCAGAGGCTAGGCATTTTCACATCTCATATAGCTATTCACAAGACGTTATATTCTACTCCATGGTACAAGATAAAATTTGTTCCTTCAATCTAAATTTCCACACTTTTTAAGCCCTAGCTGTTACTCCAATTTACTTTGTGGTTTTTTGTTGGCCTTTTTTCTCTCACACATTTTTTCCCTTTTTAATTGGGACTTTTTCAGTGTTAAAAGCCAAGCTGGAATGATGGGGATTCATGAGCTTAGACACAACAAACAGATATCTCTGACATGTCAGGTTGAGCTTCAGCCTCAACCTGTGTTCAACCTTAGCCCTGCCAACTCTGTAACTTTAAGCAAATTATTTAACTTTTCTACATTCCCTCATCTGTAAAATTTGCAGCTTTATCCCCTTCTTGACAAGTTAGGGGTTTCCACGTGGCTCACTGGTAAAGAATCTGCCTGCCAATGTAGGACACCCGAGAGACATGGGTTTCATCCCTGGGTTGGGAAGATACCCTGGAGGAGGAAACAGAAACTCACTCCAGTATTCCTGCCTGGAAAATCCCATGGACAAAGGAGCCTGGTTAGCTACAGTCCATGGCACTGCAAAGAGTTGGACACACAATGACAAATTGGGGAATAATTAAATGAGATATGCACAAAGCCTGTTAAAATATTTAATAATTATTTACTCTCTTAGTTCTCAATTTACACAGGAAAGACAGCTGATGTAGTAGAATATCCAGGTATCAATTTCTACCTCTCTGGTTTCATATACCAAAAAACCAAGAGCCCTTTGAGGTTGGGTCAATGCTATTCATCTTTGAATACCTAATCCCATGCCCAATGCCAAGAATTTACTGGGTTCTCAACAGTGTCTGCTAAATAATTAAAAGGCCCAGGAGATCTTGCTTGGGTGCCTTTCTCCCAAAGATTTGGATGTTTCTTCAACTCAACAAGCTCATTTTTTCCAGTGGGTAGTTCAACAATAGCCCCAGGAAAAACAAATAGCCAGGAGACCATTTTAAGAATCTGGGTAGTGAAAACACTTATACACTCAAGGTGGATCTTATCAAGGTCAAAGGAAGTAGGAAGAGGGAAAGGATGGATTAAATCCAGGAATCAAAGGGCAAAGTCATTCTTTGTCATTATAATCACCAAACAATCACACATCTGTGAAGCATTAGTCACCTATAAAATAAAATGTGTACTGTGAGTCATACAATCCATTATGACAGCTTTTTAAATGATAGCACTTGACTGAATTTTACTGGCTTGAAGTTCAACCTGACATATTTACACTAAAACCCCACATCACTTTCTCTCTGGTTATTTTGACAACACCTGGAGTTTCTGTTTGATAGGAAAAACAATTACTGATGAAGTGAAAAGAGTATGGAAAGTCAGAAAGAAAGATCAAAAGAGGTTACCTGAAAGTGTTCCCCAAACTAGAAATGTTATTTAAAGCTAAAATGATACTCTTTATTAGCTGAGCCCATCAACGCACAGAACGGCATGGTGCAGATTTGCAATTGTTTCAAGTACTTGTTCAAAAAGTAGTAATGATGAAGAGCTAATATGACAGATGACACTGATAAGTGATTTCCCTTAATTATACGCCATTACAGCTCCATTTACAAAAGCTAAATACAATTTTTTTTTAAATACCTGCTATCTATTCTCTAACTTATATAAATGACATAAGAAGGATTTTTATAGAGATCCAGTTGTAATTCACATTTAGACATATCTGATAAGGCAAAATATTTGTTGTTATTGTTGCTGTTCATGAGGTAGGACATAAAAAGAATATCAATCCTAATATGAAAATTAAAGATAGATTAATTCATCAAGAAGCAAATTATGGAGCATCTATCACGGCTCTTCCACCCTGAGGTCTGTGAGAGGTTTAAACAATTATACACTATAGAATTAACCTTCAAGTAGTTTATACGAAAAGCTCAGAATACTGTACTGGTTTCACTTTATCTTTCCTATCTTGAACTGAAAATAATCACTGCATGTAAGTGCCAAATTGTACTATCAGGAAAGATTAGAAGAGCTGAACATATTTAGTCTAAAAACGTGAAAAATTCATTATTGTCATTTAATATAGTTCTTTGGGACTCAGCTGAACTGTTCTGCATGCAGTCTAGAGGTTAAAAGCATGACACTTAAACTAGGTTGCCTAGGCTTGGTTCCCAATTATTATTAGATTAAAAGCTGTGTGATCTTAGCCTTATTATTTAAGTTCCTTGTGCCTCAGTTACTTCACCTCTAAAATGGAAATGACAGTACATTTCTACTGGAAAGGAGTACAACTTGTTCAGTTGTGATGAGTTAGTGTCTGCAAAACATTTACAGTAGTTCTGTTGCAGGAAGAGGGACCCCTTCCAGGGCCCAAAACTGGGCTTTTGTCTAACACTCAGAAATGAATTGTCTGAGGAGACACATGTGCTGACAAAGCAAGAGATTTTATTGGGAGAGGGCACCCGGGTGCAGAATAGCAGGGTAAGGGAACCCAGGAGAACAGCTCTGCCAGGTGGCTTGCAGTCTCAGGTTTTATGGTGATGGGATTAGTTTCTGGGTTGTCTTTAGCCAATCATTCTGACTTAGAGTCCTTCCTGGTGGTGCATGCCTTGTTCAGCCAAGATGGATGCCAGAGAGGATTCTGGGAGGTGTGGTGTCTCCTTTTGACCTTTCCTGAACTCTTCTGGTTGGTGGTGGCTTACTAGTTCCCTGTTCCTTACCAGGACCTCCTGTCGTAAAACAACTCATGCAAATGTCTACCATGGTGCCTGGCCAGGGTGGGCGGTTTCAGTCAGTGTGCCTCCCATAACAGTTCTGCTACTTAATAAATAACACAAATGTGTTAAGAAATAAAAGAGGAAAAAGAGCCTATGACTTTTGGACTCATATTATCTGAATAAGAAGTTCAATGATTCTAGTCAAAGTCACTCAGTCATGTCTGACTCTTTGCAACCCCATACAGTCAATGGAATTCTCCAGGACAGAATACTAGAGTGGGTAGCCTTTCCCTTCTCCAGGGGACCTTCCCAATCCAAGGATTGAACCCAGGTCCCCTGCATTGCAGGTGGATTCTTTACCAGCTGAGACACAAGGGAAGCTCAAGAATACTGGAGTGTATAGCCTATCCCTTCTCCAGTAGATCTTCCCAACCTAGGAATCGAACCAGGGTATCCTGCATTGCAGGCGGAACTTTTTTTTACCAACTGAGCTATCAGGGAAGCCCCCTCAATGATTCTAACCAAATAACAAAGTTTTATATATATATATATATATATATATATATATATATATATATATATATATATATATATATATATATATATAGTCAAAGTGGCAAATCACATAGCTGAAGAGAATTCACTTCACTCAGTTCAGTTCAGTCGCTCAGTTGGGTCCGACTCTTTGTGACGCCATTAATCACAGCACACCAGGCCTCCCTGTCCATCACCATCTCCCTGAGTTCACTCAAACTCACGTCCATCGAGTTGGTGATGCCATCCAGCCATCTCATCCTCTGTCGTCCCCTTCTCCTCCTGCCCCCAATCCCTCCCAGCATCAGAGTCTTTTCCAATGAGTCAACTCTTTGCATGAGGTGGCCAAAGTACTGGAGCTTCACCCTAGCATCATTCCTTCCAAAGAAATCCCAGGGCTGATCTTCAGAATGGACTGGTTGGATCTCCTTGCAGTCCAAGGGACTCTCAAGAGTCTTCTCCAACACCATAGTTCAAAAGCATCAATTCTTCGGCACTCAGCCTTCTTCACAGTCCAACTCTCACATCCATACATGACCACAGGAAAAACCATAGCCTTGACTAGGTGGACCTTAGTCGGCTAAGTAATGTCTCTGCTTTTGAATATGCTATCTAGGTTGGTCATAACTTTTCTTCCAAGGAGTAAGTGTTTTTTAATTTCATGGCTGCAGTCACTATCTGCAGTGATTTTGGAGCCTCCAAAATTAAAGTCTGACACTGTTTCCACTGTTTCCTCATCTATTTCCCATGAAGTGATGGGACCAGATGCCATGATCTTCGTTTTCTGAATGTTGAGCTTTAAGCCAACTTTTTCACTCTCCTCTTTCACTTTCATCAAGAGGCTTTTTAGTTCCTCTTCACTTTCTGCCATAAGGGTGGTGTCATCTGCATATCTGAGGTTATTGATATTTCTCCCAGCAATCTTGATTCCAGTTTGTGCTTCTTCCAGCCCAGCGTTTCTCATGATGTACTCTGCATATAAGTTAAATAAGTAGGGTGACAATATACAGCCTTGATGTACTCCTTTTCCTATTGGGAACCAGTCTGTTGTTCCATGTCCAGTTTTAACTGTTGCTTCCTGACCTGTATATAGGCTTCTGGGCTTTAGTTTATTCAAATAAAGAAAAGTATACACCATATATCATAGGATTACTGTACATATTAAATGAGTTAATATTTGTAAAGTACTTAGAACAATGTCTGGTATTTTTACTGTTATTATGTTTTAAGATTCAGGTTTTATAGCCTGATATTTGCTTTTTTGTGTGTTAGTCCCTCAGTCATGTCTAACTCTTTGTGACCCCATGGTCTGCAGCCTCCCAGGCTCTTCTGTCCATGGGTTTCTCCAGGCAAGAGTACTGTAGTGGGCAGCCATTCTCTTCTCCAGGGGATCTTCCCAAGCCAGGGATCAAACCTGGGTCTACTGCATTGCAGGCAGATTCTTTACCATTTGAGCTACCAGGGAATCCCAGCCAGATACTTAGTAGGGTAGTATAAAGATTATAAATTACATCGGCAAATATAAAAAAGTTAAATGTCAGAGGTAATATTTATACTATATATACCCTATCAAATTGCTAAGCTAAACCAATGGAGCGTTAAGGAATTACTGGTGTGATCACCCACCAAATATTTGTGGGACCCTAATGATATCAGCATGAGTCTCCTGGTTTAGCTGAAACTTCATTGCTTTTCTAGTCCATAATCATGGTGGATCTTCTTAAAAACATAAATTAAAACATACCACTTCTGGTTAATTCTACTCAGTGACTCCCCATGTCACACTCCCCAACCTATCCCACAAGCAGCAAATTAAATACCTCTTACAATCATAAACAGCAATCGCTCTCTCTCTCTCAGAAAGTTCTTTTAATTTTCTCTATTTTATTACCCATCCAGTGCTGTTTGGCCGAACTTAAGCTGACTTTGCAAATCAGTCTTTCTGAGCCTCAGGTCTGTTTGCTCTCCCTAGACTTCTTCTTCTCCTCCAAAGTTCCAGATTAGATTGCTGTTGTTTAGTCACTAAGTTGTTCCTGACTCTTTTGTGACACCATGAACTATAGCCTGCCCTCTGTCCATGGGATTTCCCAGGAAAGAATACTGGAGTGGGTTGCCATTTCTTTCCCCACCAGATGAGATTAGGTCTCTGTTAATACACAGCACCCTGTACTTCTCTTAATACTTATTCTGCTGCTGCTGTTGCTGCTAAGTCGCTTCAGTCATGTCCAACTCTGTGCGACCCCATAGACGGCAGCCCACCAGGCTCCGCCGTCTCTGGGATTCTCCAGACAAGAACACTGGAGTGAGTACTTGTTCTATTTGCACTTAATAGTTTAGCACCCTTAGTTCCAAAGAATAGCAAGAAGAGATAAAAAAGCCTTTTTCAGCGATCAATGCAAAGAAATAGAGGAAAACAACAGACTGGGAAAGACTAGAGATCTTTTCAAGAAAATTAGAGATACCAAGGGAACATTTCATGCAAAGATGGGCTCGATAAAGGACAGAAATGGTATGGACCTAACAGAAGCAGAAGATATTAAGAAGAGGTGGCAAGAATACATGGAAGAACTGTACAAAAAAGATCTTCACGACCCAGATAATCATGATGATGTGATCACTAATCTAGAGCCAGACACCTTGGAATGTGAAGCCAAGTGGGCCTTAGAAAGCATCACTACGAACAAAGCTAGTGGAGGTGATGGAATTCCAGTTGACCTGTTTCAAATCCTGAAAGATGATGCTGTGAAAGTGCTGCACTCAATAGGCCAGCAAATTTGGAAATCTCAGCAGTGGCCACAGGACTGGAAAAGGTCAGTTTTCATTCCAACCCCAAAGAAAGGCAATGCCAAAGAATGCTCAAACTACCGCACAATTGCACTCATCTCACATGCTAGTAAAGTAATGCTCAAAATTCTCCATGCCAGGCTTCAGCAATACGTGAACTGTGAACCGTGAACTCCCTGATGTTCAAGCTGGTTTTAAAAAAAGGCAGAGGAACCAGAGATCAAATTGCCAACATCTGCTGGATCATCGAAAAAGCAAGAGAGTTCCAGAAAAACATCTATTTCTGCTTTATTGACTATGCCAAAGCCTATGACTGTGTGGATCACAATAAACTGTGGAAAATTCTGAGAGAGATGGGAATACCAGACCACCTGACCTGCCTCTTGAGAAATCTGTATGCAGGCCAGGAAGCAACAGTTAGAACTGGACATGGAACAACAGACTGGTTCCAAATAGGAAAAGGAGTATGTCAAGGCTGTATATTGTCACCCTACTTATTTAACTTATATGTAGAGTACATCATGAGAAACGCTGGACTGGAAGAAACACAAGCTGGAATCAAGATTGCCAGGAGAAATATCAATAACCTCAGAGATGCAGATGACACCACCCTTATGGCAGAAAGTGAAGAGGAACTAAAAAGCCTCTTGATGAAAGTGAAAGAGGAGAGTGAAAAAGTTGGCTTAAAGCTCAACATTCAGAAAACAAAGATCATGGCATCTGGTCCCATCACTTCATGGGAAATAGATGAGGAAACAGTGGAAACAGTGTCAGACTTTAATTTTGGGGGCTCCAAAATCACTGCAGATAGTGACTGCAGCCATGAAATTAAAAAACACTTACTCCTTGGAAGAAAAGTTATGACCAACCTAGATAGCATATTCAAAAGCAGAGACATTACTTAGCCGACTAAGGTCCACCTAGTCAAGGCTATGGTTTTTCCTGTGGTCATGTATGGATGTGAGAGTTGGACTGTGAAGAAGGCTGAGTGCCGAAGAATTGATGCTTTTGAACTGTGGTGTTGGAGAAGACTCTTGAGAGCCCCTTGGACTGCAAGGAGATCCAACCAGTCCATTCTGAAGATCAGCCCTGGGATTTCTTTGGAAGGAATGATGCTAAAGCTGAAGCTCCAGTACTTTGGCCACCTCATGCAAAGAGTTGACTCATTGGAAAAGACTCTGATGCTGGGAGGGATTGGGGGCAGGAGGAGAAGGGAACGACTGAGGATGAAATGGCTGGATGGCTCGATGGACGTGAGTCTGAGTGAACTCCGGAAGATGGTGATGGATAGGGAGGCCTGGTGTGCTGCGATTCATGGGGTCTCAAAGAGTCGGACACGACTGAGCGACTGAACTGAACTAATCCTTATTCTCACTAGTATGTCAACTGGAGGAAGACAGAAATTGTCTGTTTTGTTCAATGTTGAATTCCTAGTTCCTAACATCATTCCAGGCATATTGAAAGCATCAGTAAATATTTGTGGACACAGGGCAAAATAGAAAAACCATCTATTAAGTCACTATCCATGTTTTCCTGACCTAATCATGTCTCCTTATAGATCCTACACCCTCAACACATGTTTTATCATTATCACTGAACTTGGAAAATCAGATCCTTTTTGTTGCCCCCTGGTGACCTGAACTCTGTTCCTTGTCATCTGCATCAATAGACAAGAACCACAAAGACCTGATTCTTGGTCTCCCTAACTGACTGTGTTAGAAAATGGAGATCCCTTCCTCCCCTGGACCTCAGGGTCCTCATCTACATATCATGAGGGAATATAGATACTTAGTTGATATTTACACTCTGGCATTCAAACAGTCATCTCTGCAGCACCCTATTCTATTGACAGTTCACCCCAGTGAGCACTACTGGCATGCTATAGCTAGTGTGTATGGACTCACAAGAGTCAAATGTGTACATCTCTGTTCAATCTCACATTCAGTGACATTGGTAGTGTGAAGTCAGCCATGGTGGTACGTATACCACAGTCACCAACAAAAGCTATAAATGAGGGGGGTTTGCCCTTGGCGGGGAAAGGGGGTGGTTATTAAACATTTACCAGGACACCACTGACTGTAAGCTCTGGCTGCTACCATGGGACAGTGGTCAGCCGTGGATGATAAATGAGCTTTACTGCCACTGGAACAAGAAGTACTGATGTGGACTAACTGAAAATACAAAATCACAAATTTAAAGTGGTCTATCTAAGTACAGGATGCCCTCAAAGGAGACTGAGACAAGGATTTGAGGACAAATGGGAAGTGATCTCAGGGAATACCAGTAGTAAGTCAGAGAAAGGAAGAACCAAATCAGTGCCAGGTTCATAAAACAAGGGGCTTCTGCTACAGGCAACTGAGGCTCAATTTCATTGGAAACAGCTAGGGGAATATATAGAACATGCTCAGAATTGTCTCAAATGAAAGTGAGAGTGCTGGGGTTAGTTACTAACAAACTCCTACCTATCACTGGTTGAGTTTTCTCCATAGGCTTTAAGATCCTGGAGTTGTTCTTTTTTTTCTGCTTACCTTTCTATTCCAAAGCATATAATAAAGCCAGAAAAGGTTCCCAAGCAAAGTTGCACATGCTTACAATAAGAAACCTTAGCCTGTAGAGAAATAATAAGTATTGAGGTGTTATACTGAAGTGGGATAACAACATGACAAAGAAATCAATAGTACTGACTCAGCATTGGAGAAGACTTTATCAGTGGCTTTCCACCTCAAAAGCTGAGATGTACCATCATACCGCTCTACCATTCTAGTACAGTCAAGAGACTGAGATCATTCACCAGTAATCCACTGCAGGGAACTCTGAAGGGTAATGAGCTTCATTAAATCTAAATGCTAAATTTTCATACCATATACTAAGAACCATGTAGCTAGAATAATACAATTAGAGTGGGAGAGAACTCTGGACTTCAAGTTTGAACTCTGAGTAATAACACTTAGAGACAAGGAGAATCCTCTATGACCAAGAAAAAAATACCTTTATGCAGAAGCAGTACAGTGGAAGTTGGGGGTTTGTGGTGGGCCAGAAGAGAGTTGGCTCACAGCAGAGGATCAAAAGATGACATAGAATCCAGATGACTAAGAGAAGAAAATCCTAATATGGACCAAAGAGACATTTCACTTACACTTTATCAGTTTTACTCATCGTTAGTACAGTATGATTGGAAGTTAAATTAGAAACCATGCTCTATATTATATTTAATTTGTTTTATCTAAGCCATGTTCAAATCATTTAGTATGCAGTATTTGTCCCACAATGTTCCTCTGCTTCAAGTTAATCATTTAGTTATTATTATGAAGCCTCAAAGGAAATCCTTTGAGCATTAACAAAAAGTTATCTCAACCACTTGTATCAACTCAGCAACTGGGGTGTGGATTCCGGTGGCCAGAGAGAACACATGAACAGCACCATTGTAAAATAGTTCTTGAACAAGGCCTGTCCTATTAATACATTAACCTGCAATGGAGGAAGTAATCAGGGCTGAATGTGGGATAAATAATAGTGAACTGGACAAGCTAACTGTTCATTTGCTTTCATTCACAAAGAAATTAAATATACAAGTTCTATGGCAGCGGTTCTCAAAATGTGATTCAAGAACCCCTAGGGATCCCCAAGACCCTTTCAGTGAGTCAGTGAGGCTAAAGCTATTTTCATACTAATATCAAGACTTTATTTGCTTTTTTACCCTCATTTTCTCAGGAGTGTATGGTAGAACTTTCCAGAGGCTATATGACCTGCAAAGGTGTCATCATTCTGACAGCTAAAGGAACATATGCTTTTGTATTCTCATGTTTAAAAAAGGATTGCCTGGTAGCTCAGCTGGTAAAGAATCTGCCTGCAATGCAGGAGACCCTGGTTCGATTCCTGGGTTGGGAAAGATCCCCTGGAGAAGGGAATGGCTACCCACTCCAGTATTCTGGCCTGGAGAATTCCATAGATTGTATAGTCCATGGGGTCATTAAGAGTCATATTTCTAATCTGGTAAATACTGATGAATAGAAAGAACCCAGATAAACAAAAGCTCTTAAGGTCCTCAATCATTTTTAAAGGTTCAAGGCCACAAAGTTTGAGAACCACTGTTCTACGGTATTCTTCAGTACTAGTATTACTGTAAGGTATCTACTATAAATAAAGATTAGATTAATTATTATTGCTTTTTGAGGGGAGTCACACTGCGCAGCTTGTGGGATTTTAGTTCCCTGACCAAAGACTGAACCCGGGCCCTTGGCAGTGAGAGCACAAAATCCTAACCACTGGACCACCAGGGTATTCCCAGATAAATTTAGAAAACAGGAAAAATTCATTCAAACTCCAAGAATTTTAGATATAGAAGAACCTTTAGTTGTTATCTAATCATCTTTTTCGGAGAAGGCAATGGCACCCCACTCCAGTACTCTTGCCTGGAACACTCCATGGGCAGAGGAGCCTGGTAGGCTGCAGTTCATGGGGTCGCTAAGAGTCGAACATGACTGAGTGACTTCCCTTTCACTTTTCACTTTCACGCATTGGAGAAGGAAATGGCAACCAATAGATGAAGAAAGTGAGGCTCAGAGACATTTTTGCTCCAAGTTACACAGGTAGTTAGTGGAAGGGGCAGGGTTACAACACAGGACTTGTGAGTTCTTAGCAGTTTTTTGTGTTTTTGTTTGTTTGTTTGTTTTGAATCTCTGAAAGGCCTGAAGAGACCATCCACTTCATCCTTTAACCTTCAGGTGGAACCACATACAAATAGTTCAGGAGATATGAGAGTATGTTCTAGATAAAACTTTCTAAATGAACTGATACATTCTAAATCAGACAGGTTAGAAATAAATAATACCCTTTCAGTCCTCCCTATTATTTAATCAAGAAGCTGAGTATGTTCATTTCAAAACAATGCAGGGAAGTTACCCATTAAAGTAACAGCAAAGAAATTAATCATGTCACTCACACCAAGGTCATCTTATTAGAATCCTCTCCTTAGTCCTGAAGAAGACACTTCCTCAATTCTCTCAGTGTCCTCCTAATATTATGGCTACAGTTGCAAATGTAACTTCATAGGGGAAAAACAAGGACAGCATACAAATCGTATCCAGATAGTGGATATGATAGTGCTTTATGAACAGGAATATATGATACAAAATTTATGATGATTATAATACTATCTCCTGCTTGGCTCAAAAACTGCTCTTGGGTCCATTTCTGAGACATTGTGGGGTTTCTGTGAGGCATTATAATGCAGTAACTAAGAGTACTAATTCCTCCAACATAAATGTTCAACAACAGGTAAATGGATGAAGAAGCTATATTTTTAAAAAAAAAAGGAGCTGTAATATGTGTGTGTGTGTGTATAAAATGGAATTCTACTCAGTCATAGAAAAGAATAAAATAGTGCTATTTGCAGCAACATGGATGGACATAGAGGTTATCATACTAAATGAAGTCAGAGAAACAAATATCATATGATATCACTTTACGTGGAATCTAAAAAAATAATACAATTTTTCACCATTGAGGATAATGTTTGCTGTGGGTTTGTCATAGATAGCTTTTATTATGTTGAGGTATGTTCCTTCTATTCCTGCTTTCTGGAGAGTTTTTATCATAAATGGGTATACTATTCAACATAGTTCTGGAAGTTTTGGCCACAGCAGTCAGAGCAGAAAAAGAAATAAAAGGAATCCAAATTGGAAAAGAAGAAGTAAAACTCTCACTGTTTGCAGATGACATGATCCTCTACATAGAAAATCCTAAAGACTCCACCAGAAAATTACTAATCAATGAATATAGTAAAGTTGCAGGATATAAAATCAACACTCAGAAATCCCTTGCATTCCTATACACTAATAATGAGAAAGTAGAAAAAGAAATTAAAGAAACAATTCCAATCACCATTGCAACGAAAAGAATAAAATACTTAGGAATATACCTACCTAAAGAAACTAAAGACCTATATATCAAAAAATATAAAACACTGATGAAAGAAATCAAAGAGGACACTAACAGATGGAGAAATATACTATGTTCACGGATGAGAAGAATCAATATCGTGAAAATGAGTATACTACCCAAAGCAATCTACAGGTTAAATGCAATCCCTATCAAGCTACTGGTGGTATTTTTCACAGAACTAGAACAAATAATTTCAAGATTTGTATGGAAATACAAAAAACATCGAATAGCCAAAGCAATCTTGAGAAAGAAGAATGAACTGGAGGAATCAACCCGCCTGACTTCAGGCTCTACTACAAAGCCACAGTCATTAAGACAGTATGGTACTGGCACAAAGACAGAAACATAGATCAATGGAACAAAATAGAAAGCCCAGAGATAAATCCACACACCTATGAACACCTTATCTTCGACAAAGGAGGCAAGAATATACAATGATGTAAAGATAATCTCTTTAACAAGTGGTGCTGGGAAAACTGGTCAATCACTTGTAAAAGAATGAAACTAGATCACTTTCTAACACCACACACAAAAATAAACTCAAAATGGATTAAAGATCTAAACGTAAGACCAGAAACTATAAAACTCCTAGAGGAGAACATAGGCAAAACACTCTCCGACATAAATCACAGCAGGATCCTCTATGATCCACCTCTCAGAATACTGGAAATAAAAGCAAAAATAAACAAATGGGATCTAATTAAAATCAAAAGCTTCTGCACAACAAAGGAAATTATAAGTAAGGTGAAAAGACCACCTTCTGAATGGGAGAAAACAATAGCAAATGAAGCAACTGACAAACAACTAATCTCAAAAATATACAAGCAACTTATGCAGCTCAAGTCCAGAAAAATAAACGACCCAATCAAAAAATGGGCCAAAGAACTAAATAGGCATTTCTCCAAAGAAGACATACGGATGGCTAACAAACACATGAAAAGATGCTCAACATCACTCATTATCAGAGAAATGCAAATCAAGACCACAATGAGGTACCATTTCACACCAGTCAGAATGGCTGCGATCCAAAAGTCTACAAGCAATAAATGCTGGAGAGGATGTGGAGAAAAGGGGACCCTCTTACACTGTTGGTGGGAATGCAAACTAGTACAGCCACTATGGAAAACAGTGTGGAGATTCCTTAAAAAATTGCAAATAGAACTGCCTTATGACCCAGCAATCCCACTGTTGGGCATACACACCGAGGAAACC
Source organism: Ovis canadensis (assembly GCF_042477335.2). Taxonomy (NCBI): domain Eukaryota; kingdom Metazoa; phylum Chordata; class Mammalia; order Artiodactyla; family Bovidae; genus Ovis; species Ovis canadensis. Next base: position 38,689,342 of record NC_091727.1, on the reverse strand, counting down.
AGAATTGAAAGGGACACATGTACCCCAATGTTCATCGCAGCACTGTTTACAATAGCCAGGACATGGAAACAACCTAGATGTCCATCAGCAGATGAATGGATGAGAAAGCTGTGGTACATATACACAATGGAGTATTACTCAGCCATTAAAAAGAATACATTTGAATCAGTTCTAATGAGATGGATGAAACTGGAGCCAATTATACAGAGTGAAGTAAGCCAGAAAGAAAAACACCAATACAGTATACTAACACATATATATGGAATTTAGAAAGATGGTAATGATGACCCTGTATGCGAGATAGCAAAAGAGACACAGATGTATAGAACAGACTTTTGGACTGTGACAGAGAGGGAGAGGGTGGGATGATTTGGGAGAATGGCATTGAAACATGTGTACTATCATGTAAGAAATGAAGCGTCAGTCTATGTTCGATACAAGATACAGGATGCTTGGGGCTGGTGCACAGGGATTATCCAGAGAGATGATATGGGGTGGGAGGTGGGAGGGGGATTCAGGATTGGGAGCTCGTATACACCCGTGGCAGATTCATGTCAATGTATGGCAAAACCAATACAGTATTGTAAAGTAAAATAAAGTAAAAATAAAATTTTAAAAAATATATTAAAAAGAAATAATAATAAAATAAAAAATAATACAAATGAACATTATCTACAAAACAGAAACCAACTCACATACATAGAGAACAGACCTGTGGTTGTGGAGGGGGAGGGAAGCTGAGGGAGGGATGGAACGGAAGTATGGGATTAGCAGATGCAACCTATTATATACAGAATGGATTAACAACAAGGTCCTACTGTATAGCACAGACCACTTGTTCAATCTCCTAAACATATGGAAAATAATATAAAAAAGAGTGTGCATATGTGTGTATACATATAAAACTGAACACTTTGCTGTAGAGCAGAAACTAATACCATATTGTAAATCAACTATACTTCAATAAAGTAAGTTTAAAAAGAGTATCCGTTCCTCCATCAAACAAAGCTGGGTCCATGCCCTGTCTCTACCACTTATGGACCATGTGACCTCACACTTCTCATGTATAAAATGAGAGTGATAATAGAACTTGCTTCATACAGCTGTCGTGAGGATTAATGAAAATCAATGTAATATCAGGCAAACAGTCGATGGTAAATGCTATTTACAATATGCCTCTTATTATTGTCATGACTATTGGAATGAATGCATTACCACAAAGCCAGATTTCAGAGAAGAAGAAAAGGTGTTGGAAAAGCTCATCGGTGGCATATTGAGAAAGGAAGTGACACACAAGAATTCTTCACTCACGGGATGGGGTACCCAGGAAGCACCATTCCTGGGATTAGAGAAAACTGGTTTGAAACTCATACCTATCAGAAAAATTGAAGTTGGGAACGGGTAGGATTTGGGCCCCCATAGGAGTCAGAAAATCCCATGGAAGGAGGAGCCTGGTGGGCTGCAGTCCAGGGGGTCGCTGAGCGTCGGGCACGACTAAGCGACTTCACTTTCACTTTTCACTTTCATGCACTGGAGAAGGAAATGGCAACCCACTCCAGTGTTCTTGCCTGGAGAATCTCAGGGATGGTGGAGCCTGGTAGGCTGCCGTCTATGGGGTCGCACAGAGTTGGACATGACTGAAGCGACTTAGCAGCAGCAGAGTCAGAAAATACTGAGATGTAAACAGAATGCTTTTAGGCTTACTTTGTTTGTAAGACCCATCTTTCCCAAGGTGCTCTGTTCTACCCTAGATTCATAGCCTGCTTCCAGTACCTGTCAGTAAAGTTTAGTGTAAGTAATTGAATGAGATATTAGCTGATTAGGAGGAGTTTCACCCCATGGCAATTATATTTCAAACAAGGCTCAGAAGGACAAATAGCTTTCATGTCCAAAGGAATGTTTCTGTAAAGGGGAAATGTCAGGCTAAATATCATATCACAACACTTTGTATACTATCTTGAGCATGATATAGAAGACTTTTGGGGGGAGAGGGGGGTGCTGCACCATGCTGCATGCTGGATCTTAGTTCCCCGACCAGGGACAGAACCTTTGTACAGGGACAGAATGCTTCTACAGTTGGAAGTGCAGTCTTAACTACTGGCTCTCCAGGGAAGGCCTTAAAAGACATTTAATGTTACTTACTGAGAAATGTGAAATGAAACAATCAACTTTGCCTAAGAAAATGATTGCATGTATACTCATTGACAATAAATCCAGCAACTCTCTTTTCTTAATATAAATTTATTTAATTGGAGGTTAATTACTTTACAATATTGCATTGGTTTTGCCAAACATCAACATGAATCCACCACAGGTATACACGTGTTCCCCATCCTGAACCCCCCTCCCTCCTCCCTCCCCATACCATCCCTCTGGGTCATCTCAGTGCACCAGCCCCAAGCATCCACTATCTTGCATTGAACCTGGACTGGTGATTCAATTCACATATGATATTATACATGTTTCAATGCCATTCTCCCAAATCATCCCACCCTCGCCCTCTCCCACAGAGTCCAAAAGACTGTTCTATACATCTGTGTCTCTTTTGCTGTCTTACATACAGGGTCATCATTACCATCTTTCTAAATTCCATATATATGTGTTAGTGTACTGTATTGGTGTTTTTCTTTCTGGCTTACTTCACTCTGTATAATTGGCTCCAGTTTCATCCATCTTATTAGAACTGATTCAAATGTATTCTTTTTAATGGCTGAGTAATACTCCATTTTGTATATGTACCACAGCTTTCTCTTCCATTCATCTGCTGATGGACATCTAGGTTGTTTCCATGTCCTGGCTATTGTAAACAGTGCTGCGATGAACATTGGGGTACATGTGTCCCTTTCAATTCTGGTTTCCTCGGTGTGTATGCCCAGCAGTGGGATTGCTGGGTCATAAGACAGTTCTATTTGCAGTTTTTTAAGGAATCTCCACACTGTTCTCCATAGTGGCTGTACTAGTTTGCATTCCCACCAACAGTGTAAGAGGGTCCCCTTTTTTCCACATCCTCTCCAGCGTTTATTGCTTGTAGACTTTTGGATTGCAGCCATTCTGACTGGTGTGAAATGGTACCTCATTGTGGCTTTGATTTGCATTTCTCTGATAATGAGTGATGTTGAGCCACCTCCCAGAATATTGGAAATAAAAGCAAAAATTAAAAAATGGGACCTAATTAAACTTAAAAGCTTCTGCACAACAAAGGAAACTATAAGCAAGGTGAAGACAGCCTTCAGAAAGGGAGAAAATAATAGCAAATGAAGCAACTGACAAACAACTAATCTCAAAAATATACAAGCAACACCTGCAGCTCAATTCCAGAAAAATAAATGACCCAATCAAAAAATGGGCCAAAGAACTAAATAGACATTTCTCCAAAGAAGCAACTCTCTTTTTATCGAGAGTATGGTGCCATATTTTAAACCCTGATGACTCACACAACACTTAATTCAGGTTAAAGTTAACATCTTTCCTATATGAAGCCAGGCAAAGACTATATATAGTGTTTCACTGAAGGGCTACCTGCATTCTCTCTGCTACCGATCATCTGTATGATCTTGGGCAAGTTACTTTCCTTCCAAGTTCTGTTCCCTTGTCTATAAAGTAAGGATAATGATAGTATCTACCTCATAGAGTTGTTGTAAACAATAAATCAGATAATACCTGCTAGCATGTAGTCCAGTGACTGGCATATCCTAAGAGTTATAATCTAATTTTATTATCAAAGAATAGATTCCAGAAGAAAACCTTAACCAATTAGCCAAAATTAAATGATCCATGCTGTCAGGAGAAAGTTGACATTGGTGCTGTGGATCAATACTAGACATTTTCTTACCAACATGGTAAGAAAATATGCTTAGATTTTATAAAAATAACACTATGTATAATCATATAAAATATTTGGTTACTATTTTAACCAAATTTCTATATTCTATTTATTGAAATTCAATAAATATGTATTAGATGCCTATTATGCACCTAATATTACCACATGAGAACATATAACAGACCAGAATCCTTGCCCTCAAGCTCATACATTACTAGGAGAAACAAATAATTACAAATACACTATATTATTATTATGAACAAATAGTTACATTATATATTCAGTGACAGAAATATATGAGATACAGACTTAGCACAGAGAACAGAGTATGTAATATGGTGGCAGTGGTGAAAATGGGTAACAAATTTTTCACAGCTCAGAAAATACATGTATACCAGGGACCTAGAGAATCCAAAAAGACTCAATACAAAAACACGCATGCATGCACACACTCACTGTCTCGACTGATTTTCAATAAATGTGCCATGGTAATTCAATGGGGGAAAGACAATCTCCAAAAACTGTTGCTAGAACAACTAGGTACTCCTATGGAAAAAAATTAAACTCACACTTTACATTATACTATGTACAAAAACTAACTTGAAGTGAGTAACAGACCTAAATATGAATGTTAAAGTTATAATACTTGTAGATGAACACATAGGAGAAAACCTTTGTGATCTTGGGTTAGACAAAGAGTTCTTAGAGCATAAAAAGCATGAACCACAAGAGAAATAAAACTGATAAAATGTACCTCATCAAAACTAACAGTTCTAGTCTAGGGAAGATACTCTCAAGAAAATGAAACAGCAAGCCATCCTGGAAGAAAATAATTTAAAAATTTATATCTGATAAAGAATTGTTATCCAGAACATGTTAAAAGAATCTTACAACTCAATAATAAGAAAACAAACAACTTTTATAAATGGACAAAGGTTTAAACAAATGCTTTACCAAAGCTATACATATGGCCAATAAGCACATGACAACATATGTAACACCATCGTTCATTAGGGAAAGGGAAATAAAAACCATAATGTGATGCTAGTACAACACCTACAGGAATGGCTAATATTAAAAATCCTGACTATACCATATGCGAGCAACCGAACTTTCAAACGGTGCTTCGAATGAAAAATGGTAGGGCCGCTTTGGGAAACAATTTGGTTGTTTCTCTTAATGTTAAACCTTACAATTACCATAAGACACAGAATCCTACTCACAGGTATTTTCTAAGAGAAATGAAAATACATGTCCACAGCAATCAGTTCACTTCAGTTCAGTTCAGTCACTCAGTCAAGTCTGACTCTTTGTGAGCCCATGAATCGCAGCACGCCAGGCCTCCCTGTTCATCACCAACTCCTGGAGTTCACTCCAACTCATGTCCATCGAGTCGGTGATGCCATCCAGCCATCTCATCCTGTCGTCCCCTTCTCCTCCTGCCCCCAATCCCTCCCAGCATCAGAGTCTTTTCCAATGAGTCAGCTCTTTGCATGAGGTGGCCAAAGTACTGGAGCTTCAGCTTTACCATCATTCCTTCCAAAGACTGATCTCCTTTAGGATGGACTGGTTGGATCTCCTTGCAGTCCAAGGGACTCTCAAGAGTCTTCTCCAACACCACAGTTCAAAAGCATCAATTCTTCAGTGCTTAGCTTTCTTCACAGTCCAACCCTCACATCCATACATGACTACTGGAAAAACCATAGCCTTGACTAGACGGACCTTAGTCGGCAAAGTAATGTCTCTGCTTTTCAATATGCTATCTAGGTTGGTCATAACTTTCCTTCCAAGGAGTAAACATCTTTTAATGTCATGGCTGCAATCACCATCTGCAGTGATTTTGGAGCCCAAAAAAATAAACTCTGATACTGTTTCCCCATCTATTTGCCATGAAGTGATGGGACCAGATGCCATGATCTTCATTTTCTGAATGTTGAGCTTTAAGCCAACTTTTTCACTCTCCTCTTTCACTTTCATCAAGAGGCTTTTTAGTTCCTCTTCATTTTCTGCTGTAAGGGTGCTGTCATCTGCATATCTGAGGTATTGATATTTCTCCTGGCAATCTTGATTCCAGCTTGTGCTTCTTCCAGTCCAGCATTTCTCATGATGTACTCTGCATATAAGTTAAATAAGCAGGGTGACAATATACAGCCTTGACGTACTCCTTTTCCTATTTGGAACCAGTCTGTTGTTCCATGTCCAGTTCTAACTGTTGCTTCCTGACCTGCATATAGGTTTCTTAAGAGGCAGGTCAAGTAGTCTGGTATTCCCATCTCTTTCAGAATTTTCCACAGTTTATCATGATCCACACAGTCAAAGGCTTTGGCATAGTCAATAAAGCAGAATACCTGCATCCAAATAACCATAACAGCTTTATTCACAGTAGCTCCAAACTGGAAACAATCCAAATGTCTATCAGCTGGTAAAGGGATAAACCAATTGTGATATACCTATTGGCTTCCCTGGTGATGCAGTGGTGAGGAATTCGTCTGCAGTGCAGGAGACACAGGTTCCATCTCTGATCCAGGAAGATTCCACAGGCCATGGAGCAACTAAGCCTGTGAGCCACAGCTACTAAGCCTGTGCTCTAGAGCCTGCAAGCTGCCACTACTGAGCCCGTGTGCCACAACTACTGCAGGCCACACCTTAGAGCCTGTGCTCTGTAGCCAAGAGTAGCCCCCACTCGCTGAAACTAGAGAAAATAAATAAATAAATAAAATTATTTTAAAAATGTATCACAAGCTTCCCCTGAACGATTAAATTGTCTGATTTTCCTTTAAAAATGCAAATTTCACCTTTGTGAAGGTGAAAGTCACTCAGTTGTATCCTATTCTTTGGGATCCCATGGACTGTAGCCTACCAGGCTCCTCTGTCTGTGGAATTCTCCAGGCAAGAACACTGGAGTGGGTTGACATTTCCTTCTCTCAGGAATCAAACCTGGGTCTCCTGCATTGCAGGTGGATTCTTTACCATTCAAGCCACCAGGGAAGCCCTGAACCTTTAAGAGGTTGCAATTCTATAAAAAGAAGCAGTCAAGATTACCATAATGCTGGCTGTGAATAAATTCAGTGTAAATTGCCTTCAGCATAGTCCTACACTGAGAATCTATAGTTAAAAAACAAGGAATTTATGAGCACCATTCCATTGTAACTTACAAAATGGACCATTCTTTAAATAAAAGAAACTCCTCTTGATACAAATAATGAAAGTGATAGCAGATGTACCTTAAGTTAAAAATTACTTATTCAAATGAAAAAAAAACCTTCATTTAAGAAAATCTGATATATTAACATTTGTGCATGCAAATTAAGTGATTATATACTTGATAAAAAAACTTCACACTCAACTTACTTTAACAATAAACTTCTCTATGCCATTTAAAATTACTTGATTTAGGCACAGTTTTGCAGAAAAGTGCCTCCTATACCAAGCATAAGCAAGAAGCAACAACTCTAAACTTTCTAGCTACAATCATATAATTTCTTCTCCTGGGTCTCAAAATGAGATTATGTGTTAAATAACAAGCCTGACTTAGAACTGCAAGATTATTCCACACCATATTCTCTCTCTCCCCCACATAGTTCAACCAGCAGGGTTGATTTAGGAGAATCAATAAAATGTAATTGTGTTCATTTTTAACGTGATTCCTCAAGGGAAACAGGCCACAAATAAATGACTAAATTCTGCATTTGTCCCCCATGCCTCTCATAATCATACTACCACTGTGACACACAAGAAGCTCCAAAATACATGAATGTTCACGTTGCTATTTTGGGATTCAGTGTAAGAGAGTGAAGGGGTCCGTATCAAAGCCTAACCTTGAACTCAAGTCCCCAGGTAGGAGATATGTATTAAGCCAATTCATAGACTCCTTTGGGGAAAGGTAATCAAATTTACTTACTTATTAAAAAGTTGGCTTAAAGCTCAACATTCAGAAAACGAAGATCATGGCATCTGGTCCCATCACTTCATGGGGAAACAGTGGAGACAGTGTCAGACTTTATTTTTTTGGGCTCCAAAATCACTGCAGATGGTGACTGCAGCCATGAAATTAAAAGACGCTTACTCCTTGGAAGAAAAGTTATGACCAACTTAGATAGCATATTCAAAAGCAGAGACATTACTTTGCCGACTAAGGTCCGTCTAGTCAAGGCTATGGCTTTTCCTGCGGTCATGTATGGATGTGAGAGTTGGACTGTGAAGAAGGCTGAGCGCAGAAGAATTGATGCTTTTGAACTGTGGTGTTGGAGAAGACTCTTGAGAGTCCCTTGGACTGCAAGGAGATCCAACCAGTCCATTCTGAAGGAGATCAACCCTGGGATTTCTTTGGAAGGAATGATGCTAAAGCTGAAGCTCCAGTACTTTGGCCACCTCATGCAAAGAGTTGACTCATAAAAGACTCTGATGTTGGGAGGGATTGGGGGCAGGAGGAGAAGTGGACGACAGAGGATGAGATGGCTGGATGGCATCATGGACTCGATGGACGTGAGTCTGAGTGAACTCCGGGAGTTGGTGATGGACAGGGAGGCCTGGCATGCTGCGATTCATGGGGTCGCAAAGAGTCGGACACGACTGAGCAACTGAACTGAACTGAACTGAAGACATTCCTTATGCCTATTGGTCAGGAAATCATTGGCTGAAGGTGAGTTCCAACTAAGAAGATGTGAGCAATTCTGCTGGACTTGAAAAATTCAAGGCTGTCATCTCTTAACCTGAGGGAGGGGCTTCCCTTGTAGCTCAGTCGGTAAAGAATTTGCCTGCAGTGTAGGAGACCCGGGTTTGATCCTTGGGTTGGGAAGATCCCCTGGAGAAGGAAATGGCAACCCACTCCAGTATCCTTGCCTGGAAAATCTCATGGACAGAGGAACCTGGTGGATTGCAGTCCATGGGGTCACAAAGAGTCAGGCACGACTGAGCGACTAACACACACACACACACACACACACACACACACACATCTCTTAACCCTAACAATAATGAATAACTAAAAGATAAGAAATTAAAAAAAAAAAAAACAAGAAATGAGTAAAAGATGTCAATCTACCTGTTTCCAGGATAGATACAGATGTTGACAGATAATTCTAGTCATTCACCTCACTAATTTTGCAAATACAATAAATGACTTGAATCCTTGTCCTTGCAGTCTTAACATGTTACATAAATTAAAAGTATGAAGAATTCAGCTTTTTTTAAAAATAAATTTTCATATAGTGTATAACCAGTTTATACTATTCCTCCAGGTTCCCCAGAAAGAGACCAATGTGTAATCAACACATGCCATGGTGCCAAATGAATATAAATGTGATATCAATAAAAACATGTTACTCAAAAAACATAATCTCATTTCTTAAAGATTTTTGTTACATTTCCTTTTTTTTTTTTAATAACCACACTGTAATGTATATGAGAAGAAAGTGTAACTCCGATTTCACAGATAGGGGGAAACTCATTTGCCGTGGATCTCAAATTGCATTTGTGATAAAGGAATTCTATGTTCTTTATGCCACAAAATGTTTCTAGTTATTGATAAGACTTTCTTGCAATGACCTCTAAGACTTTTAGTATCACTAAATAAACATTTATTCATTACATTTTTTAAAGTTTAAGTGAAGTTGATTTACAATGTTTCAGGTATACCGCAAAATGGTTCAGATATATATTTTTTCAGAATCTTTTCTATTATAGGTTATTACAAGTTACTGTATATAGTTCCTTGTGCTATATAGTAGGACATTGTTGTTTATCTATCTTATATCTAGTAATTTGTATCTGATAATCCCAAACTCCTACTTTATCCCTCTCCCACCCCTTTCCCTCTTGGTAACCCCATGTCTGTTCTCTATGCCTGTGAGTCTGTTTCTGCTTCATAGATGAATTCTTTTGCCATCATAGTTTAGATTCTACCTATAAGTGATATTATATGCCTTACTTCACCTAGTATGATAATCTCTGCTGCTGCTGCTGCTAAGTTGCTTCAGTCATGTCCAACTCTGTGTGACCCTATAGATGGCAGCCCACCAGGCTCCCCCATCCCTGGGATTCTCCAGGCAAGAATACTGGAGTGGGTTGCCATTTCCTTTTCCAATGCATGAAAGTGAAAAGTGAAAGTGAAGTCGCTCAGCCGTGTCCACCTCTTCCCGACCCCCTGGACTGCAGCCTACCAGGCTCCTCCATCCATGGGATTTTCCAGGCAAGAGTACTGGAGTAGGGTGCCATTGCCTTTTCCATGATAATCTCTAGGTTTATCCATGTTGCTGCAAATGGTATTATTTCATTCTTTTCTACGGTTAAGTAATATTCCATTCTATATATATACACATTTTTTTATCCATTCATCTGTTGAGATATTTAGGTTGCTTCCAACCTTCCTCCTTTTTCAAATCTAGTACCTTCATGTCTTCTTCCTCTACCTTATTCCTTCATCCCTCCTCCATCTCCTTGTTCCTGCAAACAAGCTCTTCTTTATCCTGAAACTCCAATTTCACTTATTCCTAACTGCTAAGTCACTTCAGTTGTGTCCGACTCTGTGCGACCCCATAGACAGCAGCCCACCAGGCTCCCCTGTCCCCAGGATTCTCCAGGCAAGAACACTGGAGTGGGTTGCCATTTCAGCCTTCCAGGCTACTCCGTCCATGGGATTTTCCAGGCAAGAGTACTGGAGTGGGTTGCCATTGCCTTCTCCCTTATTCCTAAAGCCTTAGCCTATAAACAAGTCTAAAATACATACACATTGTTGTCAATCTACTATACAGTTTGTATCTTCATCACATTTACTGAATTTATTGAAATGCTTGGCTACACTTTGTATCCAATCTATGTCCCAGTTACTTCTCAAATTGCTGTAATCTAACTCTTATCCCGCTGCTCTCCTGTAACCACTCTAGTGAATCCCAACTGTCTATTTCCAAAAGTTCTAAGATTGGGAATTTGTATTTACTTTCACATCTTAATACATATTTAGTAAGAAGACAACTGGACCTCTTACTTAGATGCCACTTTTCTTGGGTATATATTCATGTTTCAAACTTTGAAATTTATAATTAGTCATAAACCATTTTCTTTTTCATTTATGGATCCAAGACTTATTTTTATGCTATGAAATTCTTTCTATCCTCTAAGATCAAATCAATCTATACCTACTCAATTTCTTCCATTGTTAGTGTTCTCCTCAAGCTCTTTGCCTCATAATCAATTATGGTAATTACTAAAAAGTAAAATTAGTAGCACACACTGGATGGATAGTACCCATCATATGTACCACTATTCAAACACTTCAATACACAGGAAAAGTAACACATAAATCCAAAGTATGTTTGCAAATATCTTTACACTTTCGTAGCCTAAAAAGATCTCAGGAAAATTACTTATTTCATTCAGTCAAAAGCCAATATTTAGTACTTTAAGTTACTAACTTTTGTAATAAAAATTATTATTGCATAAGCTATTCTATGACAACCAACTGAATACACATCACACATTAAAGGTAATCTCCATCATTTTTAGAGCCACCTAAAAAGCAACACATTGGTCTGAATTTCTTAAATAGAAAAGCATTACATGGTCATGGTGGTTTAGTTGCTAAGTCATGTCTGACTCTTTGCAGCCCCATGGACTGTAGCCCTCCAGGCTCCTCTTGTCCATGGGATTTCCCAGGCCAGAATAGTGGACTGGGTTGCCATTTCCTCCTCCAGGGTATCTTCCTGACCCAGAGATAGAGCTTGCGTCCTCTGCATTGCAGGCAAATTCTTTACCACTGAGCCTCCAGGGATTCCCAAGCATCAAATACTTCCCAGTTATACCTGTACCTGGAATTTCAAGCACAGCTTCTGATAACTGAATGCATATACAAAAACTTCAAAAAGGTAAAAGTTAATAAAGACCTACTGTGCTTTACACGGTGAGTGTTTCTGAAAATGTACTACAGTTGACCCTTGAATAACATGGAGGTTAATCTGCATATAGCTTGCCAGGCCTCCATAACCATGGTTCCTCCACACCGTGGATTCATCCAACCACAGACTGTGTAGTATTCTAGAATTTACTATTGAGAAACACCTGCCTGTTAAATGGACCTGAACAGTTCAATTTCACATTGTTCAAGGGTCAACTGTAATTCAAATATGTGTTATTAAACAATAAAGTCTTCCTACCTAAGAGAGCTCTTATGAAAATACTTTAAGTAATTATTCCTGTAAAATACATACACATAGTACAGGGGTATCTTTCGAATTTACATTTGCTAGGTTTGCTCTAAGTGACCAACAGCATAGAAGAGGTGCTAACAGGAAGGGTCACATCAGCACATGACTCATCTAAGAGCAAGAGGACATTCAAAGGCATGATTGGTGTTTCTTTATGTAGGGAGAAGGCTGAAAGGCAAGAGAAAGATACATGTAACTCAATCTATTGAGAAACGTACATTTCTGAAGTTCCCACCTGTCTGTAATGGCATTCCCTGAGGATTTAAAACAAGCATTCGGTAAACACATCTTAAAAACTCAAAAATATGAACCTAGAGATTGTCATACTGAGTAAACTTAAGTCAGACAGACAAAGATGAATACCATATGATATCGCCTATATGTAGAATCTAAAAATGATACAAAAGAATTTATTTAGAAAATAGACTCACAGACATATAAAACACATTTACAGTTACCAAAGGGGAAAAAGAGGGGGTCAATTAGGTTGGGTTTAACATATACACACTACTATATATAAAATAGATAACAAGGACCTAGTGTATAGCACAGGGAACTCTTCTCAATCCTCTGTAATGATCTATATGGGAAAAGAATCTTTAAAAAGAGGGGATATATGCATGTGTATAACTGACTGACTTTGCTGTACAGCAGAAACTAACACAGCATTATAAATCAACTATGCAGTGAAAGTATAAAAGTGTCAGTTGCTCAGTCATGTCAAACTCTTTGCGACCCCATGGACTATAGCCCGCCAAGCTCCTCTGTCCATGGGATTCTCTAGGCAAGAATACTGGAGTGGGTAGCCATGCCCTTTCCCAGGGGATCTTCCCAACCCAGGGATCGAACCCAGGTTGCCCACATTGCAGGCAGATCCTTTACCATCTGAGCCACCAGGGAAGCCCAAATCAACTATACTTCAATTTTTTAAAAAATCAAAAACACTGAGTTCATGAATAATTGATAGCCACAGTTCACGTGTAAGTACTGTATTACACAGCACAGAGCAAATTACCAACTAAACACTACATTTCTCCTTACATGTTGTACTGAGGAGCACCCCAGGTGCAACTGCAGAGGCAAAACTTGTCCTCTGCATTCCCTTTTTCTTCTCTTTGTTTTTAAAGTAGTATTTCTTCCCTGGGGCTCAACAACGTTCCCTCGTGTGGTACTCACTTTTTGTCTTTTTCATGTTCTACCCACTAAGTACATTCAAATGTACTCAGGCCCTACAAGGTTTGAGAAATTAAGCTGACTAAAGCTGAAATGATAATGGTATGATAGATTACTCTTTCCAGATCTATCAATGAGGAATGCTTTGGGCGGTAAGTAACAGTGATATCAGGAACAACGATAAAAAAGCTGCTGCTGCTGCTGCTGCTAAGTTGCTTCAGTCATGTCCGACTTTGTGTGACCCCAGAGATGGCAGCCCACCAGGCTCCCTGGGATTCTCTAGGCAAGAACACTGGAGTGGGTTGCCATTTCCTTCTCCAATGCATGAAAGCAAAAAGTGAAAGTGAAGTCGCTCAGTTCTGTCCAACTCTTCGCTACCCCATGGACTGCAGCCCACCAGACTCCCCAGTCCACGGGATTTGCCAGGCAAGAGTACTGGAGCGGGGTGCTAAAGCTACAGTGACATAAACCACTGGAGGAAGAGCAATGTCAGGTTGGTTTGGTGGCTCACCCATGTGACCAAAGATCTAGGCTCTCTCTCTTATTAAGTTCTACCATAGTCAGCATATGGTCCCTTGGCTATTTGCTTCATGACTGCAAGATGACTTTCCTAGCTCCAAGTGTCACAGTAACAAGAAAACAAAGGCAGGATGTGACAGAAATTAAATCCAAATCACTCTTTCCCCTCATGCACGTCATTCCTTTTATCAGAAAGTACAAACTTTCTAAGAAGCCCCAGTTGAATTTCCTTTATATCTCATTGACAAGGAAGAACAGGGAAGTAACTCTCAGGATTTTTTAGCCTCCACAGTGGAGGCCAGTGAGAAAAAGGACTAAAAATAGTTTCCAGGGAATGAACTAAATGTGCCTGCCATACCAGACAATGTGCATGAGATTAAATAGAGATCTTTAGGCTTACATAGGAAAAAAGAACAGCAATAAATAAACGGAGGTTGTAGCTGTTTGTAGCTCTCTCCTTCCTATCCACCTGTGAATCTGGTGTAGGTAGAAGCTGTCTTGTTCATGTTTTTATTTCCACTTCAGAAATTTCATACTTGTTCATAGAACAAATGATGGCAGAATATGAAAATCTCTCTGAACGAACTCCACAGAAACTCACTGCATACTTCACAATTCCAACACATCTATTCCTCACAGGATTATTTTTTAACTGAAAGGAAAATTATCAAGACTCCGGTGTGAACTGGAGAAGAGGACAGGTATTTTATAAAGTATTGCCAGAGTGAGAAGTAACAAACCTGGGGGTTCAGCATTTTGTCAAAATGATACATTGCACCAATGCAGTGACTCAATTCCAGTGATGCTTTTGGACTCTAAAATTCCAGAAGAAGCCCTCCTACATTGTTGGTGGGAATTTAAATTGGTGCAACCACTATGGAGAACAGTGCAGAGGCTCCTTAAAAAACTAAAAACAGTTATCATATGATCCAACGATCCCATTTCTGGACATGTATTCAGAAAATGACTCTAATTTGAAAAGATATAATACACGTGGCCAATGTTCACTGTAGCACTATTTACAACAGCCAGGACATGGAAGCAACCTAAATGTATATTGCCTGATGAATGGATAAAGAAGGTGTGGTATATATACAATGGAATATTACTCAGCCACAAAAAAGAACAAAATAATGCCATTTGCAGCAACATGCATGGACCCACAGATTATTATAGAAGTAGTGAAGTCCAGAGGAGAAGGCAATGGCACCCCACTCCAGTACTCTTGCCTGGAAAATCCCATGGACAGAGGAGCCTGGTGGGCTGCAGTCCATGGGGTCACTGAGAATTGGACATGACTGAGCGACTTCACTTTTCACTTTCATGCATTGGAGAAGGAAATGGCAACCCACTCCAGTGCTCTTGCCTGGAGAATTCCAGGGAGGGGGGAGCCTGGTGGGCTGCCGTCTATGGGGTCGCACAGAGTCGGACACGACTGAAGCAACTTAGCAGCAGCAGTAGCAGCAATGAAGTCAGACAAAGACAAACATAATATGGTATCACAGGTAGAATCTTTAAAAAATGATACAAATAAACTTATTTACAAAAGAGACTGTCAGATATAGAAAACAAATTTATGGTTACCTAAGGGGGAAGGAGAGGGAGGCACAAATTACAAGAGTGGGATTAACAGATCTATATTACTTTACATAAAACAGATAAATAATAAGGTCCTTCCTCTGGTCATGTATGGATGTGAGAGTTGGACTGTGAAGAAGGCTGAGCGCCAAAGAACTGATGCTTTTGAACTGTGGTGTTGGAGAAGACTCTTGAGAGTCCCTTGGACTGCAAGGAGATCTAACCAGTCCATTCTGAAGGAGATCAGCCCTGGGATTTCTTTGGAAGGAATGATGCTAAAGCTGAAACTCCAGTACTTTGGCCACCTCATGCAAAGAGTTGACTCATTGGAAAAGACTCTGATGCTGAGAGGGCTTGGGGGCAGGAGGAGAAGGGGACGACAGAGGATGAGATGGCTGGATGGCATCATGGACTCGATGGACGTGAGTCTGAGTGAACTCCGGGAGTTGGTGATGGACAGGGAGGCCTGGCGTGCTGCGATTCATGGGGTCGCAAAGAGTCGGACACGACTGAGTGACTGAACTGAACTGAACTGTATAGTAGAGAAGGCGATGGCACCCCACTCCGGTACTCTTGCCTGGAAAATCCCATGGATGGAGGAGCCTGGTAGGCTACAGTTCATGGGGTCACAAAGAGTTGGACATGACTGAGGGACTTCACTTCACTCACTTCATGTTTTATCACTGGAGAAGGAAATGGCAACCCACTTCAGTATTCTTGCCTGGAGAATCCCATGGACAGAGAAGCCTGGTGGGCCATGGTCCACGGGGTTGCAGAGAGAGTCAGATGCAACTGAAGTGGCTAAGCATGCACTGTATAGTACAGGAAACTAAACTGGTATCTTATAATAACTTATAATGGAAAAGAATCTGAAAATATATATATATGTATATCTGAATCAGTTTGCTATACACCAGAAATTAATACAACATTGTAAATCAACTATAGCTCAATTAAAACATATAAAATTTTTTAAAAAAAATTCAGAAGAGTAACTAATATTTCTACAAAATGAAAGCAGCTCCCATTATATCTCAGGTTGTTGTTAACCTTTACTATTCTATTTGCTCCCCTATCAGCATTGTTCCTTACACTGCTTAATAATAGAACAAAATGGGAAGAAACTATTCAGGATTTAAATGAAGTAAGTGTGAGAAAATAAGAGAAAAATCCCTACAACTCTGAAACTTCTTGGAGTAGGATTTGCCCACTTAAAAAATGTTCCCTCAGCTGAAAACAAACGAATCTATGAAGAAGAAAACTTTGTGCACTTGGATTTGAAAGGACTGGATCATTTGGTACCTTGATCTAGTTTGAAAATCTATAAAAACATTAGAAAAAGAAATGAGAAATGAAATAGGAACAAGAAGAAAATTAAAAGTTTTCAGCTTACAGTGTTCACAAAACTTAAGTAGTTCATTTTATTTAATCTCACAACAAATTTGGAGGTGGCTATTATCCTCATTTACAGTAAGGAAACTGAATAAAGAACAAATAAATCACTTGATTAAGGTTACAAACTGGGAAGATCAGAATTTACACTAAAGTCTGTCTGCCAAATCGATGTACTTTGGACTTTTTCCACCAAACAGAGAAAGAGGAGCCATCACACATGCCCAGAATAGGTGTATTCTTCAGAAATGTTCTATTAAGTGAAAAAGATACAAAGCCCAGTTAAAATGACAACAGCTCCCTGAAGGAAATAGGAAATGCCCTTGGATGCACAGAGCAATCACAAAACAAAGTTCTCAAAGCAATTGTGGGTGAAGCTAACTGACCAGAGATAACCAAGAAAAGAATGAACCTTGTAATAGAAAGACAGCCAATTTAGACCCCAAGGAGTGAGAGAGAAGGGAGAGAAAAGTAAGTAAGGGGGGCAATGAAAGAGAGAGAGAAGAAAATGGGAGAGAAGAGGTACTAGGGCAATTAAGTGATGAAGGCGAAACTGTTTGGGCAGGAAAGTAGCCATTATCAAGAACATTCTATCACGCAAGATGTTCTTCTGGAAGAAGAGCTTCTGTCACAATAATTGAGATGGAACCATTTGAAGTAAAAGAAAAGATCAATTTTCTATGAACCAAAGCAATTCTTCTCTCTTATATGTCTTCCAAGATCAACCTTAATGGCTCAAATATCACAGAGAATCCAGAGATATAAGGACTCTCATGGTTGAATTGATTATATTCCCCCACACCCAATCATTGAGTACAGCAGCTACTTATGTAACTTTTCTGAGCATAAACATTTCCCCTCTGGCCTTGAAGGATAACCATCAAGGAAGTCCATGCTTCAAGCATTTTACGATTTAATTTTTTAATCCCTAATATCCTTGAATTTAATCTTTTTTTATTTGTAGTTCTCAGCACTAAAACCAACAGTGGTTTTATTCTAGTCATGATTTCTTTTTGATGCTTCTGATTTTGTTATCTCCCTTATCTTTAGCTGACTTTCACTGACTCATGAGTAAATCATAGCTGATAATCTCTAAAACTCAAATTGACTTATCTCAATAACAAGTTTGTTGATGTGAACTCAGGACATACGTATTAATTTGCTGTCAGACTGTTAGAGCTAAGTAAACATGCCATAAGAGGGTGCAGATGACATTTTTAAGACCCAAGGTTAAGGACACTCCAAGTTCAATGAACCACCAGTGAGCTAATAGCTCAACCCAGCCTCTTCCCCTCAGGCCTATTGAAGTGTGACAAGACAGTATGATTCTTACCATCAGCCAACACCACCCTGCTTTCCCAGTCAATATTAAGAGAATATGCAGGAGGGGAAAGGGTTGCCAGTCTTTTAGGGGGTGTTCATGAAGACAAATTATTCTCTTGCCTTTCAATGGGGAGGAACTAATTATCTGAAATGAAGTGGTCCTCTTCCAGGAATGCAAAGCAAGAAGAGAGTTATAGAATCTGTCTAAAATATCCTTAAGGTAGTATCTGATCTATGGGAAAGGAATTTTGACACAGTTGGGGGACAATTCCCTGGTAAAAATAAAGCTGTATCACTTTTTTTCCCCCAATGACTTAAAAATCCTCAACAAACTGGTTCTAGGACCTAAAATGATAAAATTTAGAATCATGAAATTCATGGCCACATTGATTTATAATTCTCTGAAAAATAAAATTACCTACATCCTGCTTTTCTTCAGCTTGGGCCATCAAGAGCACAGTAGGATTTGTTGAAACAAGAGTAAATATATAAAAGTAAGAGTGGTCAGAGTTCAAAATAGACAGCACACTATGCATTTTTGTAACAGCACTGAAAGTTAGTAGCTTAATCTGTGAGGTTTTTTACTTTATTGAAATAAAGTTGATTTACAAAGTTATGTTAGTTTCAGGTATACAGCACAATCATTCAGTTACATATATATATCCTGTTTCAGATTTTTTTTGCTTTATAGGTTATTACAAGATATTGCATAGAGCTCCCTGTGCTATACAGTAGGTCCTTGTTTCTTACCTATTTTAGTGTGTATATGTTAATCCCAAACTCCTAATTTATCCCTCTCCCTCTCTTTTGGTAACCATGTTTATTTTCTATGTCTGTGAGTCCATTTCTGTTTTGTAAATAAGTTCATCTGTATTTTTCTTTTTTACATTCCACATAAGTTACATCATTTTATGATTTAATTTCATGTGATACTTGTCTTTATCTGGTTTACTTCACTTGGTCTGAGAATCTCTAGGTTCATCCACAATGCTGCAATGCTGCAAACTGCATTATTTTATTCTTTTCCACTGTTGTATAGTATTCCATTGCATCAAGTTTAGCTTGGGTCTCCCAACAGCAGATTTTAAGACAAGGACTTGGGGGCAGATGAACTATTTGCAAGGTAACCCCAGGACTGTAAAAGTGACAGAGTAGGGAAAGTGGGGCAAAGAAAGAAGGAAAGAAAATCAAAGTTTTATTATTGTTGTGAGCCAACAGGACTGAGTTCATATGGACAGAATATGAGAAACTGCAAGGTACATGCCTCAAAAGGATACCACTGATGTTTGCGGGGGTGAGGACATTAATCTACCTATTCATACATACCACTGGCTGAGGCTTGTCCCATGGAGCATTACCCTACTTTCATCTGTGCCTACATCCATGGACTGACACCATTCTTGGCCCCATGTGCCCATTTGACATGGGTCTCTGGCAACTGCAGGAGACTCTCCTTCACAGATAAGCATAAATCAAGTGCCTGAGGTGTCAGGTGGTATGTCACCAAACCCTGTTAGAGAGGTCTGAGTGATTGCTGTTGTCTTCATGGAATCAGCTGCTAGTGAGATGGGTTTCTATATTATTGACTGCACAGGGATCCTAAGACAATACAGATGTTCATCAATTATTGTCAAGTCCTGAAGGGCAAATTTCAATCAAAATGATCCCCATCTCTTTTTTAGAAGTATTTTTCAAGAGTGACATCTTTTCTAAAATAAGCAGACCTGCAAAGGACTTTTAAATATTGGAAATACATAAGGTAGCAAGAGAGATTTGATTACTTCTTAGCTCAAGGCTACAAGTAACTAATGACTGAACATCATTCAGTCAAGCAGGCAGATGCTTTACCACCTGAGCCACAAGGGAAGCCTGACTGAACATCAGACAATTCCAAAATTCCTCTGCTATGCCAGGTCGTGGAGAGTTTCTCTCTCAATCATTTGGAATTGGTTGATTGATCAATGATTCAATGACTCAATGAAATCAATTATTCCAATCATTTGCCTTCATTCTAATTATGAGGAACATTCACATTAAACTGTGAAACTCCAGTCATAAATTCCAGAAAATCAGAGAACAATGAGGGATGAAAACCATCTAGATTATGACCTTCCCTGGCGGTCCAGGGGTTAAGAGTCTGCACTTCCAGGGTAGGGAGAATGGGTTTGACCCCTGGTTGGGGAACAAGGATCCCACATGACAAAGAGCCAAAAAAAAAAAAAAATTTGGTCAGTGCTTTCAGAACTACACTGTGAGAAAGCTCAAGGGGCCACTGGGGAGGAAGAATTAAGAGGGTGAGTCTGGACTTCAATGGGAGTCACTCTGAAATGTTATTGTTTCCTTTCAGTTTTTGGTTAAACTTGAAGAACACTAACCCAACTCTTTCCATTTATAAATGAAAGCAGGACTTCCCTGGTGGTCTAGTGGTATGGACTCAGTGCTTTCATGGATGACAGCCCTTGTTCAATCCCTGGTCGAGGAACTAGCATCCTGCAAGCCACACAGGATAGCCAAAAATAAAAATAAAAAATGAAGCAACAGCCTGGGAGCTGAAAAGTGGCTTGTTAATGACTGCACTGCCAAATAAAAACAAAGCTAAGACCAGGAATCTGAGTTCTAAGCCAGCAACACACTTCCTAATTCACTTCAGATTTTTTTTTTTTTGGCGGGGGTAGAGGGTTGGGAGGCGGGTTTTGCATCAACAATCTGGTGCCAGTCCTCTTAGCACCAAGCAGCCCTATTGTCTTTTCTTTAACAAATGTACCAGGAAGAAAATAAAATGGCACTTAATACTGACTGCAGCCACTTACTGCTCTCTAAGGAAATGATCCAAATCACCACAGAGGTAGTTTGTTTAGAGAAATCCTTTCATGATGAAACTTGACTCGTTTTTTAATGGAGAAATGGGGAACATTCGGCCCAAAATTTAAACGCATGACAGCCAGAAAAGAGAGCTGCACTACTCTGTGAAACGGGGTAAGAGAGATTAAGGTGGCTGAGAGGGGAGACCAGCAAGAAGGAAAGAAGGGATGAGAGCAGGGGAGTGAGAGGGGCCTGGGTGGAAGCAATATGGAGTCCTCCGGAGAGATTCAGTGTAAATATGGTGGTGTGATATTCGGTTGCAAGTTATTTGTGGGGCTAGGCAGGCCTTAGCTGTCACCATCTTCCCTTTCCTGTTACTACCAAGATTTAGAAGTCTGGCCACACACAAAAGCCTTTAGTTAGTTTTATTTGAGTAAACAGATAAAATGAGGCCTAGCAATGGGGAAATAGACAGTAGAGGTCAGAGCTGAAAGAGAAGGCTGAGGGTGAGCGAATGATCTAGGCACTATGTGCTTTGACCATCCTCTTACTCCTTCTTTGCATCAAAATAATTTCCTGCTTATTGTGCATGAAAGCACTATGAGGAAAAGTAAAAAAGAATATATGAAAATTACTTCAGTGTTCAGTTTCTTGTCAGGAGAACTGACATGTAAAATTTAGTGTGACTCATTTAGGTAGGAGGCAGCAGCAGGTAAAATTAACAGGAATTTGAAGGGATGTGTATTTGCTTTAAAGAGTTATGATCACGAAGGGGGAAAATGCCATAAAATTTGCACATGTACTTTATTTTAAATGTTGACATATTATGAACATCAAGAACGTACTGATGAAAGAATTCATGCTTACATTTATGAAAGGCCTATTATTATAACAATTACTTTTGGAAAAAGCCCCACTCAACCCATTATGAATAATGCAATGGGATTTCTCTGAAATATTAGAAAATTTATACCACTAATGGAGCTTAATGGTAGCTTAGGCCTCCCAAAGCAGTTAACCTTAATAGCAAGAAACTCCAAAATCACAGTAAGGGAACGGCTAAGATAAAATGTAAATGAAAAAGTGCATTTTATTTATTTCCCCATAAGTTATTTCAAAGAATTGAATTCCATGGGTAGGAGAAACAACTAAATACACAAGTTAGAAAGTTATTCCACTAAAAGAAAACATGATGAAATTCTAAGATAGTTTAGTACTCAGTATGGTCATTAACATAGTAGTTCTCACAATGTGGTCCCAGGACCACCAGCATGGGTGTCACCTAGGAGCTTGTTAGAAATGTAGATTCTAGGGACCTACTCCAGACCTATGAAATCCACAGCTTTCAGGATGAGGCTCAGCAGCTGACACTGGAAAGAGCTCTCCAGGTGTTACTAAAGCATGCTCAAGCCTGAGAATCATTGCTTGAGTAGCTTCAGATAAAATGGCTCTCAAAGATTATCAGTGCATACAAAAGACATAGATCACATGAGCTAAAGGCGTTAACGGCTTGGAGCCTTCCAGGTTACTCAGTGAAGTGAAAGTGAAGTCTTTCAGTCGTGTCCAACTCTTTGCGACCCATGGACTGTAGTCCACCAAGCTCCTCTGTCCATGGGATTCTCCAGGCAAGAATACTGGAGTGGGTTGCCATTTCCTTGGGAAAAAGACCATCAGTTTAGTTGATATGTGGTTCCTGCACTATTATACACATAATCAGCTTAATGTCACAGGATAGAACTAGGAATGGGACAGGATCCCGAAGTGTATACCTGTATATAAGATGATTACAGAACATTACAAGATAATACACTTGCCCATTATTTTTCTGTAGGTTATCTTTTTCTCTTATACATTTCATCCATGGTGATCTTCTCATATAAATCATGATTCCAAGCTTTGCTTTGGCTGTTTCTATGATATCCTTTACTCTTGTCTGACCCTTTACAGCTCTACCTTCCTTTTGGGATTCTGCTCACTTTGTCCATCAGTTGCTCAAATTATTAATTTCAAGAACTATTATGCACATATCAAATAAAATAAATGATGAATGAATGAATGAATGCATTTTTCAACACCATCTCAAACACTTCCCATGTGCAAAATTTGAGACTCTCTTCCCTCTGAATATCTAACAATAACGATGAAGTTAACATTTATTGAGTGCTTGCCAGGTATTGGCTTAATTACTTTATGTGCATTTTCTCTTTTAATACTTATAAGAACTCTATAATATTTCTTCTTATGTACATCCACCTCTATATTCATTGCAGCATATTCACAATAGCCAAGACATGGAAGCAACCTAAATGTCCATCAACAGATGAATAAATAAAATAGACGTGATATGTACATACAATGGAATACTACCCAGTTGTAAAAAGGAATGACATAATGCCATTTGCAGCAACATGGATGGACCTAGAGATTGTCATACTGAGTGAAGTTAAGTCATAAAGAGAAAGACAAATACCAAACAATATCATTTATATATGGAATCTAAAATATGACACAAATTAATCTATGAAACAGAAACAGACTCAGACATAGGTACAACCTGCAGTTGCTAAAAAGGAGGGAAGTAGCAAGGGGTGGATTGGGAGTTTGGGGTTAGCAAAGGCAAACTAGTATATACAGGATGCATAAAGAACAAGGTCCTACTGTATAGTACAGGGAACTATATTCAATATCCTGTGACAATCCATAATGGAAAATATGAAAAATAATGTGTACACACATCCTGAATTCACAAACTGAATCACTTCGTTGTACAGCAGAAATTAATACAACATTGTTAATTTGTATATAATACAGCATATTGTATACTATATAATATGATATTGTGTTATATTGTAATATCAACTATATTTCAATAAAAAAGTAAGTATTTCATCTTAAGGATGAGGAAACTGAGGTTTAGCAGATAAAGGAGCTGGGATTTGGACAAAGGCAGCCCGAATCCAGTCATGTCACTCTTAACCATTATGTTTCACTATACTTTTATAGAGTATGACCCTACTACATTGTCATTCTACTCAGCCATTCTTTGACAAATGCACATTTTTCCAGGGTGGGGGGGGGGAATGATTCTTTTACTGTTATCTGAACTGTGGGTCCTCAGACAAGAATAACTCGAGCTTTTGTTCATGACTGAAAACCAGCAGAAACAACGCAAACACAAATAGAGCCACAGGGCTTCAGATATTGGAATTATCATGTGCACATTTTTGTTTTTAAGACTTCTTAGACATTAAAACTGAAGAAACAGAAGAAAACTTAAATGGCAACATTCAATGGTTCTCTAGATAGTATCCACAACCTGATTTATTGAATTTTCTTCTCTTTTATTTTAAAAGAGCAGTACTCTATCACTTCATGTCAAATAGATGGGGGGAAAAAATGGAAACAGTGGCAGGTTTTATTTTGTGGGCTCTAAAATCACTGCAGGCAGTGACTGTAGCCATAAAACTAAAAGATACTTGGCTCCTTGGAAGAAAAACTATGACAAACCTAGACAGGGTATTCAAAAGCAGGGACATCACTTTGCAAACAAACATCCATCTAGTTAAAGCTATGGTTTTTCCAGTAGTCATGTATGAATGTGAGATTTGGACTATAAAGAACACTGAGTGGCAAAGAATTGGTGCTTTTGAACTGTGGTGCTGGAGAAGACTCTTGAGAGTCCCTTGGATAGCAAGGAGATCAAACCAGTCAATCCTAAAGGAAATCAACCCTGAATATTCATTGCAAGGACTGATGATGAAATTCCAATACTTTGGCCACCTGATGTGAAGAGCACACTCATTAGAAAAGATCCTAATGATGGAAAAGATTGAGGGCAGGAAGAGAAGGGGGCAACAGAGGATGAGATGATTGGATGGCATTATCAACCCAATGGACATGAGTTCGAGCAAATTCTAGGAGATAGTGAAGGACAGGGAAGCCTGGCATGCTGCAGTCCATGGGGTCACAAAGAGTCAGGAACAACTTAGCGACCAAACAACAACTACTACTATTCTGAAATCCATGTTGACTTTGAATAAGTCACAGAAATTTTTGCTTATTTGAATCAGCTCTGACCTCCCCCTGCCCCCTCAGAATAACATCGTTTTATTCTTCCCACAGTGTAATTAACAAATAAGAGTTTAGATGGCATCTTCTATCATCATCCTGACCATCTACCTAGATCCAAACAATGAGCACCAAGATCTTGCCAAGATATAAATTCAGGAGTTCAAGAAAAATCCTCCAGCTTCATATTTAAAAGATTACTTCCTTTGTCTTAAAAAAGAAGTAAATAACCTTGAAATGTTTCTATTATTCTAACACAGAAACAATACACATTGATAATCACTTCATCGAAATGTTTATCATTAGGGTTACTATCTATTTCACCTTCGGAAGAACAGGAACTGTTAAGTAACACAGTATCCTTAATGTTACTTATCACTGTGAGAGTTTAATGTTATGATACTATGGCCCCATTTGCCCATGTTGCAAACATACCCTGGGACAGCACAGAATTTATCTTTCTGATATATTGGCTCGCTTGACATGTTTAAGTAATCTATGAATTCTAGCCTTATTAGATATGCACAGAGCTTTTATTGCACACTGAGTTTCACTTAAAGCTCCTTCTTGTTCCTTTTCTTCCCCCAATGATGATTTAACTTGACCTCCTAAATAAATACTATTGTGTGTAACCCTGCTCCAACTATTAATTGTAAGGAAAAGTGATGCCTACTGAAAAGCCCTGGAATTTTTAAGTTGGAACTAAAGTATAGGAAAATTCATTTTCCAAGTCAAGTAAAATGCTTTCTGCACAGGAGAACTGAATTCAAATGTAGAACCTAGAATAAGATGACTAGCTCTCTACAACAGATGTAGGCTGTAACTAGATCTAGAAAGTTGTATGGCTTTATCTTTTTATTGAAGTATAATTGACACATAACATTGCTTTAGTTTCAGATATATAACATAATGATTCAATATTTGTATATACTGCAAAATGTTCACCATAATAAGTCTGCTGCTGCTGCTGCTGCTGCTAAGTCGCTTCAGTCGTGTCCGACTCTGTGCGACCCCATACACGGCAGCCTACCAGGCTCCCCCGTCCCTGGGATTCTCCAGGCAAGAACACTGGAGTGGGTAGTCATTTCCTCCTCCAAGGGATCTTCCCAACTCAGGGATTGAATCTGAATCTCCTTCATTACAGGGAGATTCTTCACTGATGAGCTGTTGGAGAAGACACTAAAACTTACACTTCACACACTAAACACAGAAAGATAAATTTCAGGTGTATCTTGTTGACTGAATTTTTCTACACAGTAGCATAGGAATAAGTCTTGTATATAGACTAAAGATTGTTTCCTATTTCACAAGAATAAAATGTGTTGCTATTGTTAAGTGGTATGAATTCGTTTTAGAAGGAGTAATAAACTAGAAATAAACAATAGGATTGGATTATATATCCTCTTAAATTAGTCTCTGATTTCTCTATGTTAGTACTACTATATTAAGTGAGATATTATTTCTTTGGTGAAAGAAGGGATGTCTTTCAGCACCCTTGTATACCTTTTGACACCTAAGAGCACTATAGATACACTAAGGGCACATCAAGTGTTTAGTGACAGATAAGAGGTATATCTGTATGCAGGCCAGGAAGCAACAGTTAGAACTGGACATGGAACAACAGATTGGTTCCAAATAGGAAAAGGAGTACATCAAGGCTGTATATTGTCACTCTGCTTATTTAACTTATATGCAGAGTACATCATGCGAACTGCCAGACTGGATGAAGCACAAGCTGGAATCAAGATTGCCAGGAGAAATATCAATAACCTCAGAGATGCAGATGACACCACCCTTATGGCAGAAAGTGAAGAGGAACTAAAAAGCCTCTTGATGAAAGTGAAAGAGGAGAGTGAAAAAGTTGGCTTAAAGCTCAACATTCAGAAAACGAAGATCATGGCATCCGGTCCCATCACTTCATGGGAAATAGATGGAAAAACAGTGGAAACAGTGTCAGACTTTATTTTTGGGGGCTCCAAAATCACTGCAGATGGTGACTGCAGCCATGAAATTAAAAGACGCTTACTCCTTGGAAGAAAAGTTATGACGAACCTAGATAGCATATTCAAAAGCAGAGACATTACTTTGCCGACTAAGGTCCGTCTGATCAAGGCTATGGTTTTTCCTGTGGTCATGTATGGATGTGAGAGTTGGACTGTGAAGAAGGCTGAGCGCCGAAGAATTGATGCTTTTGAACTGTGGTGTTGGAGAAGACTCTTGAGAGTCCCTTGGACTGAAAGGAGATCCAACCAGTCCATTCTGAAGGAGATCAACCCTGGGATTTCTTTGGAAGGAATGATGCTAAAGCTGAAACTCCAGTACTTTGGCCACCTCATGTGAAGAGTTGACTCATTGGAAAAGACTCTGATGCTGGGAGGGATTGGGGGCAGGAGGAGAAGGGGACAACAGAGGATGAGATGGCTGGATGGCATCATGGACTCGATGAACGTAAGTCTGAGTGAACTCTGGGAGATGGTGATGGACAGGGAGGCCTGGTGTGCTGCGATTCTTGGGGTCGCAGAGAGTCAGACACGACTGAGCGACTGAACTGAACTAACTGAACTGAAAGAGGTATATATTGATGAAATATTTTATAAGTAGATGTATCTAGTGTGCTCAAAAATGGATGGAGTCAGGTTATAAGAACACAGGAGGTGCTGGCACTTGTCAAATCAGAGATGATTGAGGATCAAAAATGACTCATGGAAACATAGGATTATAATGCAATAAATAAAATAGGAGACCATTAGTTCATAATGATTCCATAAAACAAGTAAATAAGAGTATTGGGAAAGTTCTTCTTTACTATTTAGTATACAAGGAAAATTAATAAAAGTAGCAGGAATGAGAGTTAGAAAATCAATACTCAGCAACTAATAAATATAGTGATAATTCAGGCAAGAATCAAATAAATGGGATGAAAGTCTGTCAGAAAACAGGGTCAAAGTACCTCCCCACAGGTTACAGATTAATTTCAAAGTAAAAAGGTACCCTTACAGAGGAGAAATCAGGTAGACACTACCTTAACCTAGTGATCAATGTTAAATCATCAACAAAAGGGACAAACAGATCAACATTACTCCTGTAATATTTCTACCAAAACATGCACTATCTAAATGTGACCATGAGAAAATATCAGCTAAACCCAAAGTGAAAGACATTTTACAGGGGAACAAAACCCAGCATGTTCTCTTTTAAAACAGTAATATCATGAAAACAAAGATAAGACAAAGGAGCAGTGCCAGCTTAAAGACTCAAGAAACAAGTTATTAAATGTAGTATGGGGCCCTGAGTAGTAACCTGGATTTAGGAGGGTGGGGTGGGTGGGAGGCAAAGGTATAAAACTGGCAGCATTTTGACCAAATCTCTTGAGAGCTTGTAATAAATGAAAATACTCGAACTCTACCCCAAACCTTTTATTACCAGAATCTCTAGGGGTGGAGCCTGGGAATCTGTGTTTTAACCTGCCCTAATGATTGAGAAGCCTTCTCAAATGTTACGAAGCATCAGGATTATCTAGTGGGCAGGTTAAAACACAAAACACAAATCACGAAATTGGAACAATTGGTGAAATTTGAAAATGGACTTTAAGATAATATTGTGACAATAATAAATTTCTTGAATTTGAAAAATTTACTGTTTTTTTTTAAAGAATGTCCTTATGCTTGAGAGGGCTTCCAGGGTAGCTCAAATGGTAAAGAATCAGCTTGCAATGCAGGAGACCTGGGTTCGATCCCTGGGTCGGGAAGATCCCCTGGAGAAGGGCATGGCAACCCACTCCAGTATTCCTGCCAGGAGAATCCCATGGACAGAGGAGCCTGGCAGGCTACAGTCCATGGGGTTGCAAAGAGTCAGACATGACTGAGCAATTAACACTATGCTTGAGATAAGCATACGAGAAATTCAGTAAAATACCAAATATTGGGGAATCTATGTCATAGGTATATGAGCATTTACTGGACTGTTCTTACAATGATTCTTTAGGTTTGAGTTTTTCACACCAGAGTTATTAAATAAATACAAACATAGACAATCACCTGCCTTACTGTATTAAACCATCATTCTGCATCTTTACAAGATCATGTCTATCTCTATTAACTTTGTAGAAATTAACATTTGCTCTTCCAATTGGCCAAAAACTCATACTCAGTGCTGCTTTTCCACACTACACATCATTTACTTTTTTAAAGCCCCCACACTAGCACCCCGTACAGTATTACTAAGCTAGCCATTGGTATGAGTCAGCAAGAGCAAACCATGCTCAATTAGATGCTTTGTTCACTTAAAAAAAAAAAAACTAAACTAAATTAAAACATTATACAAGCCCATTCTGTATTGGGGGTTGGAAAATTTCAAAAAGAACCAGACAGTAAATATATGGGACTTTGTGGGCTATATAACCTCTGTCACAACCATTCAACTTTGCTATTGTTGCACAAAAGCAACCATCGTTAGACAATCTATAAACAAATGAGTGTAGCTGTGTTGCAATATAACTTTATCTACAAAACCGGACATCAGGCTAGATGTGGCCAATGGGCTGTATTTTCCCAGACCCTGTTCTGTGCTATATTATACATTTTATTATATATTATTATATATATATTAAATACATATAATTGTATACATATTTATAAGTAATTATATACATATAAGTATATACATACCAAGGGAACATGCAAAGATGGGCACAATTAAGGAGAGAAATGGCATAGACCTAAGAGAAGCAGAAGAGATTAAGAAGAGGTGGCAAGAATATACAGAAGAACTATACAAAAAAGATCTTCATGACCCAGATAATCACGATGGTGTGATCACTCACCTAGAGCCAGACATCCTGGAATGTGAAGTCAAGTGGGCCTTAGGTAGCATCACTACGGACAAAGTTAGTGGAGGTGATAGAATTCCAGTTGAGCTATTTCCAAATCCTAAAAGATGATGCTGTGAAAGTGCTGCACTCAATATGCCAGCAAGTTTGCAAATCTCAGCACTGGCCACAGGACTGGAAAAGGTCAGTTTTCATTCCAATCCCAAAGAAAGGCAATGCCAAAGAATGCTCAAACTACTGCACAATTGCATTCATCTCACATGCTAGTAAAGTAATGCTCAACATTCTCCAAGCCAGGCTTCAACAGTATATGAACCATGAACTTCCAAATGTTCCAGCTGGATTTAGAAAAGGCAGAGGAACCAGTGATCAAATTGCCAGCATCTGCTGGATCATCGAAAAAGCAAGAGAGTTCCAGAAAAACATCTATTTCTGCTTAATTGACTATGCCAAAGCCTTTGACTGTGTGGATCACAATAAAACTGTGGAAAATTCTGAAAGAGATGGGAATACCAGACCACCTGAGCTGCCTCCTTTGTATGCAGGTCAGGAAGCAACACTTAGAACTGGACATGGAACAACAGACTGGTTCCAAATAGGAAAAGGAGTACATCAAGGCTGTATATTGTCACTCTGCTTATTTAACTTATATGCAGAGTACATCATGCGAACTGCCAGACTGGATGAAGCACAAGCTGGAATCAAGATTGCCAGGAGAAATATCAATAACCTCAGAGATGCAGATGACACCACCCTTATGGCAGAAAGTGAAGAGGAACTAAAAAGCCTCCTGATGAAAATGAAAGAGGAGAATGAAAAAATTGGCTTAAAACTCAACATTCTAGAAAACTATCATGGCATCCAGTCCCATCACTTCATGGAAAATATATGGGGGAAATGATGGGAACAGTGGCTGACTTTATTTTTGGGGACTCCAAAAACACTGCAGATGGTAACTGCAGCCATAAAATTAAAAGACGCCTGCTCCTTGGAAGAAAAGCTATGACCAACCAAGACAGCATATTAAAAAGCAGAGACATTACTTTGCCAACAAAGGTCCGTCTAGTCAAGGCTATGGTTTTTCCAGTAGTCATGTATGGATGTGAGAGTTGGACTGTGAAGAAAGCTGAGCACAGAGAATTGATACGTTTGAACTGTGGTGTTGGAGAAGACTCTTGAGAGTCCCTTGGACTGCAAGGAGATTCAACCAGTGCATCCTAAAGGAGATCAGTCCTGAATATTCATTGGAAGGACTGATGTTGAAGCTGAAACTCCAATACTTTGGCCACCTGATGCAAAGAACTGACTCACTGGAAAAGACCCTGATGCTGGGAAAGACTGAAGACGGGAGGAGAAAGGGATGACAGAGGATGAGATGGTTGGATGGCATTAATGTCTTGATGGACATGAGTTTGAGTAAGCTCTAGGAGCTGGTGATGAACAGGGAAGCCTAGCGTGCTCTAGTCCTTGGGGTTGCAAAGAGTTGGACATGACTGAGTGAGTGAACTGAACTGAGTTATATACATATAATTATAAGTAATTATATTACGTTATATTTATGTGCCCATCCTGGATGATGCAGACCTTAAACTAATAGCTCTCTCACCATCAGCTAGAAGTTCTGTATCCCAGAGACCTCATTGAAAATGTTCAACCATCAGCTATACCCTAAACCCACGTGCCACATTTTATCAACACCAAAAATTATAAAAGATACAGGAAGTCTTTTATAGATTTCATTTTAAAGCTAAGAAGTGATCCTAAAATGCAAACTAATGTTCTTCCAAACTTGGCCAAAATGAATTTTGGAGCACTAGATCAGTGTTGCTGTCCTCGTTTAGGTGTCCCCAAAAGCAGATCCTGAGATGAGCATTTGAGTCCAAGAAGTTGTTTTAGGAAGTAATCACAGAGTAAAAACCCTAGTATGGAAGTAGGAAGAGAGATGAGGAAGGAAAGAAAACCAATGAAGAGTCTGTTATCAAGCCAGTTTCCTACCACTGTGGGTAACTGGGTCTCAGTCCTTCTAGAACACCAGGAGACTGTGAGAGCGTGTCTTAGAAATACCTCAAGGAAGTAGCAAAGAACTTGGATTTTTGTTTGCTTGTTTTCTGCTGCATGGCCCACGAGGTCTTAGTTCCCTGACTAGGGATCGAACTCGTGCCTGCTACACAGGAAGTGTGCAGTCTTGACCACTAGACCACCAGGGAAATGCCAAACTTGGTGTTTTTAATCCAGCAACTCCCCACTTGTCATTGGTTGAAGGCTGACTTTGGGAACCTTGCCTATATAAGGTGAGCTTGCCCCAATGGCCACAGAACAAAGACCTCAGACAGAGACTAGCAAGTATTAGCAATAAGCAAGCCTTGGCATGTGAGATGAGCACAGACGGGATATGGGCTGGGAACGCATCACCTCGACTACAGTCCCCGAAGTCTTTATGAGCAAGGTCTAGGTTTGATTACACAAATCATCATTCTTATGTCAATGTGAATGATGAATTCCATGATCACAAAGGGTAAGGAATCTTGGGTGATAACTCATTACAGAGTGTGTGTGTGTGTTTGTGTGTGTGTTAGTCACTCAGTTGTGTCTGACTCTTTGAGACCCCATGGACTGTAGCCTGCCAGGCTCCTCTGTCCATGGAATTCTCCAGGCAAGAATACTGGAGTGAGTTGCCATGCCTTTCTCCTAGGCATCTTCCCAACCCAGAGATTGAACCTGTGTCTCCTGCATTGACAGGCATGTTCTTTATCACTGAGCCACTAGGGAAGCCCAATTCATTACACTACCAAACACTAATTAGCCACTCTCCATTTCCCTGTGTCCCAGCACAAGCTGGGTGGAGTGGGGTGCTGGTCCCAGTTACTGCTGTGCAATGAAAACAGGGAACATGACTTTCTAGCAAGGAATCTTTCAAGTGGTTAAGCTTTCCTGGTCCCCCTGACACTGAAATTTAATAACCTAGTGATTCTAAAACTCTATTTAAATATTGTTTCAGAGCATGATATATTGTACGCCTGACTTAAAACGAAACTCCAATTTATTCAGGCAACAAATTCATCTAATTCTAACAGTGATTCATAGCAACCACATAAACTACCAGCAGGACCAGGAAAACTCATTCTGCAGAAAGCCCTTGTTAAGCAGCATTCTTCTTTAAAGCTTTATTTCCAAAAACAGCCTTTTGAGGAATGGATACAACAGTCTGAAAGAATTACTTCTTCCCCCTAGACTCTGTCATTTTCCCTCTCGTGGGTTTTAATCAAATTTCCCAAGTAAGTACCCTATGACTTTGCAATTCCAGCTTATCAAAACTCTTTCCATAGTCACCATATATCATATAGTAAAAGATAGGAAAACAAACACAGTGGTCATATGCATGTATCACTGACTTCCTATAAATTTCCCAACCCTAGTTCAGGCAGCTAGGTAAATATTGATGTAAAAGATTACATCCTTGTACAAATTATATCACCTGTGATGTACCTAGTCTTCATTCAAAATACCTATTTACTCAACATGCATGCCTTCTCCAAGAGAGAACAAATGAGGAAAACAAGATCACAAGGAACCCTTGGTTTTGTGTTTGTTTTTTGGCCACATAGCAAGGCATGCGGAGATCTCAGTTCCCTGAGACCAGGGATCAAACCTGTCTTCCCTACAGCAGAAGAATGAAGTCTTAACCACTGGACCACCAGGGAAGTCTCCAAGGAAACCTTGGTTTCGATCAAAGTTCACCAACTGATCCAGTGACTAAATCCAGGCTCCAGGAGTATTTTGTTTAGTCCTGCTACTGTTAATAATAATAAATACTGCTAAGTCACTTCAGTCATGTCCAACTCTGTGCAACCCCATAGACGGCAGCCCACCAGGCTCCCCCATCCCTGGGATTCTCCAGGCAAGAACACTGGAGTGGGTTGCCATTTCCTTCTCCAATGCGTGAAAGTGAAAAGTGAAAGTGAAGTCACTTAGTCGAGTCCGACCCTCAGCGATCCCATGGACTGCAGCCTTCCAGGCTCCTCCGTCCATGGGATTTTCCAGGCAAGAGTACTGGAGTGGGTTGCCATTGCCTTCTCCTAATTATTGTTTTAAATTTTTACACAATAATGGCAAACATTTATTAATGGGGACATTTCACATAAAATAACCCATGTTTCTGCTTCCTCTGAAAAATCAGAGGATCGAGAAATGCTGGTGTCAAAATCTGCATGGCATCATTAGGAGGAGGTTGGTGGATGGCTGTCCCCTGATGACAGGCTACGCACTTCTGGTTTACTACAGTGAGCGCTGTCTTCTATTGTCTGCCTGTCTTGCCTCTAGGGGCATGCAGTTGGTAACTCAGATGAAACACAGTAAACAGAATTTTGAGCACCAAGCTTAGGAATGTAGCACATTTCACCTTTTACACCAACAGATAGCTTAGATGAAGGGAGTTTACATCTAGAATCTGGCTTTCTTTGCCCTGATTGGCTGTATTCATGGGTGTTATTGCACTTAGCCAGTGTACCTACAATGACAATGTACAGCCCATAAAATAATCTAAGAAAATCTATCAACTTCCTGTTGGACTCTTAACAACACTCTCCTGATCCCATCGTGCAATAGATCCTGCCTCTACCTTATTCAAACCTTCCCCTAGCTAATTTCTACATCAGAACCAGCAGAGCAGTGGAAGGCTGGAGGGATAAAGGTTATGCAGCTAAAACATGGAAAGAAGTTACACCTAAGGAATAAAAATGTATCTCAGAGAGTCATCTCTTAGCAAGGCAACCTATTTCCTCATGGAATAGGTTCATTATCTCTCCAGGCAACCTCAAAAACCTCAGGCTAAAAAAAAGTTGGGGTACATGTAGATTCATTTGAAGAGGTGCATAACCTAGTAAATGAACTGTTCAAAGGTTCACCCTTCTTTTGGATGAAAGGATTATCGCCCAAAGGTCTGTCTCACTATTTCACAGTAACTTATCATAGTTAATCTTTGAAAATTCCTGCACTTAGTTGATAAAAGAGAAAAGGCCCAAATGAGAGTTATGCTAAACTTACAGCCTTTGGGCATGAAGGTGGGATAGGGATAAATATTAAAAACTGGAGGTAAAGGGAGAGTGGAAGGTGGAGAGAAAGAGACTGAACAGAGACAGATGCAAAATTCTTATTTTGTGGGTTAAGGATCCAATTCAGCTCTGTGTATCTTTAAATTCCTTTTCTATTCAAAGCAAAATTTTAAGGCATTTTGACCCTACAATCAACAGTATGCAATATAAAAACAATTAAACAAATCAAGGCAAATAAGGGTTTGCTGAAAGCCAGCTCTGAAAGCCAGTCATGGGTTGATCTATGCCAAGATGCAAGGTGAGGTTGCTCCTACCAGCGAGAGGTGGCACATGACAAAAGAAAGATTTTCTACTTTGGGGGGCTACAGAATGACCCAACTGGGGCCATTCTGAAGCTCTAATACTTTGGCCACCTGATGCGAAGAGCAGACTCATTGGGAAAGACCTGATGCTGGGAAAGATTGAAGGCAGGAGAATGGGAGGACAGAGGGTGAGTAGGTTGGATGGCATCACCAATGGAATCTGAGTTTGAGCAAACTCCAGGAGATGGTGAAGGACAGGGAAGCCTGGCGTGCTGCAGTCCATGGGGTCTCAAAAGAGTTGGACACAACTGAACAACAGAATGACCACCAATTTGAAGCTCATCACCTGTACTTGGTGAAGGGACATTTTCAATGAGGGAAAAGTTCACAATAAAGGAATCCCTAAAGAAGTTTCTCTACTCACATTCCAAAAAAAAATCTCTAAAAATATGCTCAATTTGCATTTCTCTAATAATGAGTGATGTTGAGCATCTTTTCATGTGTTTGTTAGCCATCCGTATGTCTTCTTTGGAGAAATGTCTATTTAGTTCTTTGGCCCATTTTTTGATTGGGTCGTTTATTTTTCTGTAATTGAGCTGCATAAGTTGCTTGTATATTTTTGAGATTAGTTGTTTGTCAGTTGCTTCATTTGCTATTATTTTCTCCCATTCAGAAGGCTGTCTTTTCACTTTGCTTATATTTTCCTTTGTTGTGCAGAAGCTTTTAATTTTAATTAGATCCCATTTGTTTCTTTTTGCTTTTATTTCCAGTATTCTGGGAGGTGGATCATAGAGGATCCTGCTGTGATTTATGTCGGAGAGTGTTTTGCCTATATTCTCCTCTAGGAGTTTTATAGTTTCTGGTCTTACATTTAGATCTTTAATCCATTTTGAGTTTATTTTTGTGTGTGGTGTTAGAAAGTGATCTAGTTTCATTCTTTTACAAGTGGTTGACCAGTTTTCCCAGCACCACTTGTTAAAGAGATTGTCTTTACTCCATTGTATATTCTTGCCTCCTTTGTCAAAGATAAGGTGTCCATATGTGTGTGGATTTATCTCTGGGCTTTCTATTTTGTTCCACTGATCTATATGTCTGTCTTTGTGCCAGTACCATACTGTCTTGATGACTGTGGCTTTGTAGTAGAGCCTAAAGTCAGGCAAGTTGATTCCTCCAGTTCCATTCTTCTTTCTCAAGATTGCTTTGGCTATTCGATGTTTTTTGTATTTCCATACAAATCTTGAAATTATTTGTTCTAGTTCTGTGAAAAATATGGCTGGTAGCTTGATAGGGTACCACTTCACACCAGTCAGAATGGCTGCGATCCAAAAATCTGCAAGCAATAAATGCTGGAGAGGGTGTGGAGAAAAGGGAACCCTCTTACACTGTTGGTGGGAATGCAAACTAGTACAGCCACTTTGGAAAATAGTGTGGAGATTCCTTAAAAAATTGCAAATAGAACTGCCTTATGACCCAGCAATCCCACAGCTGGGCATACACACCGAGGAAACCAGAATTGAAAGAGACACATGTACCCCAATGTTCATCGCAGCACTGTTTATAATAGCCAGGACATGGAAACAACCTAGATGTCCATCAGCAGATGAATGGATAAGAAAGCTGTGGTACATATACACAATGGAGTATTACTCAGCCATTAAAAAGAATACATTTGAATCAGTTCTAATGAGATGGGTGAAACTGGAGCCGATTATACAGAGTGAAGTAACCCAGAAAGAAAAACACCAATACAGTATACTAACACATATATATGGAATTTAGGAAGATGGCAATGACGACCCTGTATGCAAGACAGCAAAAAAGACACAGATGTGTATAACGGACTTTTGGACTCAGAGGGAGAGGGAGAGGGTGGGATGATTTGGGAGAATGGCATTGTAGCATGTATACTATCATGTAAGAATCGAATCACCAGTCTATGTCCGACGCAGGATACAGCATGCTTGGGCCTGGTGCACTGTGATGACCCAGAGAGATGTTATAGGGAGGGAGGTGGGAGAGGGGTTCATGTTTGGGAACGCATGTACACCCGTGGTGGATTCATGTCAATGTATGGCAAAACCAATACAGTATTGTAAAGTAAAATAAAGTAAAAATTAAAATTAAAAAAAATAATATATAAAAAAAATAAAAATATGCTCAAAAATGTCACCTAAAATAAGTCCGTTAAATTCTACAGGCTCAGTAAACGATCCCAGCATTTGCTGCTCTAAAAATAAAGTGGAAACTGTACACATGGATCAGGTAGGCCCTTCTCACATACTCCCCCAATCATTTGTAGAAATACTGTGAAGAAAATTCTAGGCAGGGTTATAACCCAACCCCATTCCATAATGCAAGACAATGTTTTGAAACAATTATAAAGAAAATGGGTGTCACGTATGTGAAAATCAGTAAATCCGTGAATTTTCCATTTGTTTTGGGGAAATACCTGAATTTGTGAGGTCCATAGGATATCGCTCAGTTGTGTCCGACTCTTTGCAACCCCATGGACTGTAGCCTACCAGGCTCCTCAGTCCATGGAATTTTCCAGGCAAGAGTACTAGAATGGGTCGCCATTTCCTTCTCCAGGGGATCTTCCCAATCCAGGGATAGAACCCAGGTCTCCCGCACTACAGGCAGATGCTTTACTGTCTGAGCCACCAGGGAAGCCCATGTGAGGTCCATCAGTTCAGTTCAGTCGCTCAGTCGTGTCCGACTCTTTGCGACCCCATGAATCACAGCACGCCAGGCCTCCCTGTCCATCACCAACTCCCGGAGTTCACTCAGACTCATGTCCATTGAGTCAGTGATGCCATCCAGCCATCTCATCCTCTGTCGTCCCCTTTTCCTCCTGCCCCCAATCCCTCCCAGCATCAGAGGTCCATAACTCACCACAAATATGTTTCTGGTGCTCTGTATTCAACATCCAGCATGTACCTCATTCATATGATCATGGGAAGATGAGAAATAACAGGAATACAATGGTACTTAATCCACTGTGTCTGTTTTCTATGGCTGTTTAACAAATTACCGTAAACTGAAAAGCTCATAATAAACACCATTTATTACCTCATAGCTCTGTAAGTCAGAGGTCTGGACTCATCTGGATTCTCTGCTCTGGGTCTCATGAGACCAAAATCAAGGTGCAAGCTGGGCTAGGCTCTTACCCAGAAATTCTGGGGGAGAATCTACTCCAAACTAAAGTTCATTTGGGTGGTTGGCAAAATTCATTCCCCTGAAGTTGTAGGACTCCAGTTCCCATTTCCTTTCTAATTCTCAGCTGTCCTTTCTGACTCTCAGCTCCTGGAGGCCACCTGTATTTCTTATCAAGTGGTCCCCTCTATCTTTAAGGCTGTTAACAGTGTGCTAAATCTTTCTCATGTTCTTACTCATAAAACTAAAAATAGTTGCCATATGATCCAGTAATTCCATTCCTGGGCATATATCCAAACAGAACTTTAATTCAAAGAGATACATGCACCCCTATGTTCACAGCGGCACTATTCACAATAGCCAAGACATGGAAACGAACTCTCCATCAACAGATGAATGGGTAAAGAAGCTGCGGTACATGCAATATATACAATAGAATACTACTTGGCCATGAAAAAGAATGAAATAATGCCATTTGCAGTAACATGGATGCAACTAGAGGTTATCAAACTAAGTGAAGTAGGTCAAAAAGAAAGTGACAAATATCAGGATCCAGGAACACAACCTGGTTGGGCCCCAGGGATACTGGCTCTGGTAGAAGTTCTTAACTAGACTCATTCATGACCTAGCTTCTGGTCCCAGCTCTGTGTCTTTTTCACTGCGACTTTTGGCCCTTTGAGCATCAGTTTCCTCATCTGACATCTGGGCACAAGAGCAGGGCCAACTTATCAGGCAACAGGGTTTATGATATCACTTATAGGCAGAATCTAAATTATGACACAAATAAACTTATCTATGAAACAGACTCAGTGATACAGAGAACAGACTTCTCACTGCCAAGAAGGTTAGGGGTGAGGGAGTAATGGACTAGGAGCTCGGGATTAGCAGATGCAAGCTATTACACATATATAATGGATAAACAACAAGGTCCTACTGTAGAACACAGGGAATTACATTCAATTTCCTGTGATAAACCACACTGGGAAAGGTTATAAAAAATAATGTGTGTGTATATATATATACACACATATATGTAAAACTGAATCACTGTGCTATATGGCAGAATTAACACTGTAAATAACTATATTTCAATAAAATAAATTTCTAAAAATTCTTTGCTATGTTCAGACTCAGATATTCCCTTCTGCCCTTCTATTCTACCACCAGCTAAAGAAAGCTCTCTGCTTTTAAGAGCTCATGTGATTGGGTTAGGCTCACTCTGAAAA
This sequence comes from Ovis canadensis, assembly GCF_042477335.2. Taxonomy (NCBI): domain Eukaryota; kingdom Metazoa; phylum Chordata; class Mammalia; order Artiodactyla; family Bovidae; genus Ovis; species Ovis canadensis. The sequence goes on along the minus strand of NC_091727.1, from coordinate 38,649,903 downwards.
CCTATATTTTTAAGATCAACTGTGTCCTACAGTACAAAAAGAGACATCCATATATGTTTACAGATCCTGGAGATTGAGACCTGTAATCTTGGAGGCCACTTCTAGAAAGTCTACCTACCTATCATGTCTGTCGATGTACATGTTGACACATACTGTCCCCTTGTAGGAACAACTCACTGATACAACATAGACTACTTTACCTACTACTGTTAGGTATATAATAGCATTTCAAATATCCAATGAAGGAAGCCTCAGCTTCCTGGGAGAGCATAAATACATGCCCCCCATAATTTAAAGGATAATCAGCCACAGCCCTAAATACCTAGTATCAATATATGGTATCCAGGCCATTGGAGGATGCAGACTGATATACAAGAGATGACCAACCTAAACATAAGGGTGCCTTCATTTTAAAGTCATATGAACTGTATACACTCTGCATTGCCTCAGCCTTTCCCTGTTAATTTGGGCTCAATAAACAATCTTGAGATTTGATGGGATAATCAGGCCATTAATTTTCACAACATGTATCTAAACAAGAGTTATTGGAACAAGATAATGTGAATCCCAAAAGTTGTGTGATTTTCCTTGCTTTTAATGTATGTGGCAGATTATATTTTCTAAAGATAGCCAGGATACCCCTAATACATATGCTTTTCTGTTAACTTTTGCTTCATGTATCTCAGGGTTTTTTTGGTTAGGTGCATACCCTGGTGGCTCAGCAGTAAAACATGCAGGAGCTACAGAGATGCCTGTGTGGGGAAGATCCCCTGGAGTAGGAAATGGCAACCCCCTCCAGTAATCTTGCCTGGAAAATGCCATGGACAGAGGAGTCTGGTGGGCTACAGTCCATGGGGGTTGCAAAGAGTCCAACAGGACTTAGTGACCAAACAACAATTGTTAAACCTTTTTGGTGGGTTGAGACATATTATAAAACGTATTTCTTTGGCTCTAGCTACAATTTTGTCTTAAAGTCTATTTTGTCAGATATTAGAATAGCTGCTCCAGCTCTCTTTTGATTACTGTTTGCATGGTTTCTCCACCCTTTAACTTTCAATCTTTTATGACTTTGAATCTAAAGCACTGGGTAAGCCAAAAAGTTCATTCAGGTTTTTCCATTAAACTTTTTGGACAAGCCAATATGGCCCTTGTAGCCAGCATGTAATTGGTTCATTTTTTAAAAATCCATTCTGCCAATTCATGTAATTGGAATGCTTAATCAATTTATGGGCTTCCCTGATAGCTCAGTTGGTAAAGAATCTGCCTGCAATGCAGCAGACCCCAGTTCGATCCCTGGGTTGGGAAGATCCACTGGAGAGGGGATAGGCTACCTACTCCAGTATTCTTGGGCTTCCCTTGTGGCTCGGTTGGTAAAGAATCTGCCTGCAATGCAGGAGACCTGGGTTCGATCCCTGAGTTGAGAAGATCCCCTGGAGAAGGGAAAGGCTACCCACTCAACTTTTCTGGAGTAGTCTGGCCTGGAGAATTCCATGGACTGTATAGTCCACAGGGTCACAAAGTCAGACACAACTGAGAGACTTTCAATCCATTTACATTTAAAGTGCTTACTCATAAGAAGATTTATACCCACCATTTTGCTATTTATTTTCCTTATGTCTTATGTCTTTTTCACTCTTCATCTATTCCTCTACCACTGTCTTTTCTGTGTTAAAAGATATCTTATAATGTACCATCCCATTCCCTTTTCATTTATTTTAATATATTTTAAGTTATTTTCTTAGTGATTGTCCTTGCAATGACAATTACCATCTTAACTTAAAACAATATAGTTCAAATTAATACCAACTTAACTACAGTAGTATACAAAATCTGCTCTAACTTGTCTCCATTCCATTCTTTATCTTTGTTCTGTTACACACAAATTATAGATTTATACAGTGTCTGCCCACCAACACAGAATTATAATCATTGTTTTATGTAATTGTCTTTTAAATTCAGTTCAGTTGCTCAGTCGTGTCCGACTCTTTGCGACCCCATGAATCGCAGCACTCCAGGCCTTCCTGTCCATCACCAACTCCCAGAGTTTACTCAAACTCATATCCATTGAGTTGGTGATGCCATCCAGCCATCTCATCCTCTGTCATCCCCTTTTCCTCCTGCCCCCAATCCCTCCCAGCAACAGAGTCTTTTCCAATGAGTCAACTCTTTGCATGAGGTGGCCAAAGTATTGGAGTTTCAGCTTTAACATCAGTCCTTCCAATGAACACCCAGGGCTGATCTCCTTTAGGATGGACTGGTTGGATCTCCTTGCAGTCCAAGGGACTCTCAAGTGTCTTCTCCAACACCACAGTTCAAAAGCATCAATTCTTCAGCACTCAGCTTTCTTCACAGTCCAACTCTCACATCCATACATGACCACTGGAAAAACCATAGCCTTGACTAGACGGATCTTTGTTGGCAAAGTAATGTCTCTGCTTTTGAATATGCTGTCTAGGTTGGTCATAACTTTCCTTCCAAGGAGTAAGCGTCTTTTAACTTCATGGCTGCAATCACCATCTGCAGTGATTTTGGAGCCCAAAAAAATAAAGTCTGTCACTGTTTCCCCATCTATTTGCCATGATGGGACCAGATGCCATGATCTTAGTTTTCTGAATGTTGAGCTTTAAGCCAACTTTTTCATTCTCCTCTTTCACTTTCATCAAGAGGCTTTTTAGTTCCTCTTCACTTTCTGCCATATTTTAAATCAGATATGGTAAAAGAGTTAAACAAAAAATACATTTATGCTGTCTTTCATATATTTACTAAAATATGTATATTTACTCGTGCTCTTTATTTCTTCATGCAGATTTGGGTAACTTACTAGTGTCCTTTCATTTCAGTCTGAAGGACTTCCTTTAATGTACCTTATTGGGTAGGTCTGGTACTAATAAATTCTCTCAATTTTCCCTTTATGACTATGTTGTTATGCTTGGTGGTATCCCACAGGACTCTTAGGCACTGTTCATTTCTCTGTTGTTTGTTTTTGCTCCTCAGACTGAGTAATCTCAATTGACCTATTTTCAATGCTTTTTAAGCATTTCAAACAAGCGGCCTAAAAGTAAAAGCTTCATTCAGTCAGTAAATTTTTTGAACACTTTCTATATGCCAAATGATTCTGGACACAGCAGGAGGCAACACAAAATTATTACCTTTATGGTGAGTAATATTTTAGGGGTAAAACTAGTGATTTTTAAATATATAATGCCACACAGTGATAAATGCACTGGAGACAACAAGGTAAGAGGATACAGTCATTCTTTTAAAGAAAAGAGCCTGGTCAGGAAAAGCCTTTCAAAAGAGCTAAGAATAGCATTAAATGAAGTATTTTCATTAAGTATCAAATCTTAGAAAAATCTAAAAATTCAATTAAAAAGTATAATGAACCTCAAGTTCTCTTACTTAGACCTTCAATATTCTTCACCTAGTAAAGTTACCCTACACCTTTCAACTGTGAATCAAAAGATTCAAATTAATGACAAAATCATACATGCAAAATTGGAATCACAATCTAAGTGAGTCACAATCTCTAACATGCCCAATTCACCTCAGTATCATAAATACATTAAATACCAATTATAGACAAACTATTAGTACTAAGCGTTGGGGCATGTGGGATCTAATTCCCTACCAGAGGTCAAATCTGGTCCCAGTACTGGTCCCAGTTCTTAACTCATTTCTGTATCCATGTCTTTTGCCAAGTGACTTTGTAGCTTCCCACAGCAAGAGACAGATTTGGGACTTTCCTGGTGGTTCAGTGGCTAAGACTCAGTGCTCCCAATGCAGGGGACCTGGATTTGATCTCTGGTCAAGGAATTAGATCCCACATGCCCCAGCTAAAGAACCCACATGCCGCAATAAAGATCCAAGATCCCCCGTGTGCCACAACTAAGACCCAGTGCACACAAAGGAATGTTTTAAAAAAGAAAGAGACAATATATTTTTCATCCTCATGACTGAGTCCAGGTACATGCCTCGCTTTGGACAATGGAGTGTTAACAACCATGAGACAAGTAGAAGCATGGAAAAATACTTGTTCTCTTACATGTCTACCGCTGTCATGAGACTATGCCTGGGCTAGCTTGCTGGAGGAGGAGGGACACATAGAAGAAAGCTGTGCTGTGCTGTGCTGTGGCTGTTATACAGCATTACAGTAGTGAAAGATACAGCATTACAGTAGTGAAAGATACAGAATTACAGTAGTGAAAGATACAGCATTACAGTAGTGAAAGATACAGAATTACAGTAGTGAAAGATAACTGATACAACCTTTATTTTTATTCTGTATATTGCCTGGTTTGGAAATGTACTTGCCAGCAAAGAGAAAGTATTTTCCTTTTAAGTGATTTGAGAGTACTTTCCTATACTTTTCAGGACCAGGTTCACGTGCAGAAGCAGCTAAAAAAAGTCAAAATGTCTTTATCCCTAATGTGAAAATCAAAGGCAGTTAGGCTGGTCCAGCTGTCTCATGGAACCAGGGACCCAGCTATCTTGTCACTCTATTGGCCACTTCCCTGTCTGCTATTCGTCACCTCATATCCAGCCATCATATCTATATCCCCCCACCAGGTATGAAAAAAGAAAACAATAAATTCAGGTCCCCTCTCTTTTCAAAGATAGTTTCTGTATGGTGCACACCACTTCTTCATATATGCATTCTTGTGGTCAAACTTAACTAAAAAGATGGCTAGGAAATGTAATCTTGAGCAATCACATGCTTGGCTAAAAAGCAAGGATGCTATTAACTTAGAAAAGGAAAAAAAATGAATATTTGATGACAACTGTCTCAATATTACAAACACAAAGCTTAAACATATCCAGATTACTAATAAGTCAAACTTAGTTACCATCTCAGAGGACAGGCAGGTAGGCAAGACACAGTATCCAAGTTTTAGGATAAGTATCCTATGTGAGGCCCTAACAGATGCCTTTAAGCCCCTTTTATATTTACTATGAAATGTGAAACTCTCGATCAATGCTTTTTTGAAGGGGCTTTGTTTCTGCCTGTTTCGGTTTTATCCTAATGTAATTTCTGACTTGCCTAGAAGTTGACACTGAATTCCAATTATTTTTGCAGCTAACTTTCTTCAGTTTGTGTAGCCTGATTGAATTCTGAACTCTTGTCACATCTCCTCTTTAGAAGGGTCAAAACCAAATCAGTTATGTTTTTTCATATCTTTCTGCTAAACTTTCATAACTTTCTGCTAAAAACACTAAAGTGATGCTAATAACTATATGTGAAAGGACTTTATGTATGCAAATATAGTTCTCCAGTTTTCTAAGATCCCTCTTTTGATTGATACAAAGAAAATAGCCAGTTCCCTCCTTACATGCTTCTGAGGTTCACCAGAGGTGGCTACTTGTCTAAGCTGGTGAGATCACCTCATCAATCCTCCCCTGACCACCTCTGTCCACCTTATAACTATTTTGCTCTCTTTTTCCTCTGCATGTTGCCCTCCTCACTTCCCCTGAACACAACAGTACTTGATCCAAACCACTGACACAGCCCTGCCCATTTTTCAGCAAAGTGTGATAAACACCAGGCTACTATTTAACCAACTTTATTGCAGGCTTATGATAAACAGAGGGGAACCCTTACACAAATCTGAAAGCTTTAAAACCTTTCCCGAAACTTCTTTTTTCTAGAGCCAACAGGTCACACCCATTCTCTGGGGTCTCATACAGACCCCTCTTCCTCTTTAGCAACTCAGCACACCCCTGCTGTTGAGGGGGAAAGCTCCTTTTGATTGCAGTGAGTGGTCCTGAAGAGAGATCTTAGTTCCCTGCCCAGGAATTAAAGCTGGGTAACCTGGATGAAAATCAGGAGTTCTCACCACTAGACCACCCGGGGCTAGAGACTAGAAGCAAAGTGGCCCAGGCTCTTGCCCCTGTTTGAAAGGAAGAATATTTCAAGGAGGCAAAGACTGTACAACAGGTATAATGTTTACTATTAGAGACACAGGGCAATATTTGGGAGAGCATACAGTAAACCAGTTTATCCAACTCAGAAGCTAGGCAGAGATACACACCCGGAAAGGAGTGTGGACATCCTGAGTGAGAAGGAGGGCAATATGGAGGTAAGGTAAATCACTTATGTAGGACAGTCCTTCCGGGTCTTTATTTACCTTTGACTAGTTACCTTTTTTCTTTCTTCACACCTGACTGGTCCATGGATCCTCCCCAAGTTGCATGCGCAACTTGCATTGTGGGTCCCACCGTAAAGGCCTACAGGTGCATGTCCATACTTATGGGGTGGGGCCTCCCTCTCTTTTTGACCCCCAAGAAGCCTTCCTGCGCATGTGCAGACAGGGAAGTCTTCCTTGACCTCAGCAGTGGGCACCTTATCTCTTTGCTTTAGCTGAGCTCAGTTTTTGCCGCTAGCTTTGTCCTTGGAGTGTCTGGGTGAGAATAACGGCTCAGTTTTACTCCACTTGATAACCACCAGGTGTCTGGCCCAGAGGTCCACAGTCTCCTACCTCACTTTCTCGTTTCATTACAGACTTCCCTCTCCTGCTCTCGCCCACAGATTACTGGGCCCATAACTCACTCCGTTTAAAGAAAGTTTTAAAAAAAAGTATATTAACCACATAATCATCTCTCAGAGACACAGCTGTGCTCCAAAGACGACAGCATTTTCCATTTTTATGCATAATAGGATCTGGGCCTTGCCTCTAAATAACCAAGAGATGCATTAAAGTGGTATTTTCCCCCCATACACAATAGCTCAGGTGTCCCAATGATAAATTCTGTCCTCGCCCTGAAAATTACAAGCACAAACTGCAGGAAGCTATTAAAGTAGCAATTTTGGTCTGACTTCATGTATTTTAAAGCACCATTTGACTGTCAGGCAGAATGACAATACCGTATCATGTTAACTTACTGCTTAAATTTTACCTTCCAAATAAGAAATGAGATGGCTTACCAAGAAAAAAATCACTAGCTCTAAGTTTAGGTTTGAGCCAGACGTATACCCTCAAAGGATTCAGGATGGAGAAAAACTGGATACAGACCCTAGATAGCTAATGTGCATATCAAAGCAGTAATTTCAAAAAACCCAGACTCTCACATCTTCCCATACATAGAACAGTGCTAAATTCACTAACTTGACATGTCTGGTTTTCTTTAATTACCAGTAATCGTTGTACGTTCAACTACCTGGTTATTTTTGTTGTTGTTGCAAAAACTCTATGCATCCTGGCTCCTGCCTCACCTCTTCAGAACAGGCCCTCAGTTGTCTGAGAGGCTGTATCTTGGGCTTAAGTCCTTAACAATGTCCCTAATAAAACACTATTCTCAACTTTTTGGTTGTGCACATTTTTCAGTGGATACTGTGAATTTTTTGGTAAGTAGCCCAACAGCATGGAAGAGTTCCCTGAACATCTGGGAGATGAAATTGGGTAACTGCTTTTGAGGCTGATTTAAATATGCCTTTTAAAGGTTCCCAGTGTGTAGATGTATCCATCAAAAAGACACTGCAAAGAATTTGTGTTTATGTGAGGATAAATGGTGTCAGAGACTTCTGTTCAGAAATATAACACCTCCACCCTATTTACATAGCCAAGATATGGAAACAAGCCAAATGTCCATCAACAGATACATGACTAAAGAAGATGTGGTATGTACATACAATGGAATATTACTCAGCCATAAAAGAGAATGAGATAATGTCATTTGCAGCAACATGGATGCAACTAGAGATCATATTAAGTGAAGTTAAGTCAGAAAGACAAATACCATATGATATCACTTACATGTGGAATCTAAACTATGACACAAATGAAACTACCTATAAAATAGATATTCACTCAGACATAACAGTACAGACTTGGAGTTGCCAGGCAGAAGGGAATGGGAAGAAGGGAAGGATTGGGAGTTTAAGATTAGTAGATGCAAAGTATTACATACAGAATGGATAAACAAGATCCTACTGTATAGTACAGGGAACGATATTCAGAGTCCTATGCTAAACCATAATGGAAAAGAATATATTTTTATATTACTGAATATGTATATATGACTGAATCACTTTGCTGTACAGCAGTAATTAATACAACACTGTCAATCAACTATACTTCAATTTAAAAAGGCAATCTTTTAAATTTTATTTGATAAATATTACATGAAGAGATTTCCTAATTGGAAATAATCTTTCAACCAGAATTTAAATCATTACATTAAATCTAATCATTGTTATCACCCTCTAAATATTTATCCATTGATTTTATTTTTATTTTTACTTTATTTTACTTTACAATACTGTATCGGTTTTGCCATACATTGACATGAATCCACCACGGGTGTACATGCGTTCCCAAACATGAACCCCCCCTCCCACCTCCCTCCCCATAACATCTCTCTGGGTCATCCCCCTGCATCAGCCCCAAGCATCCTGTATCCTGCATCGGACATACACTGGCGATTTGTTTCTTACATGATGGTATACATGTTTCAATGCCATTCTCCCAAATCAACCCACCCTCTCCCTCTCCCTCTGAGTCCAAAAGTCCGCTCTATACATCTGTGTCTCTTTTGCTGTCTCGCATACAGGGTCATCATTACCATCTTTCTAAATTCCATATATATGTGTTAGTATACTGTATTGGTGTTTTTGTTTCTGGCTTACTTCACTCTGTATAATAGGTTCCAGTTTCATCCATCTCATTAGAGCTGATTCAAATGTATTCTTTTTAATGGCTGAGTAATACTCCATTGTGTATATGTACCACGGCTTTCTCATCCATTCATCTGCTGATGGACATCTAGGTTGTTTCCATGTCCTGGCTATTATAAACAGTGCTGTGATGAACACTGGGGTACATGTGTCTCTTTCAATTCTGGTTTCCTCGGTGTGTATGTCCAGCAGTGGGATCGCTGGGTCATAAGGCAGTTCTATTTGCAATTTTTTAAGGAATCTCCACACTGTTCTCCATAGTGGCTGTACTAGTTTGCATTCCCACCAACAGTGTAGGAGGGTTCCCTTTTCTCCACACCCTCTCCAGCATTTATTGCTTGTAGACTTTTGGATTGCAGCCATTCTGACTGGTGTGAAGTGATACCTCATTGTGGTTTTGATTTGCATTTCTCTGATAATGAGTGATGTTGCGCATCTTTTCATGTGTTTGTTAGCCATCCGTATGTCTTCTTTGGAGAAATGTCTATTTAGTTCTTTGGCCCATTTTTTGATTGGGTAGTTTATTTTTCTGGAATTGAGCTGCATAAGTTGCTTGTATATTTTTGAGATTAGTTGTTTGTCAGTTGCTTCATTTGCTATTATTTTCTCCCATTCTGAAGGCTGTCTTTTCACCTTGCTTATAGTTTCCTTTGTTGTGCAGAAGCTTTTAATTTTAATTAGACCCCATTTGTTTATTTTTGCTTTTTTAAAAAATTTTTATTTTTACTTTATTTTACTTTACAATACTGTATTGGTTTTGCCATACATTGACATGAATCCACCACGGGTTGGAGGGTGGATCATAGAGGATCCTGCTGTGATTTATGTCGGAGAGTGTTTTGCCTATGTTCTCCTCTAGGAGTTTTATAGTTTCTGGTCTTACATTTAGATCTTTAATCCATTTTGAGTTTATTTTTGTGTGTGGTGTTAGAAAGTGATCTAGTTTCATTCTTTTACAAGTGGTTGACCAGTATTCCCAGCACCACTTGTTAAAGAGATTGTCTTTACTCCATTGTATATTCTTGCCTCCTTTGTCAAAGATAAGGTGTCCATATATGTGTGGATTTATCTCTGGGCTTTCTTACTTTCAAAACTTTAAAGAGAACATATGAAACCTCTCTTTGAGGTTCTTCCTGTATCTGATAGGATCAAGGGTAAGATTCTTAGGGAAACATTAATATTTTACAATGCTGGGATATATTACGGCTTTAACTTTTGTTTTAAATATTCATCTCGAAAATGCATATTTTCCAGTTTTTAAGTCATCTAAGAAACCAAACTTTTTATCTTACCAAAAACTTTAAAAATACTACCCTCACTTGTATATTATTTTTACTTTTGTATGCCTTTTCCAAAATAGTTTTTGGCTACTATGTTGGCACCAACATGCAGGAAAATGAATTTTTTCTGAAACCATATAAATAAAGGCAGTAAGAACTAACTACTTTAAAAGAAAAGTGAAAACAAGAAATACAACACCTTCAATCATGTCATCTTTATTTTTTTCTTAATATATATCTTTTATAGAAGTATAGTTGACTTATATACAATGTTTCAGGTGTAGAGCAAGGTGATTCAGTTGTACATGTACACATTACTTTTGAAATTATTTTCCATTATAGGTTATTATAAGATATTGACCATAGTTCCCTGTTGCTTGTTGCATATCTACTTTTTAAAATTAGGAATCTAGCATTCTATTCATACTAAGAGGATGACACCTTTAAAGCAGCTGTGAATGCAGAACTCCAAGGCACACCCACAGTCTCTTCTCATAATGCAGTGTGTGTGTGTGTGTGTGTTCAGTCCTGCCTGACATTTTGCAACTCCATGAACTGTAGCCCTCTGTTCATGAGACTCTCCAGGCAAGAATACTGGAGTGGGTTGCCATTTCCTTCTCCAGGGCATCTTTTACAAGTTAATAAGATTTCAACCTAGCCTTCTCCCAAGCAAAGAGAAGGTTTTGCTCTTTCTGAATTCTTCTCAAATGGGAACATATTCCAGAAAAAGAATCCTCCGTAAGTGGTAAATCTGTCTCTTCAAGTCACGTCAGATACTGGCACCTACTGGTGGAAATGGGGCAGAGTCACCATCACACAGAAACCACTGAAGAGAGAAAAGAAAGATCTAGAAATTACAAAAAGTCAGGGATACATACTCCTGGAAGGAAATAGATCAGCAGAGGTGAGAGAGACTGATAAGTTTCAAGGGTAGAGGGGGATTCTGGAGACAAGCAAGTAGCACACTGGAAAAAACTGAAAAGAGCTAAGAGATGACCATTACTAAAAGACATGATGGAATGCAAAACCTCAGGACCCAATGTCCCAGTGATGCCAACTCACTAGCCAACAAGTTTCATGTTATCACAGAAGCCAGTGGAAAGAAAAAGAACCAGGGGCTTCCCTGGTGGCTCAATGGTAAGGAATCCACCTACCAATGCAGGAGACAGGGGTTTGATCCCTGGTCCAGGAAGATCCCACATGCCACGGAGCAACTAAGCCCATGCAACACAGCTACTGAGTCTGTGCTCCAGAGCCCAGGAGCCACAACTACTGAGCCCGTGTGCAACAACTACCGAAGCCCGTGCGCCCTAGAGCCCGTGCTCTGCGACAAGAGAGGCCACCATAATGAGAAGCCCATGCATGGTAACTAGAGAGTAGCCCCTGCTCATCGCAGCTAGAGAAAGGCCCACACAGCAACAAAGACCCAGCGCAGCCAAAATAAGAAATACATTTAAAAAAGAAAAAAACTAATTTACTTCAAAATTTGTTTTAATCCCTACATTCATTCATCTGATAAATATTTATTAAGTGCTAACTATATGCTAATCACTGTTCTAGGCTCCAGGGATATAGCAGTGAACTAAATGACAAAGCCTGTGCTCTTGGGGAACATACATTCTCTAAGGGGAAGGGTTGTGGGCAGCCAGGAAACAAGTAAATATGTAATATTTCAGATGATTCATGCTAGGGAGAAAACAAAGTAAAAAAGAAGTTAGCAGTGTTGTTGCTGTTAAGCCATTAAGTCATGTCTAACTCTTTGCAACCCCATGAACTATATAGCCCACCAGGCTCCTCTGTCCATGGGATTCTCCAGGCAAGAATACTGGAGTAGGTTGCCATTCCTTCCTCCAGGGGATCTTGCTGACCCAGCAATCAATTCCTGCATTGGCAGGCGGATTCTTTACCTCATACACTATATACAACATAGTGTGTCACACACTATGTTGTTATTTTATATAGAGCCATCAGCAAAGGCCTTGTGATAAAGTAAATTTTAAATATGTCATAAAGTTTTTATACCCTTAGATTGGAAGCTGTGACTTCCTCCTTCTTTGGATTATCCAATACATTTTCACACACTAGGGCACTTACATTTATTCATCTATTTGGTTTGTTTATGGAGCAACAGGAGTGGAGACACCTGCTAGGTACCTACTATGTGCCAAGTACTTTATATACCATATGTGTCATTTCAGGTCATCCTCACGTCACCCTCTGATGAATTAATGACCTCAGTGTATAAATGGGGACACTGAATTTCACTGAATATAAAGGAACACTCTAAGGTCATATAGTTGTTATGTGTCAGATTTGAACCTCAGTCTATTGAGATTCAAAGACGTGCAAATCAAGTGGGACACCCCAGACAGTTGAAAGTTCTATCAGAGGAATCATACTGTTCTTGAATATTAAGTGCTGTAAATGAACTTTTTTTAATTTTTATTTTTACTTTATTTTGCTTTACAATACTGTATTGGTTTTCCCATACATTGACATGAATCAGCCATGGGTGTACATAGGCAAAACACTCTCCGACATAAATCACAGCAGGATCCTCTATGATCCACCTCCCAGAATACTGGAAATAAAAGCAAAAATAAACAAATGGGATCTAATTAAAATTAAAAGCTTCTGCACAACAAAGGAAACTATAAGCAAGGTGAAAAGACAGCCTTCTGAATGGGAGAAAATAATAGCAAATGAAGCAACTGACAAACAACTAATCTCAAAAATATACAAGCAACTTATGTAAATGAACTTTTTATCCAAATCTCTCCTGGGGCACTCACAACTCTCTACCTTGTATTTATATATGTGTGTGTGTATATATGTATGTATGTATGTATGTATGTATGTATGTTGATTCTCCCCAGGAGGTGATTTTTTAGGGTGGAATCTGGGTCTGAATCATCTTTGGTGTCTGGTGATCTGGCCTTCAGCAGGAACTTATTAAACGTTATGTCTAAAAACCAGACAGAAGGGAGTTCCCTGGTGACCTAATGCTTAGGACCCCGAGCTTCCACTGCATGGCCCTGGTCAGGGATCTGAGATCCTGCAAGTTGCATGGTGTGGCTAAACAAATACTGCTGCTGCTGCTGCTGCTGCTGCTGCTGCTAAGTCGCTTCAGTCGTGACCGACTCTGTGCGACCCCATAGACGGAAGCCCACCAGGCTCTCCCGTCCCTGGGATTCTCCAGGCAAGAACACTGGACTGAATGAAATAAATGGAAAAGATTAGAATTAAATCACTAAATACTAAGTCTCTCCTCAGACAATAATAATGTTTTTCAAACAATACACTAAAAAACCCATAAGGCAACTAAAAATGTCACTTGTTTCCATCATTTAATTAATAAAGAGCTAAACCAGAAGAACTTTAAAAACAGTATTGCATATGAAATTCACAGTATTGACTAAGTGGACTTTAAGTGTTCTTTGATGCAAAGTCTTAATGGGTGCTGCTGTTGCATTTGGAACACATGGAACCCCACCTACTGCTAGGCACACGAGTTTTGTGGACCTGTGGAATTAGGTCTCAAGTGTTTGTGAAAAGGTGCAGTGGTTTGTTTTTATATTTTACATTTATGTTTCTTCCAGATTCCACAGCCATAATCACCCTTTGTAAACCATAGACAAGCGGACAAAGAAGATACTATGTTTGACCCTGTACATACTTAATCTTCAGAGCAGAACTCCAAATGTGTTTAATTCCTTCTTGAAGTCACTACATTGGAAATAGTTTGCAGCCAAGCAGGTTGAAGAGTATGACACACACATGACTGGACTAGTGGAGAAACCCAGGAGCTGATGATTCCAAGTGAGAGGCAATGGATTCTGTAGGATGTTTTTATAATCCCCAGGATCCATTCAGCAAAGACCATTATGGTTGTAAAGGGCTTTTGCTTCTCCTAACATGGAGGAGAAAGGATTGAGAATAGGAAAAGGATGACTCTTCTGCAAGAGGCATAGGTGGGATCTGAAACACAGATGCAGGCCAGGAGGGAAGAAGAATGAAGGGGCAGGGCCAGTGGACTGAAAGCATAATATGGCTGATATCCAGTTGAAAATTTCCTTTCTGCATTGTACTCCCCCACTATTATCTCCAAGCCTTAAACAACACAGCTTTCTGTGAGCAGACTTTTGATAAACAGAACCTTGTCTATATAGCCAGCCACTATGGAGAAAAGTGTGGAGGTTCCTTTAAAAAATTTAAATGCTACCATATGACCCTGCAATCCCACTCCTAGGAATATATCTGGAGAAAAACATGATCCAAAAAGATACATGCACCACAATGTTCACTGCAGTACTGTTGACATGGAAGCAACCTAAATGTCTATCAACAGAGGAATGGATAAAGAAGATGTGGTACAGATATACGACGGAATATTACTCCACCATTAAAAAGAATGAAATAATGCCATTTGCAGCAACATGGATGGACCTACAGATTATCATACTAAGTGAAATAAGTCAGGCAGAGAAAGAGAAATCCATATGATATCCCTTCTGCATGGAATCAAAAAAGAAATGTTACCAAAGAACTTACAAAACAGAAAGAAACTCAGAGACTTAAGGGAACAAACTTATGGTTCTCATAAGGGGAAAGACTAGGGGGAAGGAATAGTTAGGGAGTTTGGGATGGACATGTCCACACTGCTATAATTAAAATGGATAACCAACAAGGTCCTACTGTATAGCACAGAGAACTCTGCTCAACGTAATGTGGCAGCCTGGATGGGAGAGGAGTTTAGGGGAGAATGCATGCATGTACATGTATGGCTGAATCCCTTTGCTGTGCACTTGAAACTATCACAACATTGTTAATCAGCTAGACTCCAATATAAAATAAAGTTTTATGCAAAACTTTATAAAAAATAAGATACAAAAGAGTGATAAAAATGTAGGTATGAAGAGCTTCATGTAAGTAAATTTGGTGGTGATAGAAATAGACAGACAGAAAAGGGAAAAAGAGGCCCTTTTCCATAGTGTGGGAATGGGTCAGAGCGAGGGAGCAGCATGAGGCTCAGTTACTAGGCAGCAGATACCTGTGATGAGCTAAGTGAGGGGACAAGAGATAACCAGGACGAACTTGTGATACATGTAATGACACTCAGGGCTCCTCAAGCATACTGGAAGAGGAAATTGACTCCCAGCATGGCAAATAACCACATTCCTGGCTTACTAAAGGAAGAGGCAATGCCACGCCTCCCCAGTCTCTGAGAGAGACTGAAGAATTTAGACATACTTGAACTACATCATAGAAGAGGTGCCTTGATTTCCAGGCATAATAAAGGGTGTTACCAGAAGGCACATGAGGTAAGAACAAATGTGTATAGACAGAAAATGCATTCAGCAGTCCCAGGTAAGGCACGACACAAAGTGGACAAAATATTTGTAAATACTCCATAAAGTATATCCAATAGTCATGTATGGACGTGAGAGTTGGACCATAAAGAAGGCTGAGTGCCAAAGAATTGATGCTTTCAAAGTGTGGTCCTGGAGAAGACTCTTTGAGAGTCCCTTGGGCAGCAACAAGATCAAACCAGTCAATCCTAGATGAAATCAATCCTAAATATTCATTGGAGGGACTGATGCTGAAGCTCCAATATTTTGGCCACCTAACAGGAAGAGCCAACTAATTGGAAAAGACCGTGATGCTGGGAAAGATTGAGGGCAGGAGGAGAAGGGGATGGCAGAGGATGAGATGGTTAGATAGCATCACTAAGTCAATGGACAGGAGTCTGAGCAAACTCTGAGAGATAGTGAAGGACAGGAAAGCTTGGCATGCTGCAGTCCATGGGGTCACAAAGAGTCCAACAGGAGTGAGCGACTGAACAACAAAGTATAGCCAAACTTTCCCTAGGCTATAGTTACTTATGTTACTACTTCAAACTCTCCCCTTTAAAATGGATCATCCGTCAACTGATAAGTCCTTTATCATAAAGGCTCTCTACACAACATTATTTTAAGAGAAGAAAAGTAACAACTGCCACAAGATCTTTCATATTCATCTTCTCTGTAATAAAATAATCCTATTCATAAGAAGTAATCCCCAAAGAGTAAGCACATGCCAACATTTTTGCACATTTAATACTTCTGAAAAAAATTGGGAATTTGATTTTTGGTGTTGGAGATGACTGATGAGGTGGTGGGCAGAAGAAAAGGCTTGACTAATATGTTTTGAAGTGAATGTCTCAGATACAAAACTCACAAAGCCAAAAACGACTGTTGTTCCCCCAATGAATAAGAAATGAAGAGCAACAGGAAACAAGCAACAGTCATAAAATAAGAAGTTAAAATGAACCCTAAATTGATAGTTCATTGTCAGTGTGACTCATTCCTTTTCCTTCCAACTTGTCATTATGTTAACAAAGAAACAAAGTCACCATGACCATCTAGACTTCTTGGGTATCCATTTTTTCATCATCACTGTCCCGTCTCATATTTACTAACATATTTATTTAATTCAATGATGTATCAGGCAGCTTGCCAGTTGACATAAAAGCTAATTACACGTGCTTTGTCATAAGGAAAGGTAGAGGGCTGCGGAAATATTGTGATATAGAAATTACAGCTAACACTTTTTTAGTATTTACCAAGTGCCAGGTAACATACTCGTGTTCTAACTATAATAAATGGCAACAGCAGAATTCCAGCCTCAGTCCTCGTACTCAGTGTGGATTCACATCCTGGCTCTGCCTGTACTGAGAAGACCAGATTTTATCTTAATGACATTTTTAAAGTCCTATGTTTTGTGCCCTTAGCGGAATATCAGATTAATATTCTTCCCATTTAATTCTTCCACCAAGAGCATGTTCTGGGAAACTCAGCAGCACAGTGAGAAAAACAAAAGTTGTTCCTGGATGAGCCATCCTTTCCATTTGCTACAGGGTTTTAACCCAGGAAACCCCTAGGTTTACAGGATCACATGATGGACACTAAGCGGGCATCACGAAAGGAAGTGCAGTGTAGAGGTAAACAGCACAAGGACTTCCCTGGTGGTCCAATGATTAAGAATCTGCCTTCCAACGCAGGGGACACAGGTTTGAACCCTGGTCGGGGAACTAAGATCCCACATGCCATGGAACAACTGAGCCTGCGTGTTTCAACTACTGAAGCCTGTGCACTTGGGAGCCCATGCACAACAACTAGAGAGCCCATGTGCCACAATCAAGACCTGACATAGCCAAAAATAAATATTTAAAAAAAAGAATAGCACAGACCTGGAAGCCAGAATGTCCTAGTGTGAATCCTGGTTCCTCCACTTCATAGCTTGTGACATTAGGTTACTTCACTTCTCCAGGCCTCAGTTTCCTCCCCTCCAAATAGGAATAATAATAGCACCAAACTCTTAAGGCTGCCAAGCCCACAGGCCAAAGGCAACAGTACTTTGGTCCCTCTTACACATAAAGCATCTATATAAAGGCATTTGGGACAAAAGATCAGTGAGACAACGCCTTCCTTCTCCATTACTAGAAAGTGTTAGTTGCCCAGTTGCATCCAACTCTTTGCAACCCCATGGACTGCAGCCTGCCAGGCTCCTCTGTCCATGGGATTTCCCAGGCACAAATACTGGAGTGGGTTGCCATTTCCTCGTCCGGGGGACCTTCCTGACTCAGAATCGAACCCAGGTCTCCTACCTTGCAGGTGGATTCTTTACCGTCTGTGCCACCAGGGAAGTCTCTCCATTACTGGAGAAAAGCACTAAAGGAATCACATGACTCTTGAAAGACTAAGACAAACAGAAGTCAGACAAGGCAATGTAGGAAGCTCTAGGGAAATGCAAAGAATTTTGCTACCCAAACTCCAGCTCTGTGCTAGAGGTCAGTCTATTTGTATCCTCTAGAGACCAACATTGTGGCTGTGAGCAGACATCTTGGAGTCACAGAAGGCCTAGCTTAGATACCAAAAGTATAGACACATTAGAAGTTTGGTGGGGAGGGCGGGGCAGATGAACTGGGAGATTGGGGGTCAACATATATATACACTATAGATAAAATAGGTAACTAAGAAGAACCTACTGTACAGCACAAGGAACTCTACTCAGTGCTCTGTGGTGACTGAAATGGGAAGGAGCACCAAAAAAGAAGGAATACATGTGAACGTATAGTTAGTTGATTCACTTTGCCGTACAGTAGAAACTAACAACAATATAAAGCAACTATACTCCACTAGAAATTAATTTAAAAAGAAACAGTTCGGAGGAGAGGGCAGTGGGCAAGAGCTGAGCAAACCAGGAGAGTTCTGGATTTATAAGCTAAGCTCTACCTTGGTCTAGGCCAGGCCTTATATAATAGAATGCAGATGCACAGAGAGGGCCAGTGAGGTCCTCAACGCAGGTCAAAAGTTACAGGCAGAGGCAGAAATGATGACTAGTGACCAATTATACCTGTTGGCTGGGGGAAAGATTCCATAGGGAAGGTGCCAGTGAGTGGTATAGGTAGGGGCCAGTATGTAGACGTAGTTTTCCCCTGGCCTAAGTCTTTTTTTAATTTATTTTACTGAAGTATAGTTGATTTACAGTGTTGTGTTAATTTCTAGTAGTGAAGTGAACTGAAGTCGCTCAGTTGTGTCCGACTCTTTGCGACTCCATAGACTGTAGCCTACCAGGCTCCTCTGTCCATGGGATTTTCCAGGCAATAGTACTAGAGTGGATTGCCATTTCCTTCTCCAGGGGATCTCCCCAATCCAGGGCTCGAACCCAGGTCTCCTGCATTGTAGACAGACGCTTTACTGTCTGAGCCACCAGGGAGTAGTAGTAAAGTCGTTCAGTCATGTCCAACTCTTTGCGACCCCATGGACTGTAGCCTAGCAGGGTACTCCGTCCTTGGGATTTTCTAGGCAAGAGTACTAGAATGGGTTGCCATATTTCTGCTGTACAGCAAAGTGATTCAGTTATATATATATACAGTTTTATATATATATACACACACACACACATTCTTTTTCATATTATTTTCCATTCTGGTTTATCACAGGATACTGAATATAGTTCCTTGTGCTATACAGTAGGACCATGTTGATCTGCTCTAAATGTCATAGTTTGCATCTGCTAACCCTAAACTCCCACTCCATCTCCCTCCCCCCTTGGCAACCACAAAGTCTGTTCTCTGTGAATCTGTTTCATAGGTAAGTTCATTTGTATCATATTTTACATCCCATTTATATCATTCTTAGCCTAAGTCTTGATTCAACTCTGGCACCTTTGTGAACGCAAGTTTCAGACCTTGTCACAAATATTTTTGGTAACATATTACACAAGAAAATCTACCTCAAAAATAACAATGAGTGCCTACCACAAACTCAGACAGCTGAGTGGATTATTATTCCATATTTAACAACCCTTGTGAACTATCTCCATCAATTCACAAGGGACATTAAACCAAATGACTAAATGTACAAAGCTATATGGGCCACGTAGCTTCTTGCCAATATTACAATATGTTTTGATCTTCCAAGTAAATGTCCTGGTCATGTTGCCATAGTTGGGAATGTTTATAGACTATACGCTTTTCTAAAGCATATACATATATACACACACACACATATACATACACACACATATATATAACATATGTGTGTATATATATTTCAATATATTCATATATACATATTCCAACTCCTTTCATTAATATCCAGTCAAGAATCCAGATACTGGCTACATAGCTAAATATCAATACTTCATTTTTCACCCAGATGTACTAAAATCCCCCCCTTAAAGTACTGCATAAATGCAGTAGTTTTTAGCATTGGTACTGTTAGCAGCAGTATGGTTTTACCTATTAAATTAAAACACAAAAAGGTCACCAAAATGTTTCAGCAAATATTTAGTTGGAACAAGGTCTTCAGAGGGGAAAAAAAAGAACAAATAAAGGTTTCAAGTTGGCCAATCTCACAACTGGCACTTAACAAATATATACACCTACACTCAAAACCTTTTCATTTAATGG